>NC_067473.1:139443281-139743281 GCF_947179515.1 Apodemus sylvaticus | reverse complement strand
ACGGCATACACCATGCTTGCCTAGGAGCCGAGAGTACTGGTGCCAGGAGTTAGGAATCCTAAAGAGAGCACAGCTCAGGAATAACAAACGCAGGATCTCAGGGGAAGAGCTTCATCCATACAAGGGTTCCGCCTGGGGCTGGACCTTGGAGCCTCTTGTTACTGCAGTTGCTGCCTTTAGCTGCCTGGCTAACCTGACTCTGCAACCACAGAAGCAGTCTCCAAGGAAGCCAGGCTGTCAGGGTTGCTTGGGCCCCTTCTAAAGTTTCTCCATAGAATTCCTTGGAAGTTTTGTCTACCCGATACAGGTGGTTATTTTCCCTTTCTGAAACTTTGAGTGGTTTACACTGAAACAGAGACTGCTTTACAACCCAGGGTCCTCACAGTTGAATCCTATGAGTCCCGTGAGCCAGAGGAGAGAGTTTAATTCAAGTGGCTCTGGCAGCTAACACAATGCTTGCTGTTCAGAGGAAATGGTGCTTGCTGGCTGGAGGTGGAAGCCTTCACTCCTTTTTCCTGATGCTTCCCATAGTGAGGAGGATCTACCTTCAAGGCCACCAGTCCTGGTTTCCCTATGTCCTCTCAATTCTCCTCAGTGAAAGACAACTCTGTGCAATGACTGCCAGGTCTGGGCATGCTCAGTTCAGCCTCGGCAACCAGTCTGATGAGAGAGGCTGATGGGATGAGCGCCCCACCCAAACTCACCCCTACCTGTCAAGAAGCATCCCATAGGCAAAGGGAAGGAGAACAAGAATGGTTGTGAAAAACACATTTATGGGGCAGTAGCATCACAGACACAAGCTAAGCACTGAAGGTGCTCACTCCCTGGAGCTGTCTGTAACCTCCCTAGAACCTACCAATAATCTTCCATAAAGTCAGCTCTGGGTCATTACATAATCTACACGATCCTTCCTCTATTACCCTAAACTTTGTTGCTATACAACACTTATGTGCTGTGTGTGTATGTGTGTGTGTGTGGCGTGTGTGTGTCTCACACACAATAAGCTAATGGAAATAACAAGTGTAGTCAGTCCTCTGTATCCAGGGATTTCATATGCACAAATCAAACGCTGGCACAATCAACCTTTGGTAAAAGAAAGTTGTGCTTATAATGAACATGTAAAGTTAGTTTTCTTATATCACTAATGTATAGCATTGATGAGGTATTAGGTCTAACAAATAAATTTAAGATGATTAAAGTATTCAGGATACTGTTTAGTTTATATGAAAATACTATGCTATTTTATATAAAGCCTTGAGCAGTGGCTGCTTTTGCTACCTCTAGTGGTCCTAGAATTAATTCTCTGTAGCTATTAAGATACAGCTATATTTATAAAGAGTTATTGGTATTAAAAAGGTATTCTCATTACCTAACTAATAATTACAAAGCTAAAAGTACCTACTTACACTATAATTTATTCCCTGCAATGTTTTATGAGCTATGTAAGTACTTCACAATAATTGTCTCATTTAACTACCAAAACAAACAGTCTTTAGCAAAATCTGAGGCTGCAAGAACTTAAGGAATTTCATAGGATCACATATTCAGGAACTAACCTATGGCAATTTGCCCCCACGCAGCCTCCCAAAGCTCTCAAAGTTACTGCATTTGAGTCAGAATGTTCAGACAGCAGTGGCCACAGTCACTCACTGTACTGACCACCTGGAGCTAAACATATTGTTATAATATGCTAAAATCAGTAATAACACGTGAGGCAATATTTTTTCCCTTGAATCAAAACTACAGATGTTATTTTACTTTGACATTTTCATGACACTATAGAAATAAAAGACCTCTTGTGTACTACTCTTTTGATAGCTCTACAGAAGTTCACAGTGAGAAATGTCTTCCAGCATGAGGTTACACAAAGACTGAGTAGTCTTACATATAAAATCCAAGAGACACTGAAAACCTTCAACACAGCAAACCTTCTGCGATCTAGTTATCTATAACAGTTGTTCTTGGGAACATCTTAAGGTTTCTCTTAGTGCTGGGATTAAACACCATGACCAAACAACTTGGAGAGGGAAAGGGTTTATTTCAGCTCACAGCTTTGCAATCCACCATCCAGGGAAGTCAGGGCAGGAACTCAAGGCCGGAAGCTGGAGTAGGAACTGAAGCAGAAGGCACAGAGGAACGCTGCTTATGGCTTAGTCCTCGAGGCTAGTGTAGCTTGCTTTTTTATACTACCCAGAACCACCTGCCATGGGATGGCACTGCCCTCCACATCAATCATGAATCAAGACAATATCCTACAGACTTTCCTACAGACCAATCTTATGGGGGCATTTTGTCATGTCAATCTCCCTGTATATGTCTAGATTTGTGTCAAGTCAACAAAATACTAACTAGGACAGGAACTCTACCTTTTTATCGTAACAGTCATGGGGAACATCTCAATGATTGAACCTTGTGCACAAATGTCAAAGGGAAGATCATGGCCCACAAGGCTCCATTAGCAACGAGGACTCAGACACTAGAGAACCTCGGCGCAGACTGCAGGGACATTGGGCAGAGTGAGTACTTGTACCTTTCCTAGCTCTGAGCAGATCTCCAACTCCCCAATTCTCACTGGCAAGGCAATCTGGACTAGAAAGCAAATCTGCAGTCTTGTTATTTGACAGACTTCTTCAGGTGAGCACAGGATCTGTGTTAGTTACATTCCTTGCTATGACAAAAGTAGCTAACAAAGCAAATTAAACAGTGCAAGGTTAAATTGGGCTTATGGTTCAAGAGCATGGGCCCAGTCCTGTCAGGGATGGTGTGTGGTTTGGGGAACTGGTCACACTACTCTCACAGTTTAGGACGCAGGGCTGGAGGGATACTGAGGCTCAGCTTGCTTTCTTGTTCTAATGTAGTTTGAGGTCTCTGCCTTGGGACGGTGCCACCCACAATTAGGGTCGGTTTTCCTACCATAATTAACCTCAACTAGAAACTTCACACAGGCAGGTGACATTACTAATCACCTCAGAGAGCCTTCCGCAAAGGTAGGAAACTAACTGAAAAGGTTGAAACTGAACTGTTTGCTCTAATATTGCTGAATTCTCCAATACTGTCACTCAAAAGAAAACAACAACAAAAAATCACTTGAGAAACTTTCTTTAAAATCACCTAAAAGAGCTATTTCCTAAAAAATCTTATGTAATTAAAATTTTTAAACCCGTATCAAATAATTTTTG
This sequence comes from Apodemus sylvaticus, assembly GCF_947179515.1. NCBI lineage: Eukaryota > Metazoa > Chordata > Mammalia > Rodentia > Muridae > Apodemus > Apodemus sylvaticus. The sequence goes on along the minus strand of NC_067473.1, from coordinate 139,740,102 downwards.
TCAAAAGAAACACACCTACGTACTTTACAACCTTTAAAAAGCCCAAGGGTTGTCAAGGAGTAGTACAATGTGAAAATAATAATTTTTCTCGTTTTACATGCCATAAACAAATTATGAGTCGGAAGGGCTAATATTTCAAGATGTTTTGTAAAATGTATAATTTTGCTGTCACTGGTTCTTGTATGAGCTTCAGATAAGAAGGTTACCACCCTTTGAGTTTCTGAGCCAGCACAGAATGGTTTAATTACTACTGTAAAACTGAAGTGTGACTGTGGAGGGCTCAGTGGGTAGGCACTTGTTAGAAAAGCATGAGGTATAGAGGTCAGATGCTTAACACTCACATACATGCAGGGTGGGTGTGGCCACCTGGGATCCAGTGCTTGGAATCGCAGAAAGGGGATGCTTGGAGTAGTAAGTGCTCTGTCTCAACTAGCCACTCTGTCAAGCTCTGGACTCAAGTGGGTAATCTTGCCTTAATGTACAGATGTAACTATATATTAAATTATATCTTTTTATTAAATCTAGAAAAGTTCAAATAACATAACCCAAACTAATGAAAATCAAGCTACTACCAAGGACCTCCTTACTGGCCCGAAGACCTCCTTGCAGCTTTAGGCGTCTATAATGTTGGTATGCTGGGTGGTCCACTCTCTGACATGAGTGATTCTGGTAGTTTGCTCGAGATGTGAGACCTCGCACTTGTGGACCTGCAGAATCTACACTGTTACTAACAAGATGCCCGAGAGACAGACTTGTACAGTGAAGCTCAAAAACCAACAGTCTGCAACATCCAAACAACGCCAGTGTAGATGGCACGGCACGGAAGAACACGAGGGCAGCTAGCAGCCTGCATCTCAGACAGTTCAGCTTCATGGCTCATTGTGTTCCTGCTCCAGTAATACTAAAAACACAGGAGGGATCTGTGGGACCTAAACCTTGCTTCCTAATAAACAAAGCTGCTGTCACATTCAGCCAGCATCTTACAAACAACACTCACTGCAGTAGAAACCCCTGTGATCGGCCCATTACTTCGTTTGATTACAGACTCCGTGAAGCAGCCAAGAGTGGTTCTGATGGGGAGGGGGTAGCCAAGGGTGGTTCTGATGGGGAGGGGGCAGCCAAGGGTGGTTCTGATGGGGAGGGGGCAGCCAAGGGTGGTTCTGATGGGGAGGGGGCAGCCAAGGGTGGTTCTGATGGGGAGGAGTACTTGCTGTAGCAACATTTCAAGGCCTAGCCCAGAGCTGAGCTACAGGAGCTACATGCTTAAACAGTACTTGATGGATAAATAAATAACTGAAACGTTTTCCCATCAGGAAGTTCTGAAGGTGAGCATGGTGGCACACACCTACAGTCCCAGGACTGAGAAGCCTGAAGCAAAAGGATCCAGCCTGAGACCACCCCAGGCTACATAGCAAAACTCTGTCTCAAGAAACAAACCAAGAAGCAAAGCAAAGCAATCTCTGCTCACCCCTCAGCAAGATAGCTCCTTGGCTTTAGGTGTCTCCAAGTCCTCTCCTAAATGGCAGGTGAAAGAAGTTGTCTCTAAGGTTTGTTCCTGACCTTACCAATGAACAAAAATCCCTGCCACGTGCAGTTTTAAGTGCTGAACTCACCTGCAGCTAAGAACATTAGCGGGGCAAGGAAGCGGCGCTGGGCAGCGAGCTCGTGTCTCACCAGCACTGCCCTGCTGTCTGTCCTTCTGCCCACCTGTCCTTCTGCAGTTGCTCCTTTCAGGTCCCTCTTTGACTCTGACATTTATCTGCTTCCTCACAGAATGCTACCCTTTCTTCCTGCCAAGTATGTGTTCTCCCCCAGCTGCTGTGGATTCTCCCCAGAAATCCTTTCCACGTGGCCGGTCATCCACTCACACCTGCTTAGACCGGGGTGACCTCCGAACCCCACTGTTGACTCACATCCAGCAGCGGTTTTTTTCTCACTTGCCCTCTAGTCACTTTCAGTCCTGCCTCGGAGATGCCAACAGTCTCGGTGCCCATCCACCAGTCTTCTATTTGTAGATACAATGGCTCCTTGCATTTCAGCAAAGAACTGCAGTTTCTAGGGGCCAGCTTCTACCTAGTATAACTTCATTTATTCATACATCAAGACGAAAAGTAAGCAGTTAAACATGCTGCGACTCCCTAGACGATAAGCCGAACCAGCACTGTGTGCCTGTGTTTGTGTTGTACACACAAACGTGTGCAGGTGTGCTCACCCACGCAGGAGAATGCTGAGGTCAGAGGTGACACTGACATGTCTTTATTATTATTATTATTATTATTATTATTATTATTATTATACTGAGACTCTGGGGATAAATTTTATTTTTTTATTTTTAATTAAAATATAATTACATCATTTTCCCTTTCTTCCCTCAACTCCTTCCATGCTCCCACCTTTGCTCTCTTTCCTGAATATCAGCTTAGGCAATGATAAATCATCTAAAACTATATCTACCATATGTTCCAGCTATACCATTTCTCATCATATGCCCAAAGATCTAGACATTCTCCTCCACAGGTCCTTGTTCAGCCATGTTCACTGCCTCACCATCCACCGCTAAGAAATGGAAATAACCAAAATGTTCCTCAGCTGAAACTGTGATACATATTCGGCTTACTTTCTGAGACCATTCCTCACTAAACCAGAAGATCACCATTTCAGCCCTATAGCTGGGCCCTAGATCTGTCTCTTCCTACCCTTCCCTGGCCCAGTACTACAGTTACAAGTATGAATGAACACATCAAGCTTATACACCAGGCCTCAGGATCTGAGCTCAAGTCTCTACGCTTGCGTCGTGCACCATGCCCACAAGCTATCTCCCCAGATGGTGACCAGCACCATTTTGAAAAATAAACATCCTTAACAAGGGAATGGATAAAAAAAAATATGTGGTACATTTACACAATGGAATACTACTCAACTATTAAAAACAGTGACTTCATGAAATTCACAGGCAAATGGATGGAGCTTGATCATATTATACCGAGTGAGGCGAATCAGTCACAAAAAAACACATACAGTATGCACTCACTGATGAGTGGATATTAGTCCCAAAGTTCGGAATACCCAAGATACAATTCACAGACCATCATATGAAGCTCAAGAAGAAGGAAGGCCAAAGTGTGGATGCTTCAGTGCTTCTTAGAAAGTGAAACAAAATACTCACAGGAGGAAATATGGAGACAAAATGTGGGGCAGAGACTGAAGGAAAGGCCATCCATAGACTGCCCAACCTGGGGATCCATCCCATGTACAGTCGCCAAACCCAGATGCTATTGTGGATGCTGCGAAGTGCGTGCTGACAGGAGCCTGATATAAGTGTCACCTGAGAGGCTCTGTCAGAGCCCTGACAAGTACAGAGGCAGATGCTCGCAGCCAACCATTGGACTGAGTGCAGGGTCCCTGATGAAAGAGCTGGAGAGAGGACTGAAGGAGCTGATGGAGTTTGCAGCCCTGGTGGGGCGGGGGAACAATGTCAACCGGCCGCCGCCACCACCACCACCACCATCATCACCACCCCCGGAGCTCCCAGGCACTGGACCACCAACCAAAGAGTACACATGGAGGGACCCAGGACTCCGGCCACATATGTGGCAGAGGATGGTCTTGTTGGACATCAGTGGGAGGAGTGGCCCTTGGGCTTGAGGGTGTTCGATGCCCCAGTGTAGGGGAATGTCAGGGCAGGAAGGCAGGAGTGGGTGGGTGGGGAAGCACCCTCATAGATGCAGGGGGATGGGGAGGGGATGGAGGTTTCCAGAGGGGAGACCTGGAAAAGGGATTACATTTATAATATAAATAAAGAAAATATCCAATAAAAGAAAAAATAAATTAAAAGAAGAAAAAGAAAGATCAGGGGTTTAGACCTTCCCACTCCACCATTCTTGATGCACGCATACAAACAGCAACGCCGCTCTTTTCCAATACAAAGTCAGGGTTCAATCTTTTAATTAGCTGTTTTTACATTTAGTTTATGAGTATTTTGTTCAACCTATGTGGCCCGTGTGTGTTGCTGGGGCCCATGGACCACAGAAGAGGAAGCTGTATCCCCAGAACTGGAGATGCAGGGGATTGTGAACCACAATACAGACCTATGGATCTGGGAACTGGACTTGGGTACTCTGGAAGAACAGCAAACAGGCTTCTTCCTTGCTGAGCCATCCCAGCAGCCCACCATACAATCTTAAATATATCAGTAATACACCAATATCAAAACACAGCAATAGTCAAAACCCACTCTTGGTTTCAATTATCCACACATTCAATAAGCTGTCTATGCTAACAGTGAAGTCTGGAGAGATGACAAGCAACTCACTACTGGAGCACAGATCCTTTTACATACCGTTCAGGGATGCTATCTTATCACAGCTCTCAAATCTAACCAGCTTGTTCTAGCTTCCTCATCCTAATCCTTCTGCTGTAGAAGGAACCAAGAAAAGGTAATGAACAGACAAGTCCTGTTTAAATCTTCGCTGACTTCTCTCAATCCTCCCTTAAAAGATGAGTTAGATCCCATTTCATTTGCCTTCCTATAATAGTCTGTCTTTAACTCTTATACTAGCCTAAGCCTATGATCTTTGATTCTCTCCAGAAGGAGACCTTGTAAGCATGAACTATGGTTGGTTTCTTTTCTCATGAAAACTTCTTTAATCAGATGGTGTGTGACTCTAATCTATGCATTCTGGAGGATAAGCCAAGAGGTCTTTAAACTCAAGGATAGCCTGGGCTACATAGCAAGACTCCCATCTCAGAAAGAGGGGAGAAGAGGCCGGTGAGATAGCTCAGTGGGTAAAGGGACTTTCCAATCAAGCAAGCCTAAGAACCTGAGTTTGATCCCTAGAAGCCACATAAAGGAGGAAAGAAATAACCGACTCCACAAAGTTGTATGCTTGTGTTCTAGCATCGAGATGTGTACTGTATTACACACATACTCAGGAATACCGTGCACAGACACACAATAATCATACAGTAATTTTAAAAGAGGAAGCATTTTTTAATGAGGCAAAACAAGTATGTAGAATGTATACACATCATTACGTAGAGAACTTGAATTTTCAAAGGAAACTCATTTATACAAATAGCCCTCAGACCAAGTTAAATGACACTGGTACCCTAAGAGTACCCCTCCAGCTCTGATGTCCACACATCCACGGGTCTCTTGCAATCAGTAGGCACCTGGTTACCTACCAAGGCCCTAGCAACCTGCAGTTCTGTTTTAAACATCAGAACTAGTAAGACTGAGACAGCTGCATGCTGAGAGGAGGCAGGAACAGGCAGCGACCATGCTCCAGTGCTATGACACAGTCACCGTGACGGACGCATCAGCTGCATTTCGTCCCAGTGTGGAAGACCATGTAAGGTAGAAGAGCTGAGCTCACAACAAGGTAAAAGCTCTGGTAATTAAATGGATGTTTCCATCAGCATAACTTCGTCGTGAACACAGCCATGAGAAAACAATGCAAGAATACATGATTCTAATCCCACAGCCCCCCAAAGTTCAGAACAGCCGATGGGAGAATGTCAGAAGTATCCCAACCAAACCGGGAAGAAAAGCCCATTGTTTATGGTTTTATATTTTGGTGTCATTAAAAGGGAAGGTAAGAGGAAATTCCACTGTACAATCCACAGACTTGTCAATGGACCATCCCCTGCAGGAGGAATTTCTGGCTTTGTGCTGCGATGCTCACTTCCAACAAGCAATCTGTGGACAAATGAGGCTCTGCTCTCACATTACAATAGGAAATAGAGTTGCAGGTAATAACAGCAGCCAAGATTCAGTTAGGTAAAGTGATCCAAGGCCAAGGGGACCTAGACAGACAGCTGTCATCAATCCCTGAGTTGTTTTCAGGTAGGTAAGGCATCTCTACTTTTCCGCTCAAAGCTCCTGACAATAGCCTAGAACTCATGAGCTGCAGAAATCACGGAGGAGAAGTGCAGTCCAGCGAAAGGTGTTTTCGCTGAAAACAATCCCTACTGACAATCCCACATGCGCATGCAGTATCGCTGCCTCTATGCCGAGGGCTGTTGGAGGTAAGAGTACTAGCATATATTCTTTATCTGCTTATCGCAAAAATATTTTCTGAGCCTCAGCTGTTCAGATGTAAGAGCACATGCATATATTCTTTTATCTGCTTATCACACAGATCTTTTCTGAGCAGGCCATCGTTCAGATACTGAGATGGAATTTCTGCATATGTGAGGCTTATTTTTGCTTAGGGGAGACATCGAGGAAAGTCACAAATAAAAGCAGTCTGATACCTCCGTAGGGAGCTAGTACTTACACCAAAGAAAGCAGAGACGCTAGGAGCAGTTCGCAGGCACTGTCTTTTCAGAGAAGGGGGCGGGGAATGCTCTGAAGAGTGCACTTGAATGGTAGGAAGGTGGGAGTCAAGCAATGTCCATGAACGCAGCCCCTCCTGGTGAGGGCACATCAGATGCTAGCAGGAAAAATCTTACTTGCTGTGCTTAAGGCAGGTGACAAGGAAGCAAGCCCTGATGGGGAGGGGTGTTTTGGATGCTGCAAAACCCAGGGGAAAATGTCAGGTCTTTTCTCTGCAGAGTGATGGTTGTCAACTGGGTTTTAAATAGGGGACAGGAGAGTGCCAGACTGTTTGTTCAATTTATCACTGTGCAAGGGTGCAGACAGGAAGTCCCAGTTAGGAGACCAGGGTAATGGTCCAAAAAGAGTTGACTGAGAGGGGGGAAGCATGAGTGATGTCAGGATAAGAGTAGTCAGGTGACAGAGATGGTGTGTATCTACAGCAAGTGGGCTTGCTTATGGACTAGATTCAGGAAACGAGAAGGGAGGAGGGGCCCAGGGGTACAGTTTTGCACTACCTAATATGCACGGAATATTCTGTGTGAGCTTTGGCATTGACAGTTAAAAAGGAAGAAAAGAAAAAGAAAGCGGAAAAAAACACCTGTTTCCCATGTGAGATCCTGTCTAAAGACAGACTGACAGACAGATAATCGCTATGATTTCAAGGTCTGACTGAATGTGTGGACATTAGAATCCTTGTACACTATTATTGGGATTATAAAACAACTATGGAAAAAACTATGAGGATTCCTTTAAAAATAAAATTAAAAATAAAAATTAGAGTTAACTTGTGATCCAGCAAAGCTCACTCCAAATACTTGAAATAAATATTCAAATACTTGAAAGCAATATGCAGTGTGAGATCTGTGTATCCATGGCCACAACAGCAATATTCACACTGTTCAAATGGTGTGACTGGCAGATGAATAAATAGCTAATGGGACCCATTTGCCCATGAAAAAGAAGAAACCCTGTTACGTGCTACCACACAGACACGCGCCATGAGATTACTATGTAAAATTCACCACTCACAAACCACAAACACCTCTGATCCTATGCAGCGCGGAACCTAGATTAGCCAGGTATTCTGTGACACTACCGCAACTCCAGCACTCAGGAGGCTGAGGCAGGAGCAGCAAGGTGAATTTAGAAACCATTCTGGGCCACATAGCAAAATCCTACCTCTAAAACCGAAGTAAGCAAATTCAAAGAAACAGACATAGAACTGTGGAAACAACTCAAACAAGGAAAAAGAATAACAGAAAACTAGTTGTTAGATGGAGTTTTGGGTACAAACGGAAAAATTTCAACAAGGTGAAGCCACTTAACATACTTTCAAAAAAAAAACCACAAATAAAAATAAGTTGATAAAGTATATCCACTGTGTTTAAGATGCTAGTAAATGAGATGAGAGTACATAAAACATGGTAAAGACCAGAAAGCCCAAGCTCTGCTTTACTTCATCTGCATTAGATTATGGTTTCCAATATGTTTTCCTTTATAATATATATGAAGTATATTAACACTATAATAGATGCATATTACAAAATGATTTAGCAATAGATGGAAAGAGAAGTTATTGACTTCTTTTTTTTTCTATAAACATTCATTGAAATTGCCTTTAAGATCACAATAAGCATCCTAAGTCCATTTAAATTGCCAGTTGCCAACATTTTAGTGTTTGAATTGTCCAAAACTAGTAGTAATCCTCTTACCGGCTCTGAGATATCCTTTTGCTTAAACCATAGATGACTGAAGGCTGAACAACATTTAGGGCACAGCATGCTCCTATTAATGGACTTTGTTGTTCTTTCTATAATCATTTTGTATTTGCTATTAATGAAGACTGACTGGAAAGACTCAAGAGCCACCCAGCACAAACAAACAAAGAAAAACAAACAAACAAAACCAATCTAACAAAATAAAAAAAAACATTTACTCAAGCTGGGCAGTGGTGGCACACGCCTTTAATCCCAGCACTTGGGAGGCAGAGGCAGGCAGATTTCTGAGTTCGAGGCCAGCCTGGTCTACAGAGTGAGTTCCAGGACAGCCAGGGCCATACAGAGAAACCTTGTCTCAGAAAAACAAAACAAAACAACAACAACAAAAAAAAAAAAAAAAACATTTAGCCAAGAATCCCAAGGCTTACACAAGTAAAACATTGACACTGATGACTGATAAATACAGGTTTATGAGGAGGAATTCAAGTTGTCCAGTTAGGGTACAAGTTTGAGACATCTACAAGATATTCCTAAGTGCACCATATAGTATGCTGGGTCCGTAGTTGAAAGGAGAAGGCCAGGCTTGAGGCAGAAACTTGTAAGTCTTTGTCATCATGGTAACATAAAGCCAAGAGTCTTCCACTATAGGATGAGTGGCCAAAAAGAAGATGAAGACAAAAACTCTGCTCTACTCGAGTGGAGTGGGGAATAAAAAGCCCATGAGCTAGGAGTTGGGGTATGAATTTAGACCCAGACAATGAGATAACTGTGAGGGATGAGCTCAAATTCTTGACAGAGTTGAGACTGAGGTGACCACATTGAGTCCTACATACAATAGAAATGGAAAGAGGAGAGCCAAGAGCAGAAAGGAAAGAAGGTTCATGACTCTACTGCACAAGAGACAACTGCTCAGGGTCTAACACATTTGTGTCCTTTCTGGTGTCCCCTGCCTACTCTCCAGTGCCATACAGCTGTTAGCTTACCTTTCATGTGTATAGTAATCTTGAAGCTAACTTTTTCTGATCATCAAATAATTCTTGATAAAGAGCTAAGGAAAAGCAACACTGTATTATGATATTAAGATGATATCAGCTGTACTGTAAAGTTGCCAGTCTCACAAGATAAACTGATACAGAACTTGTGTAACATAATTGAGGCCTGTGTTAAACTGTGAAGACTACAACACTCAATTTAAAAGGGAATCTTGTAAGATGAATTGCATCATTTGATCCCAGGTCTCATTCCTTCCTGTGTCCATGCCCTTTGCCTTGTAACTTTTCAGTGCCAAATGACTGTGGGTGGAGTGGCCTTGTCTGCCCTTGACTGTGTGTTCTGCCCAAAGGGACATGCTTTGGATCAGTTGAATAGGTCACCTGGTAAGCTGTCAGTCAACCCCAAGGCACATGGGCAGACTTGTGCAAGATGAACAGAGCCTCTGCAACACCAGACGCGTTAACAATGAACATAATGCTATGCACTACTGATATAACTACCATGTATCAAAGATAATCATAGCGAATGGTGTGCTCAACTTGTGTCCTACTCATAATTGCCACCACTAGGCAAGCCCTTCTCCCCATATGGACTAAAAGTAATCTGCACCACAAGAATATGAACATACAGGCACGTCTAACCTGCAGGCAAGGAGAAAACTATGAAGGTAGACCAACACAAAATTCTTAAACCATTTACAGAACATTTTGAGTTTCATTTGTATTTTAATTTGTTGTTGTTATAACTCAACTGGGCAGTCCTCAGTCATGAACTTTGTAGATGACAGTGTCATGTCACAATGTCAAAAGGCTGGGCATAATGGATAAATGATGCCAGATACAGTTGATCGATCCGCCATTGTAACAGACAAACAAACGAAGCAGAGGCCTCTCAGGCATCCAGATTCTGCTCCCCTTTAAGACTTGCTATCCAAGAGGCTAGAATATTCAAAACCATTTTTTATATTTTAAAAGATCTTTTATTCTTTCCTCTTAAACACCTCCTTCATCTTCAAGGAGTACTTCTAGCCCTGCTTGTCCTTTTAGGTGACATGACTCAGACCATGTTAAATGTGCTCGTGTGAGCACAGCTTTCATAACCGCCACTCACACACTAAAACAAATTTTGAAGAGCGCCACTATTCCTCAAGAAGTGTTAAAATTGTCACTAAGCTGCAATGAATGGGCTAGACCACTCATCTGATGGCAGCACTATGCTGGCGAGCTTGTGAAATTCAAGTCACCTAAGTAACAACCTCAGATTCACCTGTGCTTCTTGTCACTTTCTTCTACCCACTGTATCTGTGTCGGACAGTGAAATAGTAAGTGAGCCTCCAAATGTGAGTGCAGGGCTGGGGAGATGTGCTGTGGGTATAGGGATTTGCCACACAGACCTGGTGACCTACCTGAATTCAGTCCTCAGTCCTTGGGGTTCAACTGACTCTACAAAGCTATCCCCTAACCTCCACACATGCTGGGCGCCGTGTGCAGCTACACAAAATATCAGGCATGGACATTCATAATTACAGGCCCAAAACTTAAGAGTTCCATGTGTGGAAATACTTGATGCTTCAAATTCAAGAGGAACGCAAATGTAGAGTTGAGAGAAGAGAGGAAATGCATAGCGACACAACCTTCAGCTGTTACGTTAGACCCGTGAACACAAGAATGCCAGTAAATTTCAGTTTGTGGTTTGCCAAGAGTTTAAAAATATTAAATTCCCATAGGACATCCTTTCCTTGAACCTGGATATAACTGCCCTCAGATCTTTAATAGCCATTCATAAAAATCCTCATTAAGTATGTATAAATGCATTCAACAGCTGGTCTTTGGAAACTCCCATGACAAGCTTCGAGACCTATTCTCAAATACCAAAATATCTCTGTCTCCACTGAAAGATGCCGTGAAAGAGCTGGGTAGGCTTCCCTCATCTGAAATTCACTGCTGGGGGATCATAGAGCCCATGAATCCTACTGATACCCAAGAAAGTGTGTTCTCAAAAGTGCATCTGGAAGGTACCAGGGGTTTATTATTGCCCTGAAGCTTCTGGAAGGGTCAACACGTAAGGCAAGTAAAACAAAACTTCTCACACATTGAGTTTTGTTTGGGGGCAGACAGTAATATTTTTCCCAGACAAAGTGTGGACACAAAAGTGACTATAGTTCTAAGAATCTAAAAGGTGATTTTAGGTTGTACGTTCCTAAAATAAAAAAAAAAAAATCAGTGATAATTCAGTTGTGCTGTTAGAAATACAGATGCTCAATTACTCTTATAATATTATAATTAAACAAAAAAATGTTGAATACAAAATTTGGATTTTGCATGAAAAACTGAAGGTAAAGAAACACATCTTTCATACCATCACCAAAATAACACAGAGGCCCATATCATTTTAATACAGAAGAAAAACCTTTCTCTTCCTCAACATTTCCAGTCTCATCTGGACCCTGTCCTACCCAATCCTGGGTCTCCCTTCTCTCTAGCCACACACTGAGAACATTTATCTCTTCAGTTATGGCCTTTTCTATCTCCTTTTCGCAAGCTCCCCGTGTTGGCTGGAGTGACTTTATCCAACAGGACAATACCGGTGCGCGTGAAGGCCTTCACGCCCCTGGAGCTGCCCATCTCTCAGCCAAAGGCCCCTTCGAGCTCTTCCACACACTGCTCTCTCCATGACCGCCCACACTCAGCACTGAACTTAGTTACTCACTCAAGGCCCTCCCTGCCTGGGAAAGAGGCAGGAAAGACACGTTCATCTGTGCTGGGATCTTCGCCTGCACAGGAGTGACAGGTAACAGCAGAGCTCTGTGGAACAGGAAGTGAAGAGGACAAGAATAGAAGCTGAAATCGAAAAGGAGGAAAGTGTACACACAACCTAACTGACCTAGAAAAAGAGAAAATGTGTGCACACACCCGGAGGGACAGAGGGTGACCACAGGTAGAGTACTGACTTGGGCTCTCTAGTTACCCTAAGCAACATCACTGGCCATTTTATTGTAAAAACCACATGAGGATGTACTCTTAGTAGGGCTCTTCATAGAGCTCTGATTCATCCCACCCACTGCACTGACCTCTAGACTTCCAGTGACCAGGTACCTGCTGTAACCAACAGTCAGCTTTCTTATCTCAACATTAATTGACTTACTAGGGGCAGTAGAGTCAAGGAAATATCTCATTATCTATTCTCTTACTCATTAAGAATTAAGATCAATAAACACACACAACACAAACAAAACAAAAGTTGGTTTGTACTAAGCTCCTGTCCTAGGCCAATTGTGCAGTCATTCATGCTAAAGGAGAGATAATAGCTTCATTCCCAAACATGCCAATTATATCTGACTTTATAAACAAGTCCCTCTATTTTAACTCTTACAAGCAGTAACCTGGATTAAATAATGCTAACCACAAGTTATTATTTTTCTCTTATTCATAAAATAAGACTTTGTAAAAGCCATTGCTCTGTTATTGATCAATGGGACTCTATTTGTAGGATAGACGTTGCCCTCAGTTTTGAATCAAAGATAAAAGCCTCTCAGATCTAACAACTAAATTCACTGTAATTTTGTCTTTTGACACACCTTTCAAGGGCTCTCAAGTTCCATCTCCTCTGTGATCTCTCCTTCTTGCCCTGTGACCAAGCCCATTCCATATAGCTAATTTGTTCTTTTCCTGGCTTGAATCTTGATTTATTAATGATGCCTAACATTTTATACACTCTACTGCAATCTCTTGTTGATTAGTCGACTTTTTGACAACAGTTTAAGTTCCAAGAGAAAGGACTTCATCTTATTACATCCTTCTAGCTTTCTACCTCCAACCTGTGGCATCTCAGGAAATTCAGCCACAAACTATTCTGTTAGCACCAGCTCTGCTGCATCTTTCCACTCTACTATAGAAGAACGATGAGCAAAAATAGTGAGGGTGAGATACTGACCCATTTGCCACTCAGGGAAGAATTGACAAGAGTTCTTCTCATCTTCATGTAATGCTAACTGAAGACATTAATAACCGTGGCTTAAAAGTTCACCATGTGCTAACTCACTTTACACAGCAGACTAAGGAAATATGTATTATTGGTATCAATACTTCATACCAACACAAATGAGTAGTAAGTGAAAAACCTTCCTGGGTTATGACCAGCAGAGGCAGGATTCAAATGTAGATATCTTAATCTACCTTGTCTTGCTACTCAAAATGCACATCCTGGACTGGAGCAGTAAGGAGTCCCTAAACTGGGAGGAGGGGAAGATGGAGGGGAAGACATCACCTACTAAATACTCAAGTCTCCTGACAATACAGGAAATGGAGAAAAGAAAACGGGTCTCCACAGTTCCTGGTACTGAAAAGTTCCTAGCACTACTCATGGCCTAGGCCAGGCTGATTACCTGTCTGGTCCATAGTCATGCAGGCTTGAGAGATGGATCACCTCAGGACAGGGAATGGAGAGGGGAGATAATGTGCTTCATTTAGGGATAAGTAACTTAGGAAACAGCTCTGCTTTAGTGTATTTAAAAATTGTACATATCTGTGTCCTGGACCAGACAATATTCTTTCTTTCCCTTCCCGCTTTGAACTATAACAATGTCTAGGCTCATTTTTGTCTCAAATGACCCACCTGTATCCACCTTTCAGCTCTATTCATTCAGAGCTGAGGTTCTAGAGGTGGATTCAATGGACACAAGCCTGCTCCCAGGGGAGACAAGAATAATGGTCACTGCATTCTGGAGAAAGCAAGTATGATGTCGCAACGCCCTGCTCACAGTCAGTGTTCCTTAACGGGCAACTTGAAAAACAATTGTTAACTCTCTTGAACTGGATAAACAAACTTTCCAATTTGGCTTATAATTCCAAAAGTCATTGACTCTTTTATTTATTTGTCCTGTGGATTTCTGGTATCCTCTCCTACCTCCAAGACACTTTCCCAACATTCATTTGAGAGCACACCGCAACCTATTTGTGCAGGGATTTGGCTACCAGAGCAAGGGCAAGATACAGTCAGTCATTATGCTGTTTGGATTCATGATAGGCAACTCTGAACTTCCTGGTACATGCCTTAAGACAAAATGAAAAGACAGGAGGAGAGTGAGTAAATTACCTCCTCTACCCCGACATTCCTGAGCACTGATATCAATTTCCAAGTTAAGATACCTAGCAAAATGTTAAGAATTGCTTATCAAATGATTCTGGCATTGATTGCTAAATCTCATTACATTCAACTGAATTTCTTAAAAGTTTGAATTTAAAACCTGTTTTGACATCACATTCTATAGTATTCTATTTTCCATTCTATAGTATCTACTGTTCAATGGCCTACAGAATCCTGCCTAGTCACACAGTAATCACTCAGAAGTGTCCCTACTCAGCATTAGGGAAGATGAGTAAGGCAGCCTCTCACCTTGGGAGAACTCTATCCTGTATGCCAAGGGAGCGGCAAAAGGGGGGAGAGAGCCTGTTTACTTCTTGGCAATAGAACACAAAATTCAATTTAAATGATCACAAGTATTTCATCTTCAGAGCGCTTCAGAAATATTAATGTCATAACCTGAAGGTTAAGTTATATAGTGCTACTATACATCACATCAGAGGATCTTTCCAGTATAAGGACCATGGGGTTCACTAAAGAAGCCAGGGACAGAACAAGGAAGACAAGAAACTTCTCTAACATTTAATGGATTGGTGACTATTGACTCTTCTGCTAGTAGTTGTGGATACTTCATCCATCTACCAATTAAAAGTCAGCATGAAGAACAGTGTTGAAACTAGAATCCATATGGTGGTGAGGGCAAAGTTTCCTCACAGAAGTAAGGCTGTGTTCCCTCATGTGCAAAGAGAAAGAGCTTATAATGCCACCTCCAGAACATGCTTTGGATGATTCACAAATACCCAAGGATCCTTGAGTCTAGTACAGCACAATAAACATTATTTGCTACTGATTAGAAAGGAGACATGTTTCCCAGATACTAACCCTCAAAAGTAGGATCAAGGGCTCTAAGGAATTAGCAAGTATTATCTCCATCTATTTGTAAGAAACTGTGAATTCTGCCAGATTACACATACTTTGTTGTGGGTTGAACCATACAATGAAACACCATATTCAGGATGGTTTAGAAGCAAGCAAGCATCCATTTCTCACAGGCCTGCAAGCTCTGAGACATGCACAATAAAATTGCTGGAAAACTTAGTTTACTGAGAGCCCAGTTCCCAATGTACACAAAGCACCTTTTTTGCTAGGTACTAAAAAAGACAAGGGTTCTCTTTCAGGTTCTATCTTATCTATTGATCTGTCTTCCTTCCTTCCTTCCTTCCTTCCTTCCTTCCTTCCTTCCTTCCTTCCTTCCTTCCTTTCTTTCTTTCTTTTCTCTGTCTCTCTATCTTCTCTGTGTAGGGTTGGGGGGTTGGGGGTGTAGCTATGGTCAGAAGAGGGCCTCATATCCCCTGGAGCTGGAGTTACAGCACTTATGAGCTATCATGTAGGTGCTAGCAATCTAACCCAAGTTTTCTAGAAGAAGAGCCAGTGCTCTCAACTACAGAGACTCCAACCCCATAGGTCTCTGAAGTGGAAATTTCTGGTTTCTTTGGACACTTGGTTAGATCATAATGATGTTTTGCTGGGGCAAAGAGGTGAGAGGATGTTTTGCTAAATCAGACACAGGTGAGAGGCTCTTTTGCTAAAGCAGACGCATGAAACGATATGTGATGTTTAGAAAGAAAATAAATATGACCACAGATGGTGGGACAAGGCTTGTGCTTTGTCCAACTTGCACCACCTCATTATCTGACAATAGTGCTCTGGTTCTGGGGTCTTACACCCCATTGCTGATCTTCGCTTGCCATAACATCATAGAGAATAACTTGCCAAAGAACCTCTCGTGATATTCTGGATCCAGCTGCCACTGCTGATTCATGTGTGGTGTCTGCTGAGTGGACTGCAGCTGATGTGTGGTGTCTCCCAAGGGGACTGGAGAGAAGCTGCTGATTCATGCTTGGTGGTTTCCTAGTAGACTGAACTGCTGATATTTTGATAGCAAAGATTAGAATCTCCCCCAAAGAATTAGGTCTAAACAGGTCCACTTCCCCCGTTTCTTAATAACCTTTCTTTTCCACTACCTCTGGTGGGTGGTGGGCTAGAAGGATGGTTAAAGCATTTAAGAACCCTTATTGAAGTAGGTTTTAAAAAAATCTAAGCCTGTGGTCTGTGAATTGTAACTTGTTTATTTTGAGCTTTTGGGCTAACATCCACTTATCAGTGAGTGCATACCATGTGTGTTCTTTTGTGATTGGGTTACCCGGATCAGGATGATAATTTCTAGTTCCATCCATTTGCCTAAGAATTTCATGAATTCATTGTTTTTAATAGCTGAATATTACTCCACCGTGTATATATACCACAATTTCTGTATCCACTCCTCTGTTGAAGGACATCTGAGTTCTTTCAAGCCTCTGGCTATTATAAATAAGGCAGCTATGAACATAGTGGAGCAGGTGTCCTTATTGCATGTTGGAGCATCTTCTGGGTATATGCCCAGGAGTGGTATAGCTGGGTATATGCCCAGGAGTGGTATAGCTGGGTCCTTAGGTAGTACTATGTCTAATTTTCTGAGGAACTGCCAAAATGATTTCCAGAGTGGTTTTACCAGCTTGCAATCCCACCAGCAATGGAGGAGTGTTCCTCTTTCCCCACATCCTCTCTAGCATCTGCTGTCCCCTGAGTTTTTCATCTTAGCCATTCTGACTGGTGTGAGGTGCAATCTTAGTGTTGTTTTGACAGGAAGCTCAAGAAGGATGACTTAAGTGAGGGAGCGTTGGTTCCTCTGAGAAATGGAACAAAATACTCACAGGAGCAATAAAGGAGTCAAAGTGTGGAGCAGAGACTGAAGGAAAGGCCATGCAGAGACTGCCCTGCCTGGGGATTCATCCTATAAACAGTCACCAAACCCCGACACTATTATAGACGACAAGAAGTGCATACCAAAAGGAGCATGTCATGGTTATCTCTGGAGGGGCCCTATCAGAGCCTTACACATACAGAGGCAGATGCTAGCAGCCAAACATTGGACTAGGCATTGGGTCCCCAATGGAGGAGTTGGAGGGAGGTCCAGAGAAGCTGCAGGGGTTTATAGCCCCATGGGAAGAACAATGATGTCGGCCATCCAGATGCCCCAGGACTCCCAAGGACTGAACCATCAACCAAGGGATACACATGCCAAAAATGTGGCAGAGGGATGCCTTGTTGGGTATCAGTGGGAGGAATGGTCCTTGGTCAGGTGAAGGCTCAATAGATGCCCCAACAAAGGAAAATCGCAGGGGGCCGAGGGGAGGGGGGAGTTGGGAGTAGGTCGGGTGGAGGGGCATATACTTGGAGGCAGGGGGTGGGAGGAGGGGTTGGGGGTCTTCAGGGAGCGGGAAACCGGGAAAGGTTTTAGCATTCGAAATGTAAATGAAGATTATATTCAATAAAAAAAAAGAAAAAGAAAAAGAAAAATCTAAGCCAAAGGCCTCTTTTTATAATAAGGACCATTATGATATAAATATGAAATGTTCCCATAGGGACATAGATATCCCACATAGCTCATGTAAGCTCTGCCTATCTTGCCAATGAGAAGGAGTTCTTTCCTGGGCCTGTCTTAGTACTGATATCTGCTTCTTGTTCCTGCCCACTCATTTTGCTTCCTAATTTACCAAGATGTGACACAGCAACATGCTGTGGCAACATACCTTGCCCATAAGGAAGGACAAACTATTCCTTAGCATTCCTTATGAATAGCAATGATCATAATTAACTCTCCCCCCCTTTAGCAGTAATATGATTTTAGCTATAATTCCATATTTGAAAAGGGTACATTTGGAGTACCATGTCACATGAATATCAAGGAGACTAATGAACAATCAAACAGGTATACCATCACAGCAAGAAAACTGAGTACCAATCTCACCCATACCACAGCAGAACCCTCATGACCAAATAAATCACTTCCCAAAGACATCATGTCCTGAGACCACGGCTATTAGGTTCCATAGAAGGAATTATTTCATATAAAACTTATATATTACATAAAAATGTGACATTATAGGGTTACTATAGATACAGTTAGTCATGAGTAAGTCAAAGCAATGCAGAGTACGCCTTACTTTATATGACGGCTTTAAAATAACTATAATTGTGACTGGAGAGCTAGAGCCATGATTGTGAACTTACACTGCTCTTGTAGTGGACCAGAACTCATTTCTAAGAACAGGGCAGCTCCCAACTTCCTATAACTCCAGCTGTGGGGAATCCAACACTTCCACGGGCGTCCTCACATATACATCATTAAAAATAAAAATAAAATCGTTTTAAATAGTTACAGGCCCCGAGAGACGGCTCAGTGGGTAAAGGCACTTGGCATCAAGCCCAACAACTAAGTTCAATCCCCTGACTCAGATGGCGCAAGGGGAGAATCAGAAAATGGACTCCAGTAAAGTGTCCTCGACTTACACATATACACACAAAAAATAAAAAATAAAAAATAAAGCTTAATGAAGCTTTTAAAGTTATAATTCTATATCGTAAAGCACTTTATTTAAGTGAATAAAGTGTCACATGAATATCAAGGTAGATGTTGTTAAAAGTAGCCAAAGCAATGAATAACAAAACAGCCAACAAACTACCCTGAGCTAGCCAACAGCAGGATCTGATGACTCCCTCACCGCCCTACAGTAGAAGCTTTCCTACAAAGACTTTAATTTAGGTGTGACACTAAATTTCTGTCTTTCAAATCACTTATATCAACATAAGCAAATGAATCTAAACCTAAAGAATATTCTTTTTTTTATGTAATAAACAGACATGAACACATACACCCGCATTCTCGGTTATGTTTATTGGTTTATTAACCCGCAGGAGCCTAATCATCCCTGAGCAATGCATGCTGACGAAGGGCAGGTAAGGGACGAAGGAGGGAGCGGTGGGAGTGTGTGGAGCATGGAGGGGTATGACCCCGAGACCAAGAACACATACTTTTAAGTTCACTAAGAAATCGGGATTTTCATTACCTTAAATTTGCATGGCTTAAGAAAAATCAAATTCATCAAATGATTCTGATTCCCTGAATAGAGGAGAAAAACAACTGGACACAGCTGTATGTACATACATACATACATGCAGTATGAATGAGTTGGAGTCACCATCTGGTTCCCTGATGCTCTCCTTTCTCCAGAGCTAATGTGTTCATGACTTAGCTTTTGTGTTGATGGTTCACGGGCCTTGCACATCCTTCTTCTTCTATAAGCTCATAAGGGCCGCTGCCTAAGGTAAACACAAGCCTATGCACTCCCTCTGGAGAAAATGTCCCTCATCAGCCAAGTTAGTGCAGGCCGAGCACATTCCTTCCAGCCCCGCTGTATCCGATCTCCATGTTCCACACTCAAGGCATGTATCAGTGCTGGGTGTGGCCTTACAAGTGACTGTTGACTTGCATGGTGTCTTATCCCACCTGCCTGGAGAGCCAGCCCTAGAAGGGCAGAGACAGCTTAGCATCACCTCCCCCATGCCTAGCATACTACACTGTGGGCACTTGATAATTTTTTGAAAAGGAGTACCACCTCCAAAGGTGAGCTATTTTTAGCTAAGTGCAAGGTCCTAATGTCTGTTAGAGGAACGGCTGTCACTGTTAAGATTCTGGAAAATCTCAACATACAGGGTTGGCAAATGTAAAACTTGAGATATTGGTAACGCACATTTAAATGATCTCTACTGTAAACAATTTGCTCCGTGTAAAGTAAACATGTCAGATATCTTTTCCTAAGTAATCTCAGTTTAAACAATTAGTCCAACTGCTTCGCCCACTCAGTGACTCCTCCTTCCCCCCACTTCCACACACTATCAGTAAAACGAAAACTAAAAATCTATGGTTACCACAAGCCAAGATTTTAAGACAAATGGGATTATCATCATTCAAAATGCAAGCCTACTTAATGCATCTTAACTTTACAGTCTCATAATTTTTCTTACAAAAGACAAAATGGGATAGTTTTTTTTTAAAGGGATTTTGTGATGTGTATTTAAGTTACAGTCTTTTATACAGTAAAGTCAACGGGAGTTAAAGACAAAGTTGAATAAATGCCAAAGATGCTAGAGCTATTCAGTTCAACTTGTCTAAATTGTTCCTCTAAGAAAAATGGCCATTCTAAAAGTCAGGAGCACTGAATTTCGAATGTGACCTTTACAGCAAAACAAACATTTATCTGCTTAAATTTTAAAATATTTATCAGCAGGGCTACTGCTCGTGTTCTTTTAACCCATATTCATTTTTTAAAAAGCCTTTTAAGTTATTCAAGCTAGACCATGAATATTATAATCTAATGCTGTGACAGAAAGGGGTGGTTGGAAAAGGGAAGGAAGGGAGGGAAGGCAGGAGGAAGGAAGGAAGGGATGGGGAGGCAGTGGCAGTGATTATAGCTGCCATTCTTAGGAAAGTTTAACATTTTCCAAACTCCATTTCAGATTCAGAAGTCAGAAATAAAGGTATATAATAAAAATTATTTTCCCCCTCTGTTACCATCAGCGAGTGTACCACACTATCTTTCCAAAATTAACATATCTCAGCCCAGAAACGTATTATAATGACTTGTGGGTCACAAAAGTGCATAAGTTCTGGCAAATTATTCATCTGCAAATATCAAGACTAAAAAGTAAAAAAAAAAAATCCTGCCCCAATTTCTTGAGCCACCAATTTTAAGAGAACCTAGGAAGTTTGACACAGCCCTTCTCAATCAGGGAGGTCCTTTACTAAGACAGAATTCCACTGACATCATTTTCATTATAGGAAAAACCAAATACCCAGCCAGGCAGAGCGTCTCCATTGTTTCGAGACTCCTCAACCAAAACCACACTACAGGAGAATAATCAGCAAATCATGGCCACGCAGGTGAGGTGCAGAAAGTGTACCGGGAGACATTTGGAACAAGTCCACTTCATCCTCTGGACATTTCCAGGCATATCCCTAAATACCACAACTAAGACAATACCTTGACTCCTCAAAGCAGCCAAGTGTGCCCAGGTCTCCAAGCTCTCTAGTCTGCTGAACTCTAAACAACAACAATATCAACAGTTAGACCAAGATAGGAAAAGTGGAGCTATCACCTGCCACTTGGCCATATTACCACAATCCAGCATCGCCTCTCCTCTGCAGAGACTATGGGATAGTTTACATGGGCCAAGGAAATCTCCTGTTTGTTCAACCTGTGTGGTAGAGCTACCCTGTTCACCCAGTCTCTTCTACGTTTTGAGGGCTTTAAGAGAACTAAGTCTTTGCTGCTCTCTCTGACAGACAAGCCCAAACCCAGCTATAATTTCACAGGATGTTTAACATGGTAACAGTCATTTACGAGCCCTTGTAATTCATCGGGTTTTACCTGTGGTCCAGTAACTCTCAGCTACTCAACCTCCAAGTTCTTAGCGGCCCCTCCACCTCTCCACATCCTTCTATGCTGGATTATCTCAATTCTGTGTTTTTCATTTTTTCAAGGCTGATTTACTGCTCTAACCATGAGCTGGTTGTTAGTTTATATAACTAGCATCACGGAAGTGTTGTTCCATGCATATCAAGTGTGGCTGCATTTCTATTTCAGCACCAGCATTTTCTTTATTGCTTATGTTAAGGTTGTGAATGTAAATTCATTGGACAAAATGCTGGGTTTGTTACGGCACTTCCCTGGGCCTGCGCCGTGCCCTCGTCTCAGATCCTGCCACCATCACCGTCCCGCACCTCTCCTCCATCCCACATGGTTTCCTCTTTCACCTTCTGGGCTTCTTCTTTTTTTTTCTTTCTTTCTGTTTTTGTTGTTGTTGTTGTTTGTTTGTTTGTTTTTTGTTTTTTGATACAGGGTTTCTCTGTGTAGCCCTGGCTGCCCTGGATCTCACTCTGTAGACCAGGCTGGCCTCGAACTCAGAGATCTGCCTGCCTCTGCCTCCCAAGTGCTGGGATTAAAGGTGTGTGCCACCACTGCCAGCTCAGGTAAATGTTTTTTTCTTTTTGATTGTTTAAATTAGATTCCATATATTAAAAAAAAAGTGGCAATTATTGTTTGGGATCTGGCTGCTTTCCCTTAATGTGTATAAAAGAATATAATGTGACTACATTTCTTTTTCAAATTATACAGTTTTAATCAATTAATATGTACATATATTTTAATAAAAAATAAGTTCAATAATTAATTTCCTTTAGCGCTATCTTAACCCCCTGCCCACTTCCTGTTACTTTTAGTTTTTCTTGCCCCTTCTGTCTTAGTGTGTCCTCAACATTGTTGAAACTCGTCATCGGATCGCCTACCCTATTAGAATTATTTTACTTCAGTTATGCCATCTTTATATTTACATAACTCTGCCTGCCAAATGAAAGAACAATCTCATTCAGAACATCCACGCTGAAGCATCTTTTTCCCAGTTTTCAAGCTGAATTCATTGGCCAACTTGAGGATAGTCCAATACTGCTCAGAACTTATTCAGGAGTGCAGAATATTCTTGTCAGAAAGAAAACAGAGAAAGGAATGAGACACAGGTTTAAACGGTTACAATAAAGTGACTGATAAGTTTAGATGAGTTTATGCCATGAACATGTGACTGTTGCTAAATTTACACTCAAGTCAAAAATCACCACTTGAAAACCCAAATTCAGAGTCACATTTAGAACAGGGACTGTCCCATCTTTCCTGGGCTGAGTCACTATCCTGTACTGCTCCTCTGGTAGAGGAGAAAAGGACATTACAAGTAAAATTAATATAACGAAAAAAAGCAAAATCAAAGAGGATAACTTCAGTCTTCAAACTATACACACACACACACACACACACACACACACATTTTTCTTTAAGCTGGAAATCAACACATGACTATTTTCAGGTCTCATCAAACCATCTGCTAACACAGTATATCCCAATGAGAAGGAAGTGAACACAGTCAAAAAGAAACTGAAGGGTGATTTAAGAGTTGAGGCTCTGGGTTCAAGTCACCAACTGCCACTCACTGAATGAGTAAGCTGGAACCAAAGAATTTTATTGATGGTTTCTAGCTGACAAGAGGCTGGAAGCACTAAAAAAGGAGTACACTGTCGAAGACTATTTTCAACAGAAGCCATCTTGTGTTGAATGCCTAGTTATTTTTTTATATTAAAAAAATAAGTTTATTTGGTGTTTCTAAGTATTTACCCAAAGGTGCTGAAAACATGTCCACACAAAACCTGCTCGTGGGTGTCGATAGCAGCTTTATTTATAACTGGCAGAACTTGAATGCAGCCTGTATGTCTTCAGAGAGTGATAGAGATTTGGGTCTGTCCAAATATTACTCAGTGCTAAAAAGGAAATAATCCTATCGAGCCATGAAGGGATACAGAGGAAATTTAAAAGTGTATTAGTAACTGAAAAAAGTTAATGTGGGAGAGGCATTCTAACTACATGACTTCCTGGTGGGAAAACAACAACCTAGAAGCAGTTCAAAGACTGATGGCTTCTAAGAGTCAAGGAGGTGGGACTAGACCGCTAGACCAGAGGGACTGGCACAGCAGTTCACCTATTCTGTAAGATGCTGCAATAGCGGCACACGCCATTGCAAATGTGCCCAGCTTACTATACATCATGTCAAGGGGGAAACACTCACGCTATGAGCTTTGAGTGACAATGGCGTCACTCATCTATCCTAATGGGTCTGCCACCCTGGTAGGTGGAATCAGCACAACAGGAAATGGTGTGTGGGGGAGACACGAAGTCAGTGAGAAAGTGCTGTAAATTCCTCTCAACTCTTTTTCTAAGAATTCGAATTGATGTAAAGAACAGAGTTCATTTTAAAAACTGTATTAGGAAAGCAAAGCTTTGATAATTCTATGCCTGTGCCACTCGCCCAGATTATAAACGCTTGGACGTGTGAACAAAGAGCTAGGAAAAGGTTGTGACTGCTCAAATGCAGCACAATGCTCAGGGCACAATGAAGGCAGGCGCTGAAGTCAGCCTGGCTTGACAGGCTAACAGCAACATGCTTATGGGACATTAAATAATTTGTTAACTTCTTCCCTGACTCAACCTTTTCCTGTAAGACCAACAAAGATCATGATGCAATTACCAAAAAAAAAAAGGTTAATATTTATCCAGCCTTTAGAAAAGCATAGCACATGAAAAACGATATCATTTTTTGCTTTAGTAACTTGGTAATACTACTCATAACAGTAATAAATGAATGACTTATATGTATATACACCACTGAGTGTAAATAACTCTGCTCTGGCATAGTTGTACTGTAAAATGAATAATGTGCAACACTTAAAAAGAACTAGGTAGCAAATGTGTAGATACAGACACCAACTCCAAAAGATCGGGGAAAGGCCACGGAAGTACTATCGGGTAAAGAGCAGGGTGCGGAAGAGTCATTACCGGACAAGAAACTCATAAAACTGTACTCTTATGTAGATTCTGATCAGCCTTCAAATGGGCAGGAGAACTTTGAGAAACATGTACAGCAAACTGTATGTATGATCATCAGATGTCTCTCGAAGGTCATCGTCCAGTCTCCATACTAACTAACTAGCTGTCTGTCTTGGCTAAGTCGCCTAACTTGGACCTGCTTAAGGCAGCTCTCCTCTGTTCTCCAAAACAGGAACAATGCATTCTATAACTTAATACATTAAAAAACTCAATGTTCCCATTCGGCTAAGAATTTGTCAAACTCTATAAGCCATGGCGCATTGTTTCAGAAGCGCAGCCCAAGCCAGATGGTGGGTCTACTCTGTGTGGGTGTAGCTCCATCCTCGGATCATGCTCTCAGTAACAGATTCTTCCGCCCCTCATTCCCAACTCCCACAATAGTGCCATGTGCGGTTACAGAGGAGAGCTGCTTACCAGTTGATGCATCGAGCAACAGTTCCTTGTTTTATTGCCATTTTTGCTCCCTCTCTGGATTGTCATCAGAAACATATTTATCCTATCATTCATAAACACAGGCAACCCAAATCAGCAACCCACAAACAGGAACACAAGAAATTACTGTTTAAATCAGCATCACACTCTCATCACCTTCTCACAGACACTACCTCCGTCAGGCTCGTCCCCTGCCCCTCCCCCAATCGACCACTGATCATATCGCTGTATATGAGCTGCTACCAAACACAAAATCTGGTGAAGTTCATTTTCTCAGACCTGAGAGCACCTGAAATGTGGCAAACATGGTGCCCATTTCTTTCAATATGAACAACCCCACAAGGGCGGAGGACACAGATGTGAGAAAAGCAGGTACCATACATACATGGTATGAGGGCCTGGACCTCAGGTCCCCAGCATCTGCATGGCTGCCAGGTGGGCATAACAACCCACCAGAAACCCAGAGATCAGAGAAAGAAAAGGGATCCCCAGGGCCAGCTGGTTAGCTAGATTAGCTGTATTTTCAAACTATAAGTTCAACTGAGAGACCCTAGGTCAATGAATAAATTAATGACTGAGGAAGATTCCTGGTATCAATCTGGGGCTTCCACATGCAGGAGTGTGCACACATAGTTGAACACACCCATGTACACACATACATGCAAACACACAAACACATACCAGCCAACACCCCCACAGACATACATACAACAGCAAAAATGGGGATGCATCCCACTTCCACAGGCACAGAGAAACCATGGGCTCAGTGGACCCCTGTTCCTACCAAGATGAATAGAATCCATTGCTGACTATGAGGCTGGACAGGTTTCTTAAACGTGTCAAACTTTTAAGCTAGGACACTCTGACTATAATAAGACTGCTCTGTTAGCTAAATAAGGTGATTATATATAATTCATTCATCATAGCAACTCATCATGAAAGGCCATTTTTAAATTAACAGTAATACTATTAACAACAAAATCAAATTGTCTTTATCCACTAAGAGCCTTAAGATCTGGCACCCATCACTTGCAACCTCAACATCACAGTTTACTGATAAGAAACAGTACATCTGTACTTTGCCCATCTGTGACTATAGTCTTGTAATAGCCTGGGCATATAGCTCAGTGGCTGAAGGCTTGCCAGGAGGTTAAATCCCCAGTAACTAGGGCAAATGGGAGGGAGGGAGGAGAGAAGGAGGGAAGAAGAAGGAAGAAGGAAAAGATTTCTGTATTAGAATGGTCCTTCCCTCATTCCAACCTCACGGGTTCCATTCCTCTTTATCTCTTACTCATCTTTCATGTCCCAACTTAATTGTCTTTGGCCGTGTCTGTCTCCAAGTAGACTTTAGGCATGTTCTATGGCAGTTCATACATGAATGAAATAGTACTGGTCTTTGCTTTTATAACTTACTCATTCAACAAGCTTTTACTGACTGCGAGTTTTCTGAAAGATGTCCCATTGTGTAGTGGAGATGCAGAGGTCAACAAGAAAGATAAAAATCTCTGCCCACAGTCTACCAGGGGAGGTAAGAACGAACAAAGCATTCAAACAATGTCTTCCTTTAAATTACAATAAACATCTTAAACAAAACGTATTTTAACAGTTTCAAAGACGGCTGAGTAGATGACTTAGTGTATACAAGCACTGGCTGCTCTTGCAGAAGGCCACGTTTGATTCCCAGCTCCCACATGGTGGCTCATAGCCACTCCTTAACTCTAGTTCCAGGGTACCCTGATATCCTCTTCTGTACTACATGCATGTGGTATACATGCACATATACGATTACACCCATGCACATAAAAGAATGATTAAAACGTTTTTCAAAAAAGATACATGGGATTGCTTCTGCTATGTTAGGACACAATGGCAAATCTATTTCAACATAGTATCTCCAAAATCTACTCAATATAAGCTCCGTTGGATCTACCAAACTGTCTTTTCTATTAAAAGTTGTTTGAAAGTACAATCCAAGTTGTCAGACAGCAAAGAGGAAGTAAAAGGGATAAGTAAAGTACCAGCTCTTTAATTTAGGAATAACACAACCATGACTGGACCTTTCCAATTTTCAGAGTTTACACTTAAATAAGAGAATAAACATTTACGAACTGTCAAAATCACTATAGGTGGGGTATTATCCTTGTGTCTACTATACTACAAAGAGCACAGACTACAGATATTGCAAATGTTAGGGGTATTTTTGCTAAAGGAATGTTAAGTCACTGACCAAAGCCAAGGCTAGCTTTGTTATGACCTCAAGCCAACCCTGAGACATCTACTAAGCCCTTCATAACTGAAATGCAAACTATGCTCTCTAGATAAGAAGTATGGGCATTTCTGGGCAAAACTGAGCAACAAGATGCATTCTGGTTTAAAAAAAGAAAGAAGAAAACCTTTCTGAGTTCATGATTGTTCAACCCTCAATGTCAGGCCCCCAAATGAGAGGCAAGCAAAAGAGTCGACCCCATAAATACAGCAATGTTGGCATGAACCTACCACCCTCTGTTCCCATTATTTTTCCTTTCAAGACTCCAGATGGTCTTTTGT
The DNA here is from genome assembly GCF_947179515.1 of Apodemus sylvaticus. Taxonomy (NCBI): domain Eukaryota; kingdom Metazoa; phylum Chordata; class Mammalia; order Rodentia; family Muridae; genus Apodemus; species Apodemus sylvaticus. The sequence continues at coordinate 139,712,644 of NC_067473.1, read as the reverse complement.
GTGTGTGTGTTTGATACATGTTGAACAAAATCAGGAGACCAGCTAAACACATGCAGCACATAAGGTCCTTCCCTGCAGCCTTGGCCTCCAGACATCTACTGTGAGAAACCCCAGCTGGATTCTCCCCCATGCTGTGGTCTATCCCTGTGCACAGGCCAGCTCATCCACCAAAGCCTGCTATGTGCAGAACAAAGTGGCACCAGGAACCATGTGAACACACAGTCTGGCAATCTTTCTCTTCTTCAGCCACTTTGGGTCTTTGTGGAGTCATCTTATTCTTGAGCCAAACAGGGTTTCCTGTTAACTCCTTCCATCATATATTGGCAAAACATGGAACTTGTAGCATGGGTGAAGTTAACCCATCTCATTAAATTCTCAAGTGTTTTTGTCTCTCTTTTTGTTGTTTTCATGTAATGCTTTAGAAACATATATTATGTGCCAAAGCACAAAGATACTGTTGGTTTGCAATTATGTACCAGAGACTACATAATTTACAGAAAGCCCCCAATAACATAGTTACCCCAATGGTGGCAGGTAAATGTCAGTATCTCTGTAAGTAGGGTTTAAGCACATATAGTGTTCTTGCTGTAAGGATCTAGTTTGCTGCAGTCTCTGGGTGTCTTTAAACAGCCCATATAAATATATGGTATGAAAAAAAATAATAAAAAAGTAAATAGATTAAAATAAATAGCCCATGGGCTAGATATCTCTGGTATCTTCTTAGAGAGAGACTCCGGGTCTTCGAACAAAATCTTAAGCACTGGCGATGAAGCCCACAAAGGCCTGCTGGTGCCCAGCGGTCAGCAGATGCTCTGGCAGGTGACTGCTACAACAATAAAGAGCCTGAAAGCACCGGAAATGCTCCAGCCCTGATTCCAGAAGTAAGAGCAGTCCTCCAGGGAAAAGCTGAGCACTGAATGTCTCCAGGGAAGATATTCGGTTTCTTGGGGGAAGGGAAGAGAGAGTCAGCCTTGACTTTCCATTAATAGAAAGATGCAGGTCTCTTTCTTTTCTTGCACTTCCTTCTACCAAAGGCTATCATGGCACCAAACCTTTTCTGAATAAAAATCAACCACTTCACAGGAGGAGACACAGACAATGGATGGAGAGAAATAAAGTGAGAGTTAACACTGAAGCTATAGTGTGGAAAAGAAAGTGCCAGAAGCTACTGATGAAAGCCCAGGATGAGGGAGGGGTATAAAGCTTTGATTCCATTAGACTTTCAAACCTCAATAGTGGGAAGTGAAAGAACCCTATTTTGTGGAGTAATGGAAGACAACACCTAAGACACTTAAGAAAGTCTCTGTTCAGAGACTCCAAAGAAAGTGGGGGGGGGGGGAGGGGGATAGAGAGAAGGAGGCAAAAATCCCACTGAAGCTCATAAGGAACAAAGTACTTCTGGGCTTCAATCACTATGGAGCTGTTAGGGGTCTTTTAATTGTTTTTATCATTCGTTTAATATGCCATGCAAAAGAAAAATAGTTGATTTGTTTTTTAGCTAGAAGAAAAAAAATGCTATGAAGCCCCTCTGTTTAAATAGCCATAGTGACTCTGAAAGTCACTTGTGACTTTGATTTCAATCTCCTCATATACAACCAAATGTCCTTAACATTCCTGTCAATGCATTAAGTCAATATATTTAATCTAAGACAGGGGGGTCTCATCCTATGGGTCTTAGCCTGTGAGTGTGGATGTGGGGGCGGTAAAACAACCCTCTCACAGGGGTCATTTAAGACCATCGAAAAACGCAGATATCTAATTGGGATTCATAACAGTAGCAAAACTACAGTTATGAAATAGCAACTAAAATAATTTTATGGTTGGGATTGGAGATCAGCACAACATGAGGAAGTGTGTAAAGGGTCACAGCATCAGGAAGGTTGAGAACCACTGCTCTGAGAGCTAGAGAGATAAATCTATCCATTGAGTACCCGCAGGCAGCAGGACCTGAGTTGGGACCTCCAGTACTCATGCCAGAAGCCAGTGTGGCAGCATGCATCTCTAAGCTCAGCTCTGAGGGCTAGAGGCAGGGGGATCTCTGAAACCCACTGCCTAGCTAGTCCAGCAAATCGCATGAGCTCCAGGTTCCAGCTTTGGTCTCAAAAACCAAAGGTGGAAAGCATTGAGAAAGACACTCCCCATTCCCAAACATACATAGGAACATGTTAACACAGACAACAAGCAAGCTATTGTTTTTAAATTTATTTGTATACATACATACAAACACACACACACATACACACACACACACACACACACACACACACACACACACACACACACACACGGAGGTCAGTAGATGACTTTGAATAGTCTGTCTTCTTCTACCATGTGGGAAATGGTGACGGAACCCAGGCTGTCAGACTTGGCAGGAAGCACCTTTACCCAAGACAGCCAGCTTATCAGCCCTCCTGATATTTATTTGGAATAAATGTATGAAATATGTACACACTATAATTCTAACAGCCAACAGTTTCTATAAAAATAAAGATAGCTAGATGAATGAATAAATGTTTGCATCAACCAGACACAATGGCATACATATTTGATCCCAGCAGTCAAGAGGCAGAGGCAGGCAGATCTTGAAGTCTGAGGCCAGTTTGGTGTTCATACAGAGTTTTAGCCCATTAGGACTACATAGTGAGACCTAGTCTCAAACAAACAGACAGACAGACAACAACAGAAACCTCTCAGGAGCACTAAGGTTTTATATGTTGACTTTCCAGTCCAGACTGTTCAGCAGCATTATTTGCACTCTAAGGAAAACCAGTCCCTTCTCCTGAAAGTGATTGCTGAGTAACAGGAGGGCAGACACGAGCTTCTGCCTTGAGGGGCCCTTTTTGGCTAAGAGGGGGAAAAAAATCCAAATGTTCCAAGGGGTGGTGAGAATTGGACTGGCTACCCGCCATTGTCAAGTGCAAATTTTGTAGCTGGGACTGTTTCTCTGGTTTAGAGAGATAATGTGGGTGCTCTAAACCCTAGCCAAATCTGAAAGTCCACTTAGCCATAGTCCTAAAATGAGATTCATGACCTAAGTGAGACTTCCCCCTCCATGAAATGCCTTTCACGTCACCTTGAGAGGATATGGAATATAGTCACTGGCTCTAGCCCAATAAACAGGACAAAGAATTCATTCATTGCTGCCTGTACATTTCACGAAGAGGTAAACGACTGCAGGGAAAGGCGCTGAACTTTATTTTCTGCATGACGGAAATTAAACATCTGCTAAGCCTGATGGACTAAGTTAAACACCATCAAAGGATGAGAGATGCAGAACTGATTATTTACTAAAGAGATAAGAACATCCTAATTTCGCACACATACGTACAACTAGATACTCATCAAGTTCTCAGATGACGTTGCTACAAATACCTCTGGAAAAGTTAATCTAAATGTGTAACTAATCCAAACCGGGTGTTTGCCTGGCACAAAGGTGAAAAACCGAAGATGAACAGTGGACTGAGATGTAATTCTCAATTAATTAGACAAATTCAATTGTGCTGGTTTTAATTCAACTTCAATTTAATCTTGGCAGTGTCTTTCCACTTACAGTCAGATTAAAGTCTTATTAACTTCATCCACCACTGAAAACAAACCTGAGCTGAGCCAAGGAGAAACTCCATCCAGTTTTTAATGAAGCAGTTTTTAATGAAGATTTCTAAAAACCTCTTTGCCTATCCCTATTCAGCCAGTCTTCAAGGTTCTAACCTATGCTGGGAGTCAAGATATAGTTTGACTTTTATTACCTGAGTGTGTTTGGCCGAAAAGACTCACACTAAAGTACCTGTGTAGCTTTGCTTCATAGGTGGGAACTTAAAAAACAATCTAAAATATCAGAATGAAACAAAGCAATATAAGTGGTACCCCTGGCCTGAAATAGCTAAGCTATGAAGTGGCTCTGTGGTCAAGTGCTTGCCTAGCATATAAAAAGCCATGGGTTCAACACCAAACACTGAAAAGAAAAAGAAGTCAAGAAATGTGCTGGTCACACAAACACAAACACTCATGCAGACGCATACATAAATTTTAATTTTCTAATTAGGCAGGAGGACTGGGGAGATGGCTCAGCAATTCAGAATGCTTGCTACACAATCATGAGCACCAGAGTTCAGATGTGAGCACAAGCTTCCTGCAAATGTCTTTAACCCCATCTTGCAGGATACAATGAATGGCCTCTTTTGGCTGCCACATGTGTACAGGTTCACATACCCACTCCTGTGCACACAACTCATGCAGAAATTTTAATTAATGAATTAACTAAAAACATGAACTTAATTTTGTGGGCTTGTACCTTTTCTTAGGCCCTGTCTATCACAATACTGCATCATCAACTCTGGAAGATTAAAGCTAGTGCTTGTGGTGGGTAAATGAATAATTATATTGCCAGTATAATTATATGGGAAAGACGATGAGAATGAACAGTTACTGTGTGCCGATAAAATACATAAAAGACCATCTCTGCTGGGAATGGTATTTTGCAGTGTAACTAATCTTCGACAACACTCGCTTATAGTAAATGGTGACTAGACTTGATTGAGTCTTACTATGAAGCCTTTGATATCATCACTATGTCGTTTTGCCTTCCTCCATGCAAAAGTCCTTTGAAGCTACAAACTGACACACAACCAAGAAAGCCAAATCCATGTTATTTAGAGAGAAATCGAAATAGGGTTCCTGAGAGCATTAACCAGTCTTTTCTTTGCTTATGTTAGAGCTTCCCATTGTGGGTAAGTATAGAAAAATGTTTTAACTTCTTGGCTAAGTAAGTAACTTTAATAAATGCATACATATGTTGGTGACTCATATACATAAATAGGAAGGAAAGAAATGGGCTACTCTAATTTAAAGATTGTGTGATTTTTTTTTCCCCTGAGACAGGGTTTCTCTGTGTAGCCTTTGCTGTTCTGGAACTCACAGTAGAACAGACTGGCCTTGAACTCAGAGATCTGCCTGTCTCTGCCTCTGCCTCTGCCTCTGCCTCTGCCTTCCGAGAGCTGGGATTAAAGGTATGTGCCACCACTGTCCAGAATTGTGTGATTCTTAAAGATGTGAAGCAATTACATAATGTCAGACCTAATCTTTCACAATCAAGAGATTAAAATTTACCAGGAGATAAGAGTGACTACAAATACTGTCACAATGTAAATTATGCCTGGCTCTGCCAGGCTTGGCCTAGACTTGCAGAAGTAGTGTAGTGCCTTATTGTCAAGTCTAACACACTGTTACACCATGGACAGAGACCCAAGGGTCCAGAAGGACAATGGCATTGCTGGAGGTAGAGTTGGTAGTCCAGACAGAGCAAAGTATGGACTCAAGTTGCCCAGTTCCTTCGGCAAGACTGTTTCCAGAACACCGGAAGTCAGCCCTCTGGCTTCCTTGTCCTATCTGACGTGCTCACACTTCCTCACATAGTACTTCCTCCAGGGTGGTCATACAAGACTTACATCAGAATGGAGCACACAGCAATTCTAAGACAACAAAGAAGCATAGTCCTCTCCTCGCCTGGCTTATGTTGTCGAGTTTTAGACACCATTCTATACAGGCACCATTAAATTTATTTTCCATTCTTTAGAAAAACTCACAATCTTTTAGCATAGTGTATGGTGTTTCGAACAAGACAACAGCAGGGCAGCAAAGCACACTAATGCCTGAAGGCTTCTGGTGCTGAAGGCAGAGCACACATAGGGACAGCACAGGGGAACATGGGGCAAATACTCAAGATTTTCCTATAATTTTTAGCCGATGCAAGTTTCACAAAATGTTGTTCACCATCATCCCAGGCACCTAGAAAGTGGGTAAATTCTACCAAGCTGAGAAGACAGAGAGCTAAGTGGAAGGTTCCAGAACACGCATGCCCTAGTGCACCAGCAACTGCATCTTCTGATAGTGCCAAGAGAAGATACTCCTGCTAGCTACCTGAGCCCTTCAGAGAGTGCCTTCTTCCAACTCAGGAAGAACACAGAAACAGGGAGGGAGATTAGCCTCAGGATCATCTTGGTAACTGCTGAGTGGGAATCAAACATTTAAATGTGCTGGGCATCGCTCTAATGCTCTTGAACCATGAGTCCCAAATCAAATGCATTCTTTCAAAACTGCTATCCTGTTTTGTCACAGCAATAGGAAAGTGACAAGAGCATTGGGGAAACATACAGTTGTTGCCTGGATTCATTTCAGATCCCTTTTCACAGACAGCTTCAACTAGCTAGAGAACTGCTTGTTCCTAACAGATGCTGCTGATAAAAGCCCCTGTTCTTCAACAGAAAAACAAAACAAAACAAAAAACAACAACAACAACAACAACAAAAACCCCACCAAAACCTAATGTACAGAAACTCGGGTGGGCTCCTCAGTGTACAATCGATAATGTAACAAGATGTATCCTGCTGTCTATGCTAAAAACTTCCAATACCTTTCAGATTCATGGCTTCTTAACCTTGCAAGAGAAAGACTAGCCTCCCTTCCCCCATCTTGGAAAGAGAGATAGAAGGAAACAGCTTTGACCAGGGGAAGAAGCCGGTTGGGAGGGAGGAAGGAGGGGAAGGGATGGAAGGGGGGAGGGGGCGGGTGGACCTTGGAATAGAGAGGAGTGAGACCAGAAGTCAGGCTGCTACCCTCACCCCTCACTCCATGCCAGGAAAATAAATACAACCTGAAGTCACCACAGCCATTCCATAAGCGACTAAGTGACAAGGCTATGAAAAGCAGAACTCAGACCTGGCCAATGAGAAGTTAAAATGAGTCTTGAGCCTATCACCACAGCTAATGGTTTCTACCTAACTGTTAACAATGCCTTAAGCCACTGTTAGATGGATTTACCTCTTCTCTGACTGTAGTGAGAAGCACCCCCAACAGATAAAAGAAACCTTCTAGAGCCCCAATTCACAGCAGGGGACATCTTATCTGCATAGCTCCTTTTAAAAGCCACACTCTTTGCTTGCTGGTTTAGTTTAGTTAGACCTGGTATTAGTGCAAAGAGTTCCATATTATGTGAGCTTCCTTCCATATTAGCACAGAATATCCTAATCCTTGAGCCTGAAGTGACTGATTTAGTGGAGTAAATCTGACCCAAAACTACCTTGAGTCCCTTTCCTATAATTTGAATATTCAAAAACAGAGGTCAGTTTCTTTCTAATGATTCTACCCACACAACACTGTATTGGAGGAGCTTTCTGTTTTCTTTCACTACTGTATTGGAGGAGCCCTGCTTTCTTTCACACAGATAAGGATCTTGTTGTGAACAAAGACTCCACACGTTTGCATTTCCTTTCCTTGGAGTGTAACAGATGGAGTACCCTGAATGAGCCTCTCAACTAAAACAAAAGGCTTGAAGAAATAGTAAAACACATTTTAAAAGCGTCCAGAGAAGCTGTTAGGGGCTCAAGTCTATCCTTAGGCAAGCATTACTTCTAAGGGATTCTAGAAACCCTAGGTATCTATGGCTGTCTTCCGTCCACTCAAGGTCAAAATCTGAGGAGCCACCATTGAGTATAGCTGAGACTCAGGGTATATGGTAAATCCCAAACAAGTCTGTCCTGCATAATAGCAACTTACTTCTCTTACTTTTTACATTCAGTGCATCCAAGGGGGGAGGTGCTATAATAATTAAGAACTAAGAGTGCACCCTCATATTGGTTTGTCACTAGAATTCATGCCACATTGGAAATTTGTAGATTTTTAGATAGAAAATAAACAAAATAAAAATCATTAAAAACTTAAGAATTTGATTTCAAGAAATCTTTTGATGGCAGCACTTCAGGCAACAGGCAGAGAAAATCCTTTCTTCTGAAGGAGTGTAACTTCAAGCCTATGCTCATAGAGGAAATGCAAAAATGCACATGCAAGTCATCAAAAGCACAAAAAAAAAAACCACAATGCTTTGGAATGGCAATATAAATACCCTATAGTAACTGGGACAGCCTTGGCAGATAAACTACTTTAGAAAAATCTCTATGGAACAGAAATTAAGGTGGAGGCTTGAAGCTTGAAGGAACTAGAATGCTCAACACCTGGAGAAGACACAAGTGTAATTTTTTGAAACAAAAATATAAACAAAATTACTTTCTCTAACAATCACACGATAGACTTAGTAAGCAAGAATAGATTATGTGAAATAAGAAAGGCTGGGCTAAATAGCAAAAATGAAAATAAATACATTAAAAAATAAAAGATACCTTAACGCTCCAAAAAGTAGCAGAGCAGAGAGCATCTGCATGGTTCTTAATTCTCCATGATTATTTAAAAAAACAACCTCCGATCTGGAAATCTAACCAACATTGTCGATAACAAACAGAGGGATATGGGCATTGGAGTCACAGGAGGAAGACTGCAAAAATCACAGGGAGAGAGAAGATCTGAATATGTCAGCAAAAGAGAAAAGACACAGGGTGTTCTCTGCTTCCTACCTGAACAGAAACAAAAAGAAGCCAAATTGAGGGGGGAGGGGGACACGATGACATTCTTAATCTATAAATCTATACTGAGCAAACTATCCCTTGAGGATAAAAGTGGAAGATACAAAGAAATGAAGATTCCTTTGGAATTCCCCAGAGCTAAGGCATCTTCTTAAGGCAGAGAAGACGCAGCTTTAGGAAAAACAAAGGTCAGGCCAACTTTTTAAACCGGCAATATAAAACAAATCTATACTTACTCTGCAAGACCAAACAAACAACAAAAACAACAAAAAGCCCGACCATTAGGAACAATAAAGGGGAGAGCAGGCGCTCAAATGGTTTACTGTCCTTCCGTTGTCGGAAAGAATGACAGCCATCAACTTCAGGCTTAATTACACATGCACAGTAAAACATCTGGGGCAATCTCTAAGGCAAACACACAGGGTATAACCCCCCTCCCCCATCCAGCACAGCTTAAACACATGGAACAGGCGAAATATCGTTTTAAAAAAGTCTTCAGTGAAACAGCACAAGAAACCAAACAAAACGAACACACACAAAAAGTTAACTCTAAATACACTGATATCCTCAACAAACGTAAAAGAACTAACTATTGTAATTAACAAGCAAAAAGATGGGATGGCTTCTGAGTCTGCTCAGAAACAGCTTACGAGACACATTTCTAAAATATGGCAGATAATTTAGTTAAAGTTATATCCACAAAAATACAAAAATGATTGTTGCCAATATTTTATTTAGCATAAGCCAAAATAAGCTTTAGTATATAAAGCATTAACAGAAAAAAGATGCCCTTCATAATGACAAACTGTGTACTGGGAAACTCAGCAGTTTCATCAGTCTTGTAATGCATTAGCATAACCTCACTATACATAAAGTTAGAAAAGAACTTGAAGGCAAACTGGCATAATCCACTGTTGAAATTTAACTCTTACAAACTTTACGTATCGTGACATTCACTGCCTTGCTTGGTACATCGTTTTTTCGAGCCTGAGCACATACATAAACCCATACCATCACTACTGTAATCAGGATGCTGAGCAGTTCCAGATTCACCGAAAATCAACACTACAAAATCTTAACCAACAACTTTCAACAATGTTTGATCCAACAGACAGAAAAAGCTAGTAAAACTCAGTCACCCTCAAATTATAAAAATAAATAAACAAACAGAAACTTTTTATACACTTGGAAATATAAAAATACTTCAGATAGCAGTCAAGAGCATGAGAATCTGAGTTCAATACCCAACACCCACACAAAACGACAGACATGGTAGCAGCCATACTTGTAGTCCCAACTGTGGGAACATGCAGAAAGGCAGAGACTTGAGGCTCTCCAGCCAGCTCGCCTAGCTGAATGGATGAGCCCCAGGACCCAGTGAGAGAGTCTATCTCAAAAAGCAAGGCCAACTGGCTTCTGAGGAACAATACCTGGGTTAACCCTCTGACCTCCACACTCACACAACTGTGTACACACACAGTTACACACAAATGAATCCACAAACACAAAGACTTAAATAGCCTTGGAATACAAACTATAATACAGACATGAAAATAATTAAAATTAAGAACAGAAAATCCTGTGTGTCAAAATGTGTAGGCTACAAGTTAAGCAATAGTTAAAGGGCACTTACACTGCTTAACAATGTAATTTGAGGAGTAAACTAATTTGTAAATTCAACATAAGAGACCATTAAGAAGCTAAAAGATAGCCGGGCAGTGGTGGCACACGCCTGTAATCCCAGCACTTGGGAGGCAGAGGCAGGCGGATTTCTGAGTTCAAGGCCAGCCTGGTCTACAGAGTGAGTTCCAGGACAGCCAGGGCTACACAGAGAAACCCTGTCTCGAAAAAAGCAAAAAACCAAAAAAAAAAAAAAAAAAAAAAATTAAAAAAGAAAAAGAAGCTAAAAGATGGGGCTTAGTCTCTCAAGATCCACGCAAAAAGCTAGCACCCTGCACCTGTAATCCTAGGACAGAGCAGCAGAAACAGGAGAATCACAGGGGCTCACTGAGAGACCCTGTCTCATACAATAATGTAGAAAGCTATCAAGGAACAAACATCTGACCCCTGCTTTTCCCAGGTGCATCACACACACACACACACACACACACACACACACACACACACACACACACACACTCTAAATTTGGAAGCAGGCAGGAGTTCCTTGTGAAGCTTCAGGAGAAAGCAAGCTTCCTCGGCCCCTCTGTGTACCATGCTGTGGGTCGGTGGTCACAAACTTCAAACTCTTATGATCCTCACCAACTCAGTACCCCTTGTGATTTATTGGGAACAACTGGAAATAGGAGAGAACTTCCCATCTCAAGGCCCTTATCACATCTGTGATGTTTCTTTTACCACAGAGGGAACATAGTCACAGGCTCTGGGGACATCACTGAGGGAAGTTGGGGAACAAACAAGTTCCTTCAGGCATTAATGAAATCAGAATGCTTAAGATGACAGTATATTTTTAAAAAAATAAACTTACAATATTGACTTAAAAAGAAACAGCCCTTTAAAGACATAAAGACCCTCAATTAACAGTAAGTCTTCAATAAGGGGGGGCAGGGAGGGGGGGGGGATGAACAACTGAAACTTCATTGGACTTACCTGCAAAATTCCATTAACCAAACCCACAAGAACACAGGACAAAGGAACAGAGCAAAAGTTGGACAAGGAAGCCGAAAAGCAGGCGGCAGAAGGTAAGGGTGTATGGGAAGATGACTAGCTCCCAGGACTTCAAGTCTCTCAGTGGAGATTATCTGAGCCAGTACTGTCTCTGGGTCAGGCCTATTACCCTCAAATCAAGATTGCTTTCTAGTTGATCAGTCCATCAGCAGCCAGCCTGTTACAAGCTACCTCTTGGATGGTTTACTGAAAAGCAACTTTGTTAGTTACCCATATTAACAGAAGGGCCTGAAGATATTCGCATAATGGAAACCAGGAAGTGCTTTAGAATGCATGCCTAACTTTTCCAGTGAGCGCTCTAATTGCATTTTTTAAGCTATTATTACTAAAATGGATTCAAGTTATTTGGACACAATGATCTAATGGAATAAAATCATGTTCGAGATCCAACCCACTGAGCACTTTTTGTCTCTTGCTCTAAGACTATGAATTCCTGCAGGGCAGGTAGACAGCCTCGGGAGCAGTCAGGCGCTTTCACAGTCCACTCATCTGTGGGGCTGCTTTTCTGAGAGTCTTTCCAGGGATGTGTTTTCCATTATTGCAGCTGAGATACAGGTACAAGAAAAAGCAACATTGCAAGAGAGAGGAGAGGCAAACAGGTCATCCATCTCCCCTCACGTATACTCTACCCTTTAAAATCTACTAATAACCATCTTAAGGTAAAATTACAGAGCTAAACTATAAAAACTACATGAGAGAAAACTTACTAAAGGCATCTGATGTAGAATGGTCACAAGAGCCATTCATCAAACCCTGGGGATAACCCTGGCACTCAACTGCTCCTGGTCTGGGCCAGCACTCTCAGGAAAAGGGAGGCCTGTGAACTCAAGGTCAGACTTCCACCATAGCTAGGGCTACACTGGGATGACAGTGACAAGGAAAAAGGACAAGAACGTCAGCAAAGGATTAGAAAACCTCATTCTGAACTACAAAACATGAAATAATGGTATTTCCATTATTTCCAGTCAAGTTAAAAAAAAAAAAAACTACTGTAGCTCTTAAGTGGCAGTTGGCGAGAGATATCAAACTTTAGATAATCTATGTACAGATCACTGTTTGGGGCTGGCTCGCTGCTCAGGGAGGGTTGGACACAGAGCTTGAAATGGCGGGACAGCTCTATGTAAAACATGGAGATGCCGGCTCCATTTAATGACACATTTAAGCATTCAAAGGAGCATGAGTTTAGAAACAAGTTGGAACTGCTCAAAACACCAAGATTTCACTCAGGAAGTATCAGCCTTCACACCAAACACACTCCCTGACCTGAAGGAGTGACCTTGCCAGCTCTGGCCTGGCCAGCAACACTTTCAGACAGTGTTACTCTGTGACTTGTAGGAAACAACTAGAAGTAATGCTGGATTGCTGCCTCAACAAGCTGTGTAAACTCATTCCTGACAGGTCTGGAAAAAAAAACTGATGAGGATATTCAAAAAAACAGGACAAAAACAAACAAACAAAAAAAGCCTACTTGACTTCTCCAAGATTCCAAAAGACCAATCAAGAGGGATTATGGGCTTCCTTCCTCCTCTGCCCAGGTCAGAGGACTGCATTCCCTTGGGCTTTATAGCCTTGGATAATATTTAATTAAATACTCTGTTCTGGCTGCCTTATGTACTAGAGAATACTAATTTTAGAAAACCAGTTAGCTGGTTCTCTCTAACTGTATGTTATTATAGCGAAGGTCAAATTTTTCACTGAAACTATGGCAACAACACCCCACTACTTTTCTGCTAACCAGACTTAAACAAAATTCTCATGTCAGCTTGATGGCTGCACCTGAACTGGATAGTTCTGTTTCTTCCCTTTGCCTCAGACACCACATTACTGGGATGGCAGAGGGGTGGAAAGAGCGTCCGGTTGCAGCAATTTGCTAGCATGAGCCCAAGTACGCTTATATGTGTCATCACTAGTAACATTTTTAGACACATATAATTTTAGCAGCATAAAACATCCAGACATTTCAGAGGCACCCAAAGTAGAACATAAATGTACCTGGAAAAATACCAGTCCAGAAAAAAAATATTATACATCAGTAAAAGCAATAATTGCTGAGCTTATTGTCCTAATCGTTACAACTTCTCAGATTAGTTTTCTTCATACTGATGAGCAGCTCTTGGTCTCACAAGGAGAAAGGCAGGAAAGACTGGCTCTTCGAAGAGTTTGTCCTGTTCTCCTCACTGGTGGATGCTCTCCCTATCCTATCCCCAAACCAACGCTACTGAGAGGAGCATAATTTTGACCACATGTATGAGCCGCGCACAGCTCTTGAGGAAGAGTTGTCAACTTATGGTCAATATTACAGAAAAAGTAATCAATCAACAACCCCTTTAGAAGTGTGATTGCCCTTGAGACACATAGAACAAGCCAAGCCAAATGGCCTAAATCTCTTTAAATTTGCAGCGCCTGGTGTAGAGACAGAGAGGTGGCTTTGGAGACAGAGCAGACTGGCTTGCTGCTCTGACAAGAGAAGTACTGCTCTTCTCTCTCTCTCTCTCTCTCTCTCTCCTCCCTCTCTTCCTTCCTTCCTTCTTTCCTTCCTTCCTTACTTCCTTCCTTCCTTCCTTCCTTCCTTCCTTCCTTCCTTCCTTTCTTTAAAAGGCCAGTGTCTGTCTACAATGTCCTTCCTGTTGATTGTTGTATTCAATAAAATTAATAAAATTCAGAGAGGTTAAAGCTGGTCTGTGCAGCCAGGTAATAATGGTAGCTCATCTTCAATTCTTGCACAGGGGAGGCAGAGGCAGGCAGATCTCTGTGAATTCGAGGCCAGCCTGGTCTACAGAGCAAGGGCTAGGACTACACAGAAAATCCTATCTCAAAAAACAAAACAAAACGAAATAATTGGTCTGCCTATGGATTCATGAGTAGAGCCTTTAAAACACAGATCAATGTTTTAGAAGACAGCGAGAGCTATGTTGGGTCTTTCTGAGAGATCCCCTGAAAGCTGCTAATAACATTCCATCACTTGTAGGTATTGAGCACATAACCCGTGCCCCACACATAGACAGTATTTCACAAACACTAGCTCATCCTGAAACAGTACCGCTATGTCTGAACTGCTAATTATTACCAACACCAGGTAGGGAAGCTATGGCTGGGAAAGCTTACTGGGCTTGTCCATAGCCACCTAGACAGTAAAAGGCAGGGCAAAGGCTTGAGTCCTCATCTGAGCCCACAGCCGGGACTCCTAACCAACGTTCTCACTCACTACACTCACCAGGACCTTAACTTGGAAGGCTTTGGCTTTGCCATTTGCTCATTGCTTCACATCCTCAGTAATTCCCCCTCTCCATTCCTTTGCAACCTTCTCCACCGCTAGACTGAACCCATTTGGTTTCCCAAGGACCTCTCAGCATGACCGCTGGATCTGCCCTCTCTCCAGCTGTTTGCTGATCCATGTCCCAACCATAGGGTTTCCACAGGAAGCCAAACAGAAAAACAGCTGGGGTCCTTTGGTGCAAAAACAGGGACTGTCAAAGGAGAACATCAACCTAACCTCTGTCCCAGAGCAGAAACTCTCTCTGAGTCCTCAACAGATGCTCAGTCCCATTTGAACCAAAGGAAGCAACTGGATGCAGAAGTAACAAACCAGGTCTCAGTTGGGACCAAGCTCTTTACAACTAAAGCACTCTGTTCACTCTTGACCAAGTCCCACAGACCTGACTAGGGGAAGGTACTGATCACTGTCTCTGTAGGCATCCTGCAGGAGCTCAGGAGTCTGTTGGAAACACAAAGCCCCAAGTCCCACATCAGATATACTGTCCTTGGGATGCAAAATATTGATCCAAACCAGAGTTAGCAAGTAATCAGCCAGCTCCAAGTAGCCAGGTACACCCTCAGCTCTATTCTGACTCCTCTAGTGGCAGGGAAGAGGGATGAACAGAGTCCCATGCATAGGCACAAAGGTGGGTGCCCGAGAAGGGAGGGGGCCGGGAGGGGGGATGAGAAGTGTTGCTAGAGCTTGTCTTGCACTGTTGATTTGAGACCTGGCCCTGAGTTAGCTTTCTTCTCATTGAGCAATATGCCTGCTCCATTTGGTAGGTAGCAAGAGGCCCCACATGGCCCCTGAGAAGCACAACTCTACAAATTCACTCTACAGACAGACACTCTGCAGTTTTCCAGATGTGGGTTCAAATCCTAGTCTGGCCTGGTTTCCTACCCTCTCTACAGAGAAGGTGCCCAGCTGTCAAATCGGAACAATAACACTGCCCACATCACAGGGTTGAACCTATGACCCTATCAGAAGACCAGGTACAAGGCAGCCAAGAAATCTTGAAACTGTAAATATCAAAGGGGCAGTAAAGATTCACATTATAGTTCAAAAAAAAGAAGAAAAACAAAACAAGCAAATAAAAAAAAACCCAAACAAACAAAAATACCCTCTGAGGATAGATCAGCTTCCTCTCACGAAAACAAATGCTTGAGATAATCAACCTATGAAGAGAACTGGTTGGCTCACAGTTTTGGAGCTCATGACTGGTCAACCTGCAGCCGAGAAGTACTTTAGGACAAGAGTAAGAGCTTGTGGTGGGACAGTCAACGCAACAGGAAACAGGAGAGAACCTCCTCCCCCACCCCCACCCCAAACACCTAAAGTCTCACTAGGCCACACCTCTTAAAGGTACCACCATATCCTTGTTGCCCAAGCCTTTCAAATATGACCCTTTGGGGGCTAATCAAGATCCAACATGTAGCAAAAAGTTGAGACCAGACACAGCCCAAAGTTCCAGGGAGAAGACAAACTTTTATAGAATAGCAGACTTGTGTAGTCTGGAAAGAGATTACAACATGAGACAGCACACTGAAAAGATCAGAGGCCAGTTGACTTGAAATGTCATCAATGAAAACACTTGTTCGGCTGGGAACCATGAAACGTCATACCAGGAAAAACACTGACTCCTCTACAACTGGCTTTTGCTAGAGATCAATATTACAGATGTGGGGCCAGACAGGCAGGGCAATTTGTGGTACTTCCGCATGCCCAATGTCTAGGTGAAAAGACAAAAGTAGAAGGCCGCTGTAATAAATACTACTCTAGGGGGCTGGAGAGATGGCTCAGCGGTTAAGAGCACTAACTGCTCTTCCAGAGGTCCTGAGTTCAATTCCCAGCAACCACATGGTGGCTCACAACCATCTGTATAGTGATCCGATGCCTTCTTCTGGTGTTTCTTAAGACAGCTACAGTGTACTCCTAAATAAACTAACTAAAATAAATAAATAAACAAACAAACAAACACCACGCTAGAAGGTCATAGGGTTATAGTTTACATATATCTCCAGTCTATAGATGCAGCTCTGATTGACATATTTGGGGAGGACACAGAAAAGGGCAGAGTAGTTGTGCTGGGGCCAGGCTGCCTGGTTTCCATTCTGTCTCTGTCATTTCTATCTATATAATCTTGAACCAAACACTAAACCTCTTCTATTTTCTGATTTAACTAATTTAAGACTGAACAAAGTACTCAGAACCATTTGTTTGGGTTTATAAAAGGCAGGTTATTAACATGGAAAAATAGGACAAAACTTTATTTTGTTTTAATCCATGACCCCAAAAAACAAAAGGAAGCTTTTGGTACAATCCAACGCCGATTCTGACACAGTATCCTTCTCTGGCTCCAGTGCACTAGTTACCCTAGTCCGATTTTCTCACAAAGTTATCTTAAGCTCAAGTGATTCACCACAGGTTCATCTTCATTGATGCCCTCAAGACAGGATTATAAAAACCCTTTGCCAAAAGAAAAGTCCTTAATCAACCACTACATACTGCTGTCAGGAGGACCATACAATGATATGACAATTTGACCCAATTACTCTGGCTGGGACTTCAAAATCCATTTGTTCTTAAATGGAGGAAGCCACATCACATCAGTGGGATTGAATTTGATGACATGGTAATCATATTTATTTTGCTGGGAACATTTTCAGGATAAAACAGCTGAAAATTATTCTCCATTAGCAAGTGAATTAACTATTAGGGTAAGTGAATATGAAGGAGACACTTGAGTTCTATTTGCTAAGGGTGACTCAAATATTCAAAACTGAATGGACTCAGGCAGGAGAGTACCTGTGTCCACTCATTATGCAAGAGGCCTCAGACACACAACCTCATATCTTCAAGAAAGTGGGCAGAAACACAGGAGCTACTGGAAGAAGTGTGTGGGACTCCCGCAATAATCAAGCTACAGGAACCAGCCCCACTGATTGTGTAACACCCTGGAAGCATTCTAGGTTGCCCAGGGAATTGATTTAAATTACAGCTTTGTTCCCTTTCAATGGAGTCTGTTGGTGCAAGATTGAGATAAGCTAGCAAATCTGAAATGAAGATTATAAAAACCTACTAATCTTTTCATTAAATTTGAATTGACTTTGTGAATAAAGAACAAGTTGCAAGAGCCTCTCCTACAAGGCAGCTTCACACAGGGACAATATCTTCAATATGCCCCATGGCATGATTCTGACACGTACCTTAAACAGACTGACTGGTTTTTTCCCTTACCTAACAAGACAGCCAAAGAGTCAGCTCTGCATTCCTGTCATGGATTAAAATCAGAAGAACAAACAAAATTTAAGTTAGGCCCTCCCCTTTGCATGAGGGTATTTAAAACTAAATAAGATATGGGTTCATTCCTTGGATGCCTTGCCAAAAAGGAGGGATAGGGAAGAATGTTGCTTAGCAACAATTAAAACAATGTGCAGCAAAGGAACAGGGTTTGAAAGAAAGCTAAGCCAGCAAGCTTGTTATAGTCACCCTGGAAGACCTTTGTGACCCAAGATCCTGGCTGTGTCTCCTGCTGGCCTCGGGGTTAAAGTCTGGCTGTTTCCTTTTTATCTAGACAGAGACAACTTGTAATCCCAGGGAAATGGGAATCTACTTCTAGGCAGCTCCAGGCTCCTGAATACCAATGCTTTCTTGTGAAATATAAACCTGCCCATTTCTAGTCCTGGCTGCAGTGTCTGGAGCTGAAATGGATATGGGGAGATACTTCACTAACCCTGCACTTAACGAACAGGGAAGCAGACATATAAAGACAGGATGGTTCCTCCGAGAGAATGAGGCGGTTTGTGGTAAACACTGGCCAGCCTCTAGCTCTGGCCCCAGATGGCACCTTTTCTTAGTGTCCTACCTAGACCTAAACCACAAGCCAGTCAAGGATCCAGTAAGTAGGCTCTGACAATTTGTATCACTGACCTTGAAATAGGCCACTCCCAGTGGAGACACCTACCATCGTTGCCAGGAAGTTTCAAGGCTAATTACAAAGTGGATGGACCAAATATAAAACACTTCATTCCTTCTTTCCCTATTAAGACAGCTTATTAAATCTCCAAGACCCCTCAGGGAGGAATTGACATCCTGCAAGCACTCTGGAAATGGAGAACAAAGGGTCTGGCAAGAGGAAAAAGGCCAGAGGCTTAGACCTCAAATCCATAGCTACACACTGGGCCTCAGACCAACTCACAGAAGAAAGCAAGTAACATTTCTCCCATGTTCATCCCAAGAAGTAGACTGTCAGGCTGTCCTGTCTCAGGGCCCAGGCTGAGGAACCAGAGACTTTCAGCCAACAGCCAATTTGAAATGCTCAGACACTGGCTACACACTGTCTTGGGCTACACCCTTAATGGCACCAAAATATACCCGAATCAGTAGACATTATACATATTCCTGAGGTTGTGTTGTAAAGATTCATTGTACCAAAAGGTCCAAGCTGCTGCCTGTCTGTCTGCCTGCCTACATTCCTTCCCTCCCTCCTTCTCTCCTTCCTTCCCTCCCTCCCTCCCTTCCTTCCTTTTTTCTTCTTAGCCTTCCTCCTCATTGAAATAATCCTAAATAAAAGCTAGGAAGAATTCAAGAACAGAGAAGTAACATCTCGTCTAGTCCCAGTGACAAGGGTCATGCCCTTACAGAACCATTAGGCTAGGGGTTCAAAAAAATCTATAGGGCAAAGCATGGGAAAGGATGGGGTCTAGCCCTCAGGACTCTGGCATTCAGGTGTGGCAGGACACTGGACCAGTTCCTAACATCTGTTAACCTGAAGAGCATGAGCTAGCTCTGGGGAGGCTGCAGAGGCAGAGAGAAGGCACATAGGAAGAGTATCCTTATCTACTCTGCCCCGCCCCATAGGGCATAGGAAAGCACTGACCGCGCCCTTCCCCTTGCATATATAACTGCTGTGGTGTGGGAACAGATGACTTCCCAGAGAATGCTGGTAACTTCTGTCCCTGGAGAATAAATGGCCTGTAGTGGCACACAGAAGGAAACCAATAAATGTTGGTTGAATAAATAACAACCAGCCTTGGAAGGGCAAGTGACTGTCTATGAGAAAGTTACACAACTTTCTGGATCCTTCATTTCCTCATCTGCATAATGGGAACATAAAGATCTACTGTAAGGAAGTGGATCACACACAGAGATTAGGAAGAACTCATTTCTCAGGACAATGCTTTGTACAAAGTGGATGATCTATCAATGTGATCAACTGTTATAAATGAAGTGGGTCAGTCTCTCCAGAAATCCTTAAGGTTCTTTTTGAGGTTGGTGCTTATTTGTTTGTTTAGGTTTATTTTGGGGTTTTTTTGCTTTTGTTTTTGTTTTTCCAGACTGGGTTTCTCTATGTACTCTATGTAACAGAGCCCTAGCTATCGTGGACTTGATTTGTACCAGACTGGCCTCAAACTCACATCCATCTGCTTCCCTCTGCCCCCCACACGCTGGGATTAAAAGCTTGCGCTACCATACCAGCTACGGAGACTACTGTTCAACTCCACTTGCTGTCCATGCCACGGGCCATCAGCTGGTGCACAATGTTACCTCGGTCATACACCGGCTTAGGAGGAATAACAGCATTTGAAATCTGTCACACTGTGGAAGACACAGGAACCCAAGGACAGGGGAGACACGCAGAACCTGATGCTGGGCTCCCCCAACTCAGGGACCTACTCAAAGGATTTGAGCTTGTCTCCTTCACTCTTTCCTTCCCAATTTCCCTTTCTCCAACCCTACCCCTTCTTACCCCGCTGTCCTTCCTCTCCCCCCCTCCCTCTCTGTGAGCCAGGGTACCCCTCTGCAGTCCTGGCAGGCCTGAACTCACAGTCCTCCTCTCTCAGCCTCCTGAGTGCTGGGATTACAGTATGTAGCTCCACAATGCCTGCCTTCCCAGCTTAGATGCAAACTTCTCTTCTAACAGCTTCTTTCAGAAGCTCAACAGTTTCTATAAAGCTAAACGCTGCAGTGCAGTTAATGCTGATACTGCAACATATGTCCAAGGTCAAGGATCTGAGGCCAAGGTGGTTCTGGTACAGTGAAAATGTTCAGGACAAAAACTTGACCATTGCCCCAGTGTAGAAAAGAGATTACACAATAGATGGTGTAACCAATTCTATACAAGCCTGCCTGATTCCCTCAAAGTCTGCAAACCATTCTCTCTATTCCAAGAGCCCTGGAGGTTATTAATGCGAAAGGAACAGAGGCCTGGGAGGAAAAGGGGGGTCTGGCTGTCAGTTTCCATCTTTCCTTTAGAGAACGTGCTTTTTATATTTAGTATCTTCAAGGGGGAGAAGTGTGAAGGGATGGGAAGGGCAAAAGATAATACAGAGAAAGGAATTCACTGACCACAAAGTTTCTATTCCTGGTTTCAATCTGATGTTTGTCTTCCTTATTCTTTCTATAGTATGGGCAAAGCTAACTCCCATCACAGAAATCAGTGACTGCCGCACTGTGCACAGACTCTAGCACACTCATATGCTATCACACTGACAAAAACAACCAAACAAAAAAAACAACCAAACAGCAAACCACCAAGGTACCTAATGACTCCAGATCTCAGCTATTTCTTGTCATCACACAGAGAACGACGCAGTTGATATTCATTCAGATGATGAGAAAGATTGGCCTTGTAGGAAACAGATGTACAAGTTTACACACACACACACACAGTTTGGGGGGGACAGGAGATATGGACAAGGAAATCACACACATGAAAAAAATTCATTTTGGAAATGTACTTGAACGAATCAGAGAAAAGCAAGGACACTCAGTGCTTAGCCCTTCCTTCTGCATCTACTGTACAAAAGAACAGCCCTGGGGTGTTAGGATTCTGTCTAAGCTCCATCCCACACTTACCTGGCAACAGCCAGGTATAACCTGTCCCATAGACCTGGCCCACTATAAAAAGGGCTACTTGCACCTCCTCTCTCTCTCTCTCTCTCTCTCTCTCTCTCTCTCTCTCTCTCTCTCTCTCATCGTTCTCGCCTCCTCTTGGGCTCTCTTCACTTCCCCCCTCTCGTAGTCATGGCCAGCCTCCACTTCTCTACCCTCTCTTCTCTTCTCTTCTCTTCTCTCTCTCTCTCTCTCTCTCTCTCTCTCTCTCTCTCTCTCTCTCTCTCTCTCTCTCTCTCTTCTGCCTTTCTCTGCCTCCATTATACCATTAACTCCCATCCTCTGCCCTGAATAAATTCTATTCTACACCATGTCTCTGTGTGTGTGTGGTCCCTCAGGGGGAAGAGGTGCCTGGGCATGGGCCTGCCTAGGTACCCCCTTCCCCCACACCACCGTGCCACACTCCCTAAACCCCTCTCTCTCTTTTTATGCCCCCTTCATTTGGTGCCAAAACCTGGGAACAAACCCATCACGTGGGACCAAGGAGCCATGCGTCCTAAGCACGGTGTTTAGCCACATTCCCTTCAGTTCTGTTACCTTTGTAAGGAAGGAAATATCCACGGCCCCATTCTCTAGGTAGGCAAACAAGCTCAGAAAATTGGCCTCTCAAGTACACTCGACTTGTATGCGACAGCAATGGACCTGGAATCTAGACTGGGGAGTCCTTGTGTGCCCCCTACACTGGAGACAGGGCAAGGCAGAGTAATGGTAGACAATGCTCATGTCACTGAAGGAGTCATGCCTTCTAATACCATGATTATGGGTTCCATCTAGGAACTGGGTAAGGTAAGACAGACAGGGTAAACATGACGAAGACTTACTAAGCACTACATTACTCTTTTCTTTTTCTCATTTTATTGTTCTGCTTTTGCTTTGATGCACAGCAGGTGCACAGTGTGATGTTTCAACTCATGGTCATAGGAATCTAATCAGTGCCCTTAGCTTATCTGTCACCAGAAATAGTTCCGGTTTTGTTTCTGTTTTCTTTTTGTGCTACTAGAGGTCAAATCCATGCCCTCATGAATGAGGCAAGAATTCTACCATGGGGCCACATTCTACCCCTTTATAACTTCTTTGTGATTCAAATATCTAAAACCATCTCTTCTAGGTAGTTCTAAATGCTTGCTGTGTGAGAATTAGCCATAACCACCCTACTCTACATTACAATACACCAGTCCCCCCGTCTCTCCTAACCTTGTACCCACTAACCTCTCTCATCTTTCCCCCTTTAACCTCTCTGTGGCCTCTGGTAACCGCTGTTTTACTCTGTTTTTTTTTTTTAAATTATCTTTAATCTTTTTTTACAGTCCAATCATTATTGGTCCAGCCTCCAACAGTTCTTTATTACGCTCAATTTTTATGAGGTAATATTTTAGGATTCTCTATGAGTAAAAGCATCATGATTCTCTATCTGTCCCTGGCTTGCTTCCTTGCCCCAATGTCTTCCAGGTCCACCTACCTTGTCACAACTGACAACATTTTGTCTAGTACTAAATTCCTCACACACATTTATCTTTGATTAAAGTTGATGTAGCCAGGTACACAGAGGTGACTTTGGTCAGGGTCATACAGGTAAAAATCTGTGTAAGTTTGATTTGAAGCTCACTGGTCTAAGGTTCCGTATTATTAAACAGCAGGGTTGCAAATCACGCAAAGAACTCCCCAAAGTCAGAAGTCATGAGGAAAGCAGACAATAGACAGGCTCCTTCTAATCCCCATTTACTAAAGAACAGTTTATAATGGTTCTCAATATGGGAGATCAGTTGGCAAGCCAGCAATGAGAACCAGTGCAAATCCAAGTGACTCAACATAGCTCTGTTGATTGCTTGGATAAAGACTCCATCATCCCATAGAGCTGCTGGCCAGGATCTATCTTTTTCCAAATGTGTTTGTTTCAACTGCAGTTGCAAAGGTTCCGTGAACAAAACCATGGACCAGATACATCTGCAAATTAATCTGCCCATGCACAATTTCTAAGCCACCGAAATGATCTCGTACTTCAAAATGTACTTATAGTTGGAAAGGCAACAATCTCTTCCAAAAGAGAGATCTTTTTCTTCATGTGGTGATGGGGAGGAAT
The DNA here is from genome assembly GCF_947179515.1 of Apodemus sylvaticus. NCBI lineage: Eukaryota > Metazoa > Chordata > Mammalia > Rodentia > Muridae > Apodemus > Apodemus sylvaticus. The sequence continues at coordinate 139,689,315 of NC_067473.1, read as the reverse complement.
TCTTGACATAGACAAGCTACACCACAGCTGAAGAGATGTTTTCAAAAACATTTAAAGTATTTCCTGCCCAAGCCTCATGGTGGAGAAGTCTCCAGCTCTATGTCAGCCTGCGGAGGCAGGTTTGCCGGGCTTCTTACCTACATGCAGGCCAATCAGTCTTAGCGCTCAGAGCTTAGGAAGATCTGACCTATATTCATGAAGCCTGCAGCACAACTTATTTTGAACCAGATGTCCCCACTATCACAAAGCAGTTAACAGCCTAGAAACTACCTAGAAAAGTCAATAAACTAAGCCACTGCCAGGTTCCTACCTGTAGAACTAAGTCAGGGCATAAAAGGAGATTGATTGTTTCCAAATGGACTTCTCCAGACTGATGCTTTGATTTCAAAACAGTCTCTTCAAATCAGACACCAGAGACACACCCAAGTGAGACCCACACTGACCATAGTACCATGGAACACGCAAAGCTTCTGACATTCTCTGCAGCGGTCCTATTTAATGTCCTCACCCTGTATCCAAATAGTCACTTGATCATTTGTGATGAAAAATCTGGGAGACATGATGTTAAATGAAATGAGGCAGGCACATAAAAACAAATACTGTATAATAATCTCACTTATTAGTGAAATCTTAAAAACTTAAACTCAGAGAGGCAGACAGTAGGAAAGAGATTATCAAGGCCTGGGGTTAAGATGGCGGGTTGTTGAGGGTATCCATCAAAAGCTACAGCCTCTCACTTAGATGAGAGGAACACACCCAGAAGATTGATTGTACAACATGGTGACAACAGACATCAACACAAACTGAACACTTGTATGCCTCACAACACAAAAGCAACTCAAAGAAACCCATGTTAACTAGCCCAAGTTAGGTATTCTGCAAGGTTTACCAATTTCAAATCATACATAGCACAATTTTGTTGACTTAAAAATAAAAAATATTAATGTGTAAGAATATGTTTAAAATAATACTGAGTAGCCAATTGGTTTACGTTATTCATTGCATTAAATTCTCTTCCAGGCCCTGCTTGACCCCTGTGGCTAGGATGGAACAGGAGGTCCCCCTGGACTAGCACCTGCTCTGACAAGAATCCTGTCTCAGTGTTGCAGGCTCAAAAGCCAAGCTTAGATTAGCCCTTCCCTCAGCAAGGAAGTCGGTGGATTATAGCTATTAGCAATGGTTCTTAACTGTGGTTGCACAAGAGAATTACCCAGGGAGCTTTAAAAAAATCCCAATGCCCAATTAAATCCACAACGCAGCGGGTGGGAGCAGTTATTGGTGTTTTTCATAGCTTTATGGGTGAGTTCTCTGTGCAGTCAAACTTGAGATCCAAACTCCTACTCCCTCCTGCTTCTAGCCATGTGACCTCAGGTGACACACTGTGGTAGGAGTCTAACCACGCCCTTCCGAGTTGTGGAGGAGATATTGACCCTCTAACTGAGCTAGCACAGGCAGTATCCTCTCTCAGCACAGTGACCAACATGGACAACATTGGGTCAGGAATTGACTCTCTAAGTGACATTACGGTCATTAGATAAAATCTTTCATTTCTGATCCACTCAAGATTTTGTTTTTGAACAAGACATGGGGAGGGGTTATGAAATAAAACTCAGCAGAAGCAAGAGCTCCTTCAAGTTTCTGGGACTCACTTTTTTAAAAATAGTTTTCCCTCATCTTCAGGTGAAAACATTCTCCTGATAGCCTCGTGCCAACTGGATCCAGCTCAACACCACCATGCATCCAGATGGCTCCTTTCCATCTGAATGTCTGCCTTCCATTGCATCCTAGTTTCTTTAGCTTTCATCCAGAGGAATCAAACAGTTTCTAAATCGCTCAACAGAGAGAATCTAGAACTCAAATGACAGAGTCTGCAAACAGTGAGAGCTGAACTCTCTATGACCAAGGTCACCAGTCAAGTGGGTGCCTAGGCCCACTAGCAAGAAGAATCGATTGTCAGCAGGATGGCCGAATGGTTAAGGCATTGCATTCAAGATCCAAGAGACAGAAGTCTGCAGGGGTCTGAGCCATTCACTCCCAGTGGGACTTCAGTAAGTATGCATTTCTCCTTTTTGTAAGGGAGAAAGAAAATGCCTTCCGGTTCTGCCTGATCATTTGAGTCTAATCCTTGAGACTCACATGGTGAAAGGAAAAAAAAAACAACTCCATCAAAATGTCCTCTGACCTCACCCAGAGATGGGCACAAGTGCACACACACAAAATTAATAAACAAATCAATGTACCTTTTAAACACTTTTGGAAGCCTTAAAAAAAAGTCAGTGCTGACTGGGGTGCAATGGTATATATACCTTTAATCCCAGCACTCAGGAGACTAAGAGAGGGAGTTAAAGGCCAGTCTAGCCTACACACTGAATTCCAGGACAGCCAGAACTATCTAATGAGATTCTGTTTAGAAAACAAGCAAGCAAGCAAACAAACAAAAAGAATACCCAACTGTAGGTCGCGAGCATCTATAGAACAATCTTCTCCAGACAGTTCTAAGATGTGGCTCAAACTGAGAACGACAACCACATACTACCACTGTCACAACAGGCAACAGAAACAAAGCAGTGGCAGCTTAAGATACCAACCAACTCTATTCAAATACTCCCTTCAATAAACTGAGCTACCTTCTGAGAAAAACTAAAAGCTCTGGGTCACAGAAGGTGACATGAATAGGAACATTGCCCTGCTGTTCCTTGCTGCTCAAGTACAAGTGCACTAGTCAAGAATGTCTCGTTCCAGGTAAGGCAGCTAAGAATTATCAAGGCCCCAAGAGAAATCATGAGATCTGCTGAAAAAACTCATGCTCCTTGCGACTGGATCCTTAAATCCCATTTGTTTGGAGACACAGCTATGCTAATGAAAAGCTTTAAGATGCATGAGAACTTGGCAACACATATTCTGTAGACAAACTAAGGCCCTAATACAAGCCATGCCAATCTTGACCGAGGATTTATTTACGCATTTTTTCGAGAAGTTTTAAAGCCAGGACTTAAGTATCTTTTTCAAAATCAGATTTCAAGTAAGTAAACCTAAGGTTGCTACAGAAAAGGATAAAGGACTGGAAGCAGGGAAGGCAGGAGGGGGAGGGCCAGCTGGCCTCACAGGCACAGCAACACCCTTCCAAAACAATCAAGTAAGTGAAGGCGACCACTCCATCAAAGCCACAACTTTACCTCTGAATTTCTTGGGTGGATTGTTAAGGTCCCCGGCTTCTGGCTGTACAACGCATCGGTCATCAACCAAGCTGCAAGAGAAAATTGAAAACAAAAAACCTAATCAATGCTGTATCAAAACCAATCCTAGGGAAATAAGACCCTCAATAAGCATTATGTGAAAATGGAGTAGCCCAGGGCTTTTCCTATGCAAAATGTACAATGCCATGTCCCTCTGGCAGGGAGCTCTTGGCCAAGGAGGTTTCCTACGAATGGACTGAAATAAATTTAACCCAAGGGCCAGCACTCTGTGATGAACAGGTCTAGTTACTGTTTTCTGCAGCGCTCTTTCCCAGAACCACATCTGTGAGAGATCTGCACACAGTATGCAACATTGCTGGATCTAGAAGACACAGGAACAGGTCAATGCATTGGCCTAATGGGCGCAAGGAGCCAACCCTGTGCCAGGGACTATACCAAGTCCTGACAGGAGGACTAAAAGGGAGCCAAGTCTCGGTCCTGAAAGAGCTCAAGGCCTAAGTATAGAAGCCATAAATGCAAACTAATAAATAAGGTATAATCTAGGAAGGAAGAAAGGAGAACAGTCAGGAGCCATCCGTGCCAAACGCCTTCTGAAGCTTCAAACAGAGGAAAATATATCAGAGCCAAAACAGAGGGGAAGGGATGAAAACTGGAGCATCTTTAGGTGGAGAGTACCCAGTGAGTGGAGCATCTTTAGGTGGAGAGCACCCAGTGAGTGGAGCACCTTTAGGTGGAGAGCACCCAGTGAGTGGAGCACCTTTAGGTGGAGAGTACCCAGTGAGTGGAGCACCTTTAGGTGGAGAGCACCCAGTGAGTGGAGCGCCTTTAGGTGGAGAGCACCCAGTGAGTGGAGCACCTTTAGGTGGAGAGCACCCAGTGAGTGGAGCACCTTTAGGTGGAGAGCACCCAGTGAGTGGAGTACCTTTAGGTGGAGAGCACCCAGTGAGTGGAGTACCTTTAGGTGGAGAGTACCCAGCGAGTGGAGCATCTTTAGGTGGAGAGTACCCAGTGAGTGGAGCATCTTTAGGTGGAGAGTACCCAGTGAGTGGAGCATCTTTAGGTGGAGAGCACCCAGTGAGTGGAGCACCTTTAGGTGGAAAGTACCCAGTGAGTGGAGCACCTTTAGGTGGAGAGCACCCAGTGAGTGGAGCACCTTTAGGTGGAGAGCACCCAGTGAGTGGAGCACCTTTAGGTGGAGAGCACCCAGTGAGTGGAGTACCTTTAGGTGGAGAGCACCCAGTGAGTGGAGTACCTTTAGGTGGAGAGCACCCAGTGAGTGGAGCACCTTTAGGTGGAGAGCACCCAGTGAGTGGAGCACCTTTAGGTGGAGAGCACCCAGTGAGTGGAGCACCTTTAGGTGGAGAGCACCCAGTGAGTGGAGCATCTTTAGGTGGAGAGCACCCAGTGAGTGGAGCATCTTTAGGTGGAGAGTACCCAGTGAGTGGAGCATCTTTAGGTGGGGGGAGCCCGGTGCAAATTGGAAAGACTTGGAGTTTCAAAAGTACAATCAAGTTACAAGTAAGTAATAGTCCCAGATTACATAAAGATGGATAACTCAAGTTCTGATTTCACTAAAAACCAATTTACCTTGCATAATTCTTTTTTAGGAGAGTCACTAAAAGTATATGCATATTACTGAGCTTTTGAGATGCTGGGATACTATGAAGTTACATGACTTTTCCGAGTTCCTAAAACTGTGAGAGCCAGCTCATTCTACACATTTCCAAGGAACTTAGTCCCAGGAACCATGTTAGGATCTTTGGAACCTCTTCCATTGGCCTGTGCTGCCTCTCATCCCAAATGCAAGGGACCATTAAATATTCAACTTTGACCTTTCCTCCAAAACTGCCCTGCATTCAGATCATCATTTCAGAAAGTAAACTATACCCACACACAAGCCTTTCTTGCCTAAAGAAACGTCCTGCTCGTCCTCCACCTCCACTCTCCCAGCCAAGCTGCACGAAAATAATGCAATGGGCTGCTGACTGTGTGGCTCCTAAGATGCCCAGCATCTGTCAAGTGAAGTGAATCAGAGTGTGAAGAGTGTGAAGAGTATCCTACCTTTGCCCTCAAATAACAAGATCAAACTCTGCATCTACAAGAGCCACAGTATACAGTGTGGTCAGCAGCCTGAGAGGTTTCTACAAAAATTAAAAGTATAATGTATACATATGAAATCTCTACCCTGGGCCCTTGAATAAGAATATAAGTTCATAAAGGTCACCAAAGTTAACCCAGTATTTAAAAGGTTGGGCCCAGATTCCAATGCTAGTGACATAGTTCAATGTTAGAACACTTATTTACTGTGTATCAGACACTGGACTTGGGCCCCACAGGACATACACAGTGCAAAACTGGACCAATGGCCAAGTCCCAATAAGAGGAAAGGAAATGCTAGGAGGAAGGGCCTCATTGATTACAGATTGTAGATGACACTGAGATTCCAGCTAGTGGCATGACATTATGTCATTTCACCTTCCCCTTGTCTCAGCATTTCATCTGTAAAACAAACGAATTGATACCCAGCCCAGGGACATTTAGATACACTCTGCTTATTAATATACCAGTTCCAGGGCCCCGTCAGAACCCATCCCTCCACACTGAGGCTCTACTCCAGAAAGTGATCTAAGAACTTGCATTCTTACAAGCTCCAAAGGTGATTTAGCAGCACACCAAAGGTTAGTGTAGATCCACACACATACAATGGCTCTCCAAGGTCCTGCCAGAATTCTAAAGTTCAATGAGTCGCAATGCTACTGAGAGGCAACCGCCAACAGTCTATATAAACAGGAGAGGGCTGGGGCCAGACTCCAAGTCCCACTAAGACTGACAGTCATTCATTGTGTCTACGACTGGTACTCCATAAATGTTAAACACATTCCAAAGAATGGGAGGAGGCATCAAATTTAACTTTCCAAATCAATGGTTTTTTTCTTCCCAAACCAAACCAATTTTTATGCAAGCTACTCCTCAAGGTAAAAATCTGAAGGAAGAATTATCTCCCAGAAGTTTTTAAAAAAAGTATACATCCTAACTTTATGGGGGAGTCACCATATAATTCTTAAGGAAAATATAAAAGCAGAATATGCACCCCTAAGTATTTTAAGAATGGTGCACACCTGTAATTGCAGCGCTCACAAAACTGAGGCGGGAGGACTGCAAGTTCAAGGTCAGACTAGGCTCCAAGTAATAATCTGATAATAAAATAATGGAGCTGAAAGGGAAGACGTGACACAGGCTGATATTTTCGGGGCTCAGCATCTGAGCCAGGATAAGTCAGAGGCCCCAGAGGAAAAAAAAAGTAGGTCTATGATGGAGCTGAGGTCTGACAGGCACCCAGACTGGCTGTGAGCACACAGGGAAACCAGAAAAAAAAAAAACTGCCCTACGAAGGTTACGTGTTAGGATCCCTGGCCTTGGAGACCCAAGTCTTCTGAGCTCTGAAACCTGGGCAGACAGACGCCTGCCTGAAGCACACAGGGGTCTTTTCCACACACAGTGATGACAGATGACACCAGTGCTCACCATGAAGAGGGGGCTGCTTGGGGGTTAGGGGAATAATGGAGACCCAGGACTCAGAACAGCACCTGGCACACAGTGAACCCCCACCGGGCTCAGAGAGTGCTTACCACTGCTGTACAGCACTGAAGTCAATGCTGAAAAAATAAGAACAGGATGAATTAACCACAGGGGATAAAAAGAGGAAGGAGAGCGCCAAGATGGCCATCATTGGGGAGGCCAGAGTAGCAGGAAGCCTGTTTGCCCAAAGCCACAGAAGATAAACTGTTCAGGGTACGTCAACTACACACAGAGGCAGAGCATGGGAAGGAAGAAGCCATGGTGACTTCTGAAAATAAACTCTCTAGAATGAGAACACAGGTCTACCTGAGGTATAATTCTGTTAACTGAAATGATTTCCTCGGTGGGGGTAGAGTACCCTGAGTGAGCGCTTAACAATACTCACTCTGCACAAATACCAGAAAATAAGCACGCTTCCAGGAATAGCTGTAATTACATCGGACCTTCTGGCTGCTGTAAGAATGAGGTTTTTGGAAAATCTGTTGGCCTGCCTTCTGCCCCCATTTATTTGAGACTAAGTCTTGCCAAAATCAACAATGCCACCCGGGGCCTAGCTACCCCTTCCTACACAAAGACGGTAGGCCACTCTTGCCTATTCTGGAATGAGCCATCTTGATTCTGCATTCTGCCTCTGTATGACTTTAGGGGCCACTACACTTTACACTTCCTCCCTCAGATGACAGGACTAGGAGGGAAAAAGTGGAAAATGACCAGAGAGGCACAGGCCGGAATATGTTTATACCCTTCCAAGTTGAATGATGACTGACTGAAGGAAGCACAAATGAACAGCAAACGAGTTAGGGAACTTGGTGCAATCTGAAACTTCCAAATGCATTTGGTTACTTTGTGGGAAAGGGTCGGCTTCACAGGAGATAGATAAGCACGGAAGCAGTAATGGTCTTTGCTCGGCTTACACGGAGCCGCTGTGTCAAAAGACAAGCCAAAAGGCTTTTCCACAAAGCCAAAAGGCACGACGTCTACAGATCTGTGTATATTAATCTTCATATTTATTCCCTATTCTTTTTTAAGTTCTCTATTCTTAAGTACTTTCTGTCTTACATAAGAAGAGTAGATTATAACACATTCAAAGTTAATAGAGACCTAACTGAAAAGGTTTTGTTCTTTCGAAACTGACAGAAATGTTTCTGTGTGAAAGGTGAAATGACTAACATGGAATTTGCTAATTGTGATTTTAAGCAGCCCTTGGAAAAGCCACTTAATGTGATAACAGTCTTATCTTACACAAATCAGTTTTCCAGCAGATGTTATGAAGTCTTAAACAAACCCATAAGACACACAAGGACTTCCATGCTCTTACCCCAGGGTGCTGATAAATCCATTCGTAGATCCCTCTGCATACAGAGAACAAATGTCTCCAATATGTAGAAAACTAGACATTTTGTCAGACATGTCCGTGTTGAAAAGCCTAGACAAAGTAAAACATGCAACACTGTTAGCAGAGGAGACATGAGGAAGGAGGGAAAAAAAAAATGTCACGAAAATTTGGCTTAGCTCAGTTTCCCAGCACATTACTTAAAATTCAAATTTAAATAGGCGTTTGACAGGCAGGAGATCCCACAAGCCAAATGAGGACATATGCAACCACATTCTGTCCTGTGTATCGAAGTTCTGGATATTCCAATCACATTAACATTTGATTTTAACAAGGCCACACATTCAGGTCAGATTCAAGGCTTTGAGGACCCTTCAGTAATACTGAAGTGCCCAGACCCAGGGAACCCAGCCAAGAACTCCGTAGTGATTAAGGAACTGGAAAGTCTGACTTATAACATATTAACATATTCAATGTGCCTCAGGGAATGTTCAGTCAGAAGGAAGCACCTGGTAAAAAACTTAAGTCTGGCAAAGCCAGTGGGGGCTGGGTTAAGGAATCAAAGCAACAGGATGACAGTACTCAAAGGAGCCCTGGGAAGGAGTATCACAGTGCTCGGAGGCCTTTTCAGAGGCCAATAATACACACTCCACACAAATGCTGCAACATTCTGCCCTTCCTTACCAGGAAATACTCCTGGATGTAGTAAGACCCTTGCCCAGGGCCAGGGCCAAACATTGCCAATTCAGGCACTAATCAATACTAAGATTTCCTGGCTGGGATTAGGTAGAAGTCACTCAAGAAAAATATTGAGTGACTTCTCTATACCAGGAAATCTACAAAGCCCAGAAACTATTAAACACACACACACACACACACACACACACACAACAAAAATACTGAAGTGATTCCTAAAAACCCGGACAGTTAGCAAACCTGCTCAGCTCTGAGGGAAGCAGTGGCCCCGGCGTGGCCTGCAGAGCTTCCTGGCATTTCCCCAGCACCTGGTGTGTTGATGCGCAAAGGGTTGGGGTTTTCCTCACAGCCCAGAGTCCTCGAGAAACCTTTTCCCTTCTACTGACTCCAATAAATCATTTACTGCATAGGACACTAGAGTTTTAATGATTTGGAGGAGTAAAATGTCCTCTCGCCCCTTTGACTGTTCTCTCCGTGCCAAGCTTTTCCCTGCAAACTTCTGGAAGCATTCTGCTCCTTGAGTAGGAATGCCAGATTCGGCAAGCAAACTGTTGGGAGAAGCGTCTCCCTGACTGGGAGAAGCTGCAGGGAAAACTGCCCACTGCTCCGACAACCCAGACACTTTGGGAGAGACAAAGACTCAGACTTATTTATAGAAGAGTCAGCAACCGAGAACATAATCAACTCTCAGACAAAGCAACTCCCATCTCCAGATCTGGAGGGAAGATACCCAGAAAGCACACGGAGGGCCAAGCTGTCAGCCACTGCGCTCTAGAATCCTGTTCACCACACAGCTATTTCTTCCTAATGCTCTTATATGTAGAGTCAAATCCAATGTTTTGAACAACGTGCACAAAAAAGAGAACAATGGAACCCTCCCAAAATTTCACTTTATGACCTTCTATTTAAAAGCATTATCATAAATGATCAGAAAGTTAGTGTATTTCTGGACCAATACTTTCTTTCCTTTTAAAAAAAAAAGGGGGGGGTTGGGAGCATGAGTTTGAGATAGCATCATATGATGTAGCCCAGGCTGGCCTTGAACTCATGAGAGACTAACTCAGATTCTCTGCTGAATGAGATTAAAGCTAGCACACTATACCTAGCTCACTGCCAGGGATCAAACCCAGAGCTGTACGTTTGCTAGGCAAGATCTCTTCCTCTGAGTCATACCCTCCACCCCAAACTGGGTTACATTTATCATCAAAAAGCACAAGATGCTTGCTTTGCTTCCTCCACACTAGGGGATCAAACCCAGGATTCTGATATGCTAAGCAAGTACTCTGTTATGTAGCTATCTCCCGGCTATGGGTCTGGTTATTAGAAAAGAATTTCTGTTTGGCTGACTTCTGAGTCCGGCCAAATTTGTGTCTGTACATACAGCCCTCCCTGAGGACCAACGGGATGCTGCTGGATGCAGGAGGGCAGGAATGTGCTTAGGCAAGACAACCAGGGCCGGATCCTGAGTGACTAAAGCTCTCCCCCCAGCCCTTGTCCTTCCAACAGGCAACTTGGCTCCAACGAAGACCAAGCGGGAGAGCAGCAACACGATGCTGTCCTTCGAATCTGCATCCTCTTCTGGGAATCTTACCGAAAGTTTCTCTAACTGTAAAGCGGCAGATACAACCCAGTGTTCTGGAATAGTAGAGCGTGACATAACCTGTAAGGCTTGCGACCTGACAATCACAGCAGGTTCCTGGACTGCAGACGACGCTAAGACTCTACAGCGGTCCCATTTGCCCCAGCCAGCTTCCAGCTGGGCCCCACCCTGCTTAGCTTCTGAGATCAGAGCAGATGAGAAACTTTCCGAGTAGTCTGGCACTGGAATGCTTCAGCCCCATCATTAACCTGAACAGCTAACGCCTGTCAAGGGCCATCCTGTCCACCTCTGTGCGGAGAACAGTATTCTCTCAGAATCCTCCAAACATGAGGCATGGAATGACATGGCACCCCTCTTTTGTTGTTGGGGAAATTGAGGAAAAGAAAGGTTCATGTGTTTGTCATAGATACTTAACCAGACAGGAGGCACAGACAGTTCTACCAGGTCTACTGAATTCTGACATAAATCTTTTCATCAACAGTAATCCCAGGGTAAAGAGAAACTGTTCACTGTTCTTATTCTCTAAGTGACAATGGAGAACTGTTTGGTTTTGGTTTTTGTTTTGTTTTTAATTTATTCCTCTCCTATACAATATATCCTGACCACAGCCTCTCCTCCCTCCACATTTTTTTTTCTTTTTTCTTTTTTTGGTTTTTAGAGACAGGGTTTCTCTGTGTAGTCCTGGCTGTCCTGGAACTCACTTTGTAGACCAGGCTGGCCTCAAACTGCCTGCCTCTGCCTCCCAAGTGCTGGGATTACAGGCGTGCACCACCACCACCCGGCTCACATTTTTTTTCTTTATGGACAATTCTAATTCATTTTTTTTCTTACTGCTGAATCTCTCATTTTCCTACCTTAGCCATATAACACGTTTGTTAAAGCAGAAGAAAGGTTAAGCGTTTTCTTTCTTACCCATATGCTTATTAAGTAGACAAGATAATTGAACATGTAACCTTTTCCCATAGTTTACATTTCCCCTGAAAACAGAGGTCAGTACACCCACCACAATTAATGATCCACACCTGGGCCATCTGCCAAAGATCCCAACTTTAAAAGAATAAAAATAAAAATTAGGATCCTTAGGACAGATTCATCCAAGGAAAGGGCATCGGGCAGTGATTCCCTCCTAGGATAAACTTTGAGTAAGTGAACCACTTCCAGGTCTGGTTGGAAACATCTGGGTCTCTGCTGCTCTGCCTTTAATGACACACAGGGATAAGAGAGTGCTAGGAGGACAGACCCTGAAACAATTATCAGTTGTGTACTGAAAGGGAAAACCAACCCTAGCTAGCAGAGTCAAAACAACAGGCGTTAGGGGCTGGAGGGAATAGGTAGGAAGCAGGCCTGGCAACACTCTTCGGGAAGACTTCCTGTTGTTAAGAAGCTGGGTGGGAGGCCGCTTCTTTATCTCACTGTGGATCATTCGTGCCTGTAAGCTTCTACAAGCTGCACTCAGGGCTCCCAGTACCCCTCATACACAATGACCCGGTCACCATGAGAAAAACAGAGTAGGGAACTGTGTCATAACTGTGCAGCTTCCAATACTACAAGGACACCCAGGGCTCCATGCCAACGGCTCTACCAAACAGGCTTAGTAGTCAACCTAAGACTCCATCCCGCCTCTCTATGAATAAGCTATTGCTTGCTGTAAGCCCACTAAGGCTTCTCAGCCGATACGGCCCTCTCTACAATTCTGTACACTGGGGATCGACTTCAGAGACGCGTCACAGGGAAGGGATGAGATCCTGAATGCAAAGCGCCTGAGACCGCAGCTGCCATGCTTGCAGTGTTCACGGCTATTTTTATTATTCTTCAGGTAGAAGGTAAAAAATAATTCTGACAGAATCTACGGTTTCAGTCTCCATAAAGGGGAGGGAAAAAAAAGATCCTCTGTAATAAAATGTCAGCTAGGCGTTGCAACAAATGACCTCCTGTAGGACCTGTGATGATCTATTTTACTTAAGGGAAAGATAATTATCCTCCCTGATTCCTCTACTGGGAAAAAGCTCAACAATACAGAACAATTCTCAGCTCCCAACCAGGAAGCACACAGGCCTTTCTGAGGGCACAGAACTACAGACTGAATACATCGTGACCTGAGCCACTGGCTAGACAGTCACGCGTGACTCCCATGGACTGCTGGAATCCTGCAAAATGCCTCCTCTGGAAGGTCTCAGCTCCTGCTGAACAATTACTACCGTCCCCACAGGGAGGCAGCCACCTCCCAAAACTTGTCCTTCTCACCTGTCCTCTGAAGTCTCAATGGCCCCTAAATCTGGAGGGCTGAATAGCTTCTCCATCACAAAGGTTTACCACTTTCTTTCTTTCCACCCTGACACTGTATGGTCTCAAGAGCTCAGCTCCTGGGAAGACAGAAGGCTCCAGCCTCAGAGCACCAGCACTGAATCCCAGTCCTGTGAGTTATTCAGTGCAGGAATTCAGAACTTCCCTAAGCCCTGCTGCGCCCACTATATACTTTAACAAGCACCAGCAATGCCCCTTGTAGAAAACTGTGTGGCCATGTTCATGACCTACAAGTGCCACCACCCATCACCACCCCGACTGACTGCTGACTAAAACACCTGTCAGAACAGGATTTTTCCAGAACAGCTGGCGGCGGGAGCAGAGGATGGCTGCCCTGGTGCATCTCACTGTGGCCACAGCAGCCAGACGGAGTTCCCACTACCTGTGTCCAAGCTTCTCACTGCCTAAAAAATGGGTAAAGAAAAGCCGGTATTTGGCTGCACTCCTAGGGACAGAGCAAGTGCAAACACATGAACACAGAGATCTGCTCTGAGAACAGAGCGGAGGGGACTGCACTCAGTGTTCATGTTGTTCTCTGCCTCCCAGACACTCTCCGTGAGCTCTGTTGGCCCCTTTACATACCTAGGATTTCCACATATCCTGTCACTGGCAACAGCACCTAGGGTCCTGCTCCTGGTTGCCCACAGCATTCTCACAAGCTCTAAGGCATTCGCAGTCACCTGCCTAGCTCATCCCTTCAGTTCTTGCTTTGGTGAAAGCAAGCCCCTCCGATCTCAGCTCTGTTATTATTCCCACCAGGCCGTCACTGGGTGAGGACAAATCCTTCTGCAACTTGTACAGACTCTGCCTGTGAGATCACTCCTCCTCAGCCTGCATCTGTCACAAGCTCGCATCTATCTGCGTGATGCTAGTCTGACACCCCTGAGGGATGGGCAATTGTAGGGCTCTGCTCTGTACACAACTGCATCTCCAACACCGATGCCTTGCACACAGTATGTGCTCACAAAATAAGAGTAGGTGCTGTCAGGCAAAAGACTGAAGAGGTTGACTTCAACATCCACTCCTAGCAATTTTAAAGTTCAACTTCATTTCTTCTAGCCTCGCCTCACTTTCGTTAGTCTCAGTCAGCATCATGTCTTGTTTCCCCATTTTCATTTGTGTGTAAGCCTGTGGCGTGGGTATGTGTGTGCACAAGTTTGAGTATGTGAAAGCACATATGAGGGGGGCACATATACATGTGTGTACACACGCACAGAGGTGCTGAGGTTGATGTCAGGAGTCACCATCAGGCCCAGAGTCTTCAATATGTCTAGGCTCACCAGCTGTGTTCTCGGGATCCTCTCTCTCTTACCTTGCAAGGCTGCAGTTACAAGCAGGTGGCTGTGGAGGCTCCAGGAACCTGAACTGCTGTCAGCACCTCTGCAGGGCAAGCACTTGAACTACTGAGCTATCTCCCAAGTCCCAAATACCATTTTTCAACTTTTCATTCCCACTAATATGCAGTATACGTAACTGCTTGTCCATGAGACCAGGAAAGGGCAAGGATCCTCAGAACTGAGTTACTGGCAGTCATGAGCTGCCAGGTGGGCGCTGGAACTGAAACTGGGTTTTCTGCAAGAGCAGCAAGTGCTCTAACCACGGAGCCATCCCTCTGCCCCACACTTCATTTCTTCTTTTTTTTCTCATTTTTATGATTTATTTTTATGTTATTCATATTAGTGTTCTGCCTGCTTGTATCCTATGCGTGAGAGTGTCAGATCCCCTGGAACTGTGCAAGCTGTCATGTGGGTGCTGGGAATCCACCCGGTCCTTTGGAAAAATAGCCAGTGCTCTTAACTGTTGAGCCATCTCTCAAGCCCCAACCCCTCTCATTTCTTAACTAGACTCTTGAAAGGTCTAGCTTTCTGACATTTCAACTTATGATTAGTATCTTTAAAATTCACATGCCGAAACTACACAATTGAGTTACAGCAAAAACAAAACTGGAAAAAAAATAACCTTCATGTTTTAAATAAATTTACAATTTTGTGTTGGGCAAAATTCATAGCTATGTTGAGGCACATGTGGGATGTGGGTCTAATTCACCCGGACATCTACATACCTTTCAAAAGACATGGGTTTCCCCTTAATCCAGTCTGAATGCAGTCAGCATAATCTTTTAGAAATATCGACTAGCTCATTTCTTACAACTCTCCAAAATCAGAGACAGGGACAGCGTGTACACCTGTATCCAAACTATTCATGAGGCAGAAACAGGAGTGGGGCTTGAGTGCAGGCCTCTGAAGACAGCCTGTGTAACAGAGACCAGAGACCCTCACCTCAAAACCAAAAATGAAAAAAGCAAAAAACCAAATAGCCCAAATCTCTTGCAGTCCTGCTTGCCCTCCCTCCCACCCTCAACAGAATGAACATTTCCCAGAATCCTTACTGCCTATGGCACTCCCTTCCCTCCCTAACCTGACTCCCTCACCTCTGCAGCCCACTACCACTACTAAGATGCTGCCTGTCTCCTCTCAAACCTAACACGCACTAACCTAACCTGCACACACACACACATGCGTGTGCACACTTCCCTCCACTGCACCCTATCGCCTGCCCTCCTGCCCCGAGCATCTCCCCATTATCTCTGACTTGCTTTCTCAGCTCTGCAAACTCATGAGGAAAGGACCTTGACAGTCTCACTCTGCAGCAGCCCAGCATGAGGAACGTGGTTATTCCAAGTCACCATGGTACCCTCTTATCTGTGGCCAGAGTTACCTGCTGGTACAATCTGGGGACAGTTATCTTCTAAAGTAACTTAAAGCTAAGTTTGTAAACTCTTGGATCACTGATATATAGAACTCAGATCTAAAGGCACTTTTTAGATTTCCATGAGAAACAAAAGAACAAGAAGCAAACCTCTTTTCATTCTGGGTCAGCTGCTCTAAGCTCCGACCCACAGTCAAAAATGGCTGGTGAATGGGCCTCAGATCCATGCAGTCCAGCTATGTGTGCTAAAGCAAGAGTGCTAGCTGCTCCAAACCACAGCTCCCTTACGTTAAAAGAAGGTGGAAGGAGGGAGCGATTCTTTGCGACTTTCAGTATTATTTTGGGGCATAAAGCAAACAATCTACAGAAACAGCTCAAACGTAATGCCTGGCTCTGAAGTTCACTCTTGAGTCTTTGAACAAAACTGAAACAGAAACAGTGACCTCAACGTTTTCTTTCTCCTCTGCCTTTGACTTGTGATGATTCCTCTTGAAATACACTTCTTACTTGGTTGCTAGTGCTAGGAAAAAATGCAAGGGGGAGGGGGTGAACCACAGGCCCAAAAATATTTAAATCCTCTGCAAGCCCATGGGGTGTCTGTTGCCAGTACAGCATGTCCCAGGTACTCGAATTCACACCACCCAGAGAGTCAACCCACAACTCCACTCCCTCTCTCCCTCTTCTTCCCACATCAAACCAGAGGCCCTGCTGGGAAGGGGGGAGGGCAGAGATCTCTTCAAAGGGCTGATAATTTAATTATTTAAAAACCTCTCCTATTTTGTGGTAAAAACAGGCTGGAGCACAGCCCCACTGAAAGAAGAACTATGGACATTTAATTTTAAGCAGCTCCAGACAGGTCTTACATTTCATTTTCTAAAAGCTCCAACTGGGGGAGGGGACCTCATTTATTATCATTTTCCCATCTATTATATCTCCTGCACACACTTAAATTAATAGCACTTATATTCCTTTTCCTTTAAAAAAATTTTTAACTTTCGCCTACACACACAACTCAGAATTTAAAACATGGGAACTCCTCAAACTGAGTCTAAATTAGAACACTTTTCATTAACCGAGAAGTCACCAGAACATCACACCTGTTGTCTGTCACAAGACCCTTACAAGTGGACAGGAAGCTCAAGGAACACAGAAGCCAACTTAGCACCAGTCCGTGGACTTTAAAACCACAGGCTCAAGCCTGGACTTTAGTATGAATTCTAGGTCTATGTAGGCTGCAAAATAAGGCCTACTTTCAAAACAAGAAAAAAACCACATATTTGCACATTTGTGCCAAGAATAGCATTTTCTATGCTAAGATGAAGGCACCTGGCTATCGGAGCTGAACAGTTGCCTTTCAGTAACTGGGAAGGATACAAGTGACAATCTGACCTTAGATGGGGCTTTTAGAAACCTCCCCAGCACACCTTTATTTCCTGGTAACCAAGTCCCTCACAGTGGCTTTGATACTCTATTACCTTCCCAGTGACAACCTTGCAAGCTTCAGCCCAGAAAAAAAATGCTCCCCCCCCACCCCCGCAAGTCTAAGCTGTAACTATTTACCTTCTCTCACAGCTCAGCAGGCCAGTGTATATCAACTGGGTCTACCTTGATCCTTCTATCTCCAATTGCAGCAGAGACTGACAACCATAAAACCTCAAGTTAATATAATTCCCACTGGACTTCTAGTCCTGGGGACAGAACTCTGTGACCCATGCATGCTGGCAGGCACCCTACCAGCCAGCGACACTTTCAGTGAAGACAAGCTAATTTCCATAGTAGAATACTATGTTGCCACAAGCTGCAAGAAGAGGTGGAAACTGGCTTGGCATGGCAGCTGATGAGTTTTTTTCAAGCTGCTATTCTCAGTCCCCAATGTCCGCTCCCACTGCACAGCCTCTGGGCTATGTTACTCCCTAGAAACTGAACAGACACAAGCACTAGCTCCTTCCAAGCTCTCTGAGCAATTTTGTTTTGCTATGACTGCTGAAATGCACTTCTTCCTGATGAGGAAGAAATGATACAGCTTCCAGCCTTAGGGATGTTAGGTGGTCTCCTGCTACCAAAGCCTGCAGCCCCTCCCTCTTTCAGAAGTTCCCTGCCTTAGCCAACATCTCAAAGGGGTCATTTATCCCATAATCCAGTGGCTTCAATGGAGTCCCCAAGACCCTTTTGGTCAAGATTCAAGGGCAAAATTAGTTTCACAACACGACCAAGGCACTTCTTTGCTCTGTCTCTTTGTCCAGTCTCTTCTGTGTACATTAGAGTCCCTCAGAAGATACAAGACATGACATCACTACAGACTGGAGACCAATGCAGACGTGCACTATGTGAATCTTCCATTCAACTAGGCCTTAAAGTGCTCTGTAAAACTACTCACCAACAGAGTGGTGGGGGTATAGACCATACTGGCCATAAACTCAATGGAGTTGCCTACTTCTGGAGTGCTGGTATTAAAGGGACCACACCCAGCCATCCTGTTAATAAGTTTTGCTTTGTTTTGTTCTAGAGGGCATTATCATTTTAGCATTTGAAAAAATAAGTCTTACTATGTTCATGTATAACTTTTAAAAATGTTTCTAATATGATAGATACATATATCATATCTCATATCTATGGAGATGTTTGCAGTTTCTCAGCAGTAAAGAACCCCCTGGGACCCGAGAATTTGAAAACAATAATTGGCTGTGACTCAACTCACAAAGACATTGAAAGACGTCACAATTTAGCAAGACCCTGTCCTGACATTCAACACACGTTAGGACCTTGTCCTAAAGACATACACATTCAACACACACGTTAGGACCCTGTCCTAACACACACATCCAAGTCCGGGCAGACAGTAAACAAACAAGATGAATTTGGTCACTATATATACATGCAAAGAATTCGAATCAGCCCTGGGGATGTAGGTTAGCAGAGCAGCTGCCTCAGAGTCACGATTCCCTGGGCCACACCCCCCCAACAGGAGAGAATAGGAATTAAAACTAGGTGACATCCATCTAATGGGCAGCAGCTTAATTTTGACTGGTGAGAAAACCTAGCTGAGACATTTAGGCTGAGATCTGAAAGTGAAGACAGAGGCCATCTTAAGGAAAGGGGGAGGGGTGGGAGTCAGGGAGACTGATGACACAGAGGCCCTAAGGGCAGGAAAGAGCCCGGGCTGGTTCAAACCCAGACAGCTGGCCATAAAGTATGCAGCTATAATGGAAAGGTAAGGTTGGAGGAATGGAGCCGGGCCACGGGAACACAAGCCAGCTGAAGCACGGGCCTTTTTTTCTTTTTTCCAGATTCTTCCCTTGTCCACAGTCCAATCCCACTCCTGCCTCTACTCATGGTCACTTTGACAGTTACCTGGTTTCCTGGCCCACAGCTTCTTCTCCTGTAAGGTGAAGATACAGTATATAAAGCCATGCTGCAGATTAAGCCAAGGGAAGAAAATAGCACGTGTGCTTTGCACACCGCAGAGAGAACAGAGGAGACAGCCCTGGTCTCTGTTGTGTCTGTCCTGTTGCCCTTCCCTGCAACTTCAAAGGATGAGGAGTCTTAGGAAAGGGACACATTGCAAGTTATACATATAAAAGCTTGCCAGCGCTGACTCTAGCAGAACATTCTCCGAGCTATTCCTAATAAAACCGAAGGTACCATGCACAGAGGAGGAGGGAAGGTGCTGGGATACCTCGTCTGCAGCATAATAAACAAAGACCTCTTGCCAAAATCCTCTAGCACTGATTTCCTGTTGCCTCAATTTAAAAAATAACAACATCAACAAATGTGTCTGCAGATAGGCTGGTTAAAAAGGGCCTTTTGCATACAGACATGTTTAAGAGCATCTGGAATACAAGCAGATCTCTCAGAACTGAGGTCAGGGACCAGTACAAAAAAGCACCTTGTCATTTTTAGGTCAAGCAGTCTCCAGGTGGGAAGGATTAGGGATGGGCAGAGTCAGACAGGCCATAAGGTCTTCGAGAGGGAAGAAAAGGGAATGCCCGAGAAGGAAGGGTGGCTGGCATGGGATCGATCTCCTGGCCAGAGGCCAAGGAAATGCTGTCCAGAACAGCAGAAGTCTCCTCGTCAAGTCCTCACCCAGGTACATATATGGTAATATGGCTGTAAACCCAGGGCAGAGAAAGCCCAACACATTTATGATTGACGTTCCCAAGACAGAGGAAAAGGTTTCCTTTACAACCGTCTGTTTCAGTTTCTGGGCTCTCTCGGGTTAATTTCTGAACGTCCTCTGGACAGAGATGCTGGGTGTGATTTGCACTGTGAAAGTCGGATGAGCCTCAGAAGATTTTCTGAGTTGGACGCAATGCCACCCCAGCCTCACCACACATTCACACATAGGCTTGTCCATCAGAAACCATCCTTGGGAACACCACATTCCTGCCATGTAATTTATTCTGTTATAAAAACCACTGCTCAGGAGATAGAAAACCGTACTCAAATACTTTCATTTTTGGCCCATCCCAAAGGAAGTGACCATCTCAGAAGTTCCAAGGCCCTTTAAGATGATCTCAGAAACAGTTACTCTATATCTGAAGCTCAGAGCAACTATTATGTTTAAATGATGTCCCTCAGGGCTGGGGTTACACCACAGTGCCTAGCGAGAACAAATTCCTAGATTCCATCTCCAATGAGCTGTCCCTTGGATATTTTACACACAAGTATATTTGGCCTTCTACACACACATCTGCTAAGTAGTCTACACTGGAAACAGGTACACCTTCTACAAAAAGTTATTTCTCAAGAAAGATGTTGTATTGGTCTGTTCTTATGCCCCCTCAAGACTGTTGTAGACATCAGCCACAAGCTCAAACTTGGCTCTTTAAAGTCCCAGAGAATTTGTGGGTAAAAGCATTGAACCAACAGCCCTCATTTTATATGGGGGGAAAACAGTCAACTCAACTGTCCAGTGATTTTGTGGATGTCATATGAGCTTATGAGAAGCCAATGCCAGACCTCAGGGCTTCAGAGACCAAGACGAGCTCTTGGAAGAGGAGAGAATGGGTGTTTACTTCAGTACGAAGTTCAAGTAGACCAGTATGAAGGGTTTGCAAGGTGCTTTCCGCCTTTACCACAATTGACAACACAAATTAGACCCCCCAGGGAAAGAGAACTGATTGCCCCAAGTTGTCCTCTGACCTCTGAATACAAGCATGGCATGTACATGCAGATATGAAAGAAAGAAAGAAAGAAAGAAAGAAAGAAAGAAAGAAAGAAAGAAAGAAAGAAAGAAAGAAAGAAAGAAAGAAAGAAAGAAAGAAAGAAAGAAAGAAAGGTGACTTTAACATTTAGAAAGTTGACTTTCAAAAACCTTTTACATTGACTTTAACATTTTGAAAGTTGAAAGCCTCAGAAGGAAGTCCTCCGCCTGTCTAGCCTGAGCCATCAAATCAAGTGAAGTCGGTTTCCCAAGAGGTGAGTTTCACAACACTTGCAAACCTACTCAGACTATAGGTTCCTTAGTCCCGGCATGACTGACTTTTGGAGCAGTTTTTCAAAACTGAGACATTTTCCTCAGCACCACAGCACGATGAACCCCCAACAGAGGCCTCTCCACTCACTGGATACTAGCATGCGCCTCACCTCAAGATCCACAGGTATGACAAGGAAAAATGTCTCCTGACAAAGCCAAACGAGCCTCCTGGCTAAGCCTGTCTTGGCCCTAGCGGTAGGTCTTCACTTTTTTATTTGTTCAATATCATTTTTTTTCCAGTCTGCTTATACACCTTGGTGGGGAAGAAGGGGACGTGTGTGTGTGTGTGTGTGTGTGTGTGTGTGTGTACACGTGTGCAGAGGTCAGAGGTCAACCTTGAGTGTTGCTCCTCAGGAACCTCAATCTTGTTGGCTTTTGGGGGTGTTTTGTTTTGTTTCTGAGAGAAGCTCTCTCACTTTGATCTGGGGATCGATGACTAGAGACACACTGACTGGCCAGAGAGTTCCTGGGATCTGTCTCCCACTCCCCAGCGGTAGGAATACCTGACTTTTTGTGTGGCTCAGGGGATTGAACTCAGGTCTTCCTGCTTGTCACAGCAAGCACCTTACTGACTGGGACATCTCCCAGGCCCACCCCAGTGCCCAGCAGGTATTTTTATACCTAGGCTACAAAAGAGGAAAAAGACACACAGATGGTCCATATTTTGGTGGCATCCAAGACGCAGTACACAGGAGGGTGACGCAGGAGCCCCCATCCTGCGGTTCAGCAGGGCCGACCTGTCTGACAGCACTTTGTTTCACAACCCTGCTCTCACTTCCACTTTCCTGCTACCTACTGCTAGCCATTCGAGCGCGCGTCCTCTAGAGAGCTGTAGTGAACAACAGCTCAAAACCCTCCCAAAGGAGCAGCTTAATACATTTCTACATGGTTTTCACATCTGTACACCGAAAGGGTTTTCCAAAGTAATAGGACAACTCAGAAAAGGTGTAATCCGCAGAGAGATACAAAACATTAGTTTCTTCTGAGAGGTAACCTGCAACTTTCAAAGACAAAATGGATTTGAAGTATGGATTACTTCATTTAACAAATATTTTGTGAGCTCTTCCAATGTGCTAAGTATTCTTGAGTGTTAAGCAAACCAACAACAACAACAACCCCACAAAGAAAACCAAGCTCAAGAGGCAAAGTTTTTGAATGACAGAAGCCTCAAGGAAAAGGAAACCTGCTCAGAGAAGGAGGAATTTGGCGAAGATCCTAAGGAACAGGAGGATTTGAAGATGCTGGTAAAGTACACAGCAGGCAGAACACACACACACACACACACACACACACACACACGCACACGCACACACACACTCGCACACTAGACAGGGCAAAGAAACGAATGCCTTTTTCTATTCAGAAATAGATATGGAATGCTTTTAAGCTGCCTTTACAAAACAAAAATCATTTCCCCAGACAAAGCTCCTCCCCCAATGCAAATGAACCAGGACAGGACACTTGGAGGCCTGGGCTGTTTTCCTTTGCTCAGATTTTTCTGATGAGAACATTATACCCAGCAGCCAGGAAGTTCTGTGAGGAAAGAAGTCCTCAAACTTCCTAAAATGTCAGCGTCTAACAACAATAGGTTTAAAACCCAGCTGCATGTGTTTCTCCATGTGGCTTCATGACCCTGTGCCCACAGATAGCTTGTGGTCTCTTTGTACCTAGGTCCACAGCCATAAAAACATCCTCAAATGTATACAAAGGGTTCTTGGGGGTTTTGGTTTTGGTTTTGTCAGAATTCTGCCTGGTGAGTTAGCCTGCCTTCCTATTTCCCTAAGAAAGAGAAGGCTGCCAGGCACATGCACAGAGGCGAGCTTCAATGGGTGAGACCTGGCCATGAAGAGTTCAGGAACTCTCAAGGGCCTCTGACAGGACTGGGCAGGCATGCTCCAGGACAGACTTCCTCCAGCATCTATGGATACACATCAGCTGAAGGACTTACCTAATGCCACCCTGATCCACCAGGTATAGGTAGGACCTGAGAGTATAATTATAAACAAGTTCCCAGATGATACCAAATGCTGACCTGGGGGCCACAAGGATAGAAAAATGTAAATAGTGTGTCTCAAACTTTTGACTGAATCCAACAGCAAGAGAAACACCGAACCTAATAACAGCACATGTGTTCTCTTGTGTTGTCTTTCTGTGTGTATATGGGGGGTGAGTTGTTGCAGTGAGTACATAAGCTATTTTTGTCATTTTGGTTTGGGGCTGGGGCTCCTCACACACAGCACAGATTCTACCTCCGCCCTATCACCACAGCCTGGTTTCAGTACAAATCAAGCTTGGATAATCCAAAAGTCCACATGCTCAAAATGCCACAACTTCTTGAATGGTGGGTGACATGACACTACAAAGAAAATTCCACACCATAAACTACTTCCATGCACAAAACCACTGAAGGACTGTCTAAGAGTATCTTCACGATGTGCATTTAAGGTGCATATAATGCACTAACATCAGTGTTTAGATTAGGATCCATTCCCAAGATACCTCCATCTCCAGCACTGACACGTGATGTCTTCTATGTGTCCCACTTCATTGTAAAAGTTGAGCAAGGTCCACAATTTGGCTTCCCCACCTCTGGGTGGGGTGCCACGAAGGGATACAAATACCATTTGTTTATCCAGGAATACACTGAAAGATCTTTTTTTAAAAGTTCAGATTATTTTCAGGATCCTTTGAGATAAACACAGACATATTAAATACATTGTGGAAATGTTGTCACTAAGAAACATTCAGATAAGCCAGGTGTAGAGGTGCATGCTTTTAATCCCAGTACTCAGGAGGCAGAGGCAGGAAGATCTCTCTAAGAGGCCAGGCTGGTCTACATAGTGAGTTCCAGGGCAGCCAGTGAAACCCTGTCTAGAAAAAAACAAAACAAAACAAAAAATGAAAAACAAGAGGAGAAGTACTTGAAGGAGGAGGAGGAGGAGTTGGAGGAGGAAGAGGAAGAGGAGGAGAAGGAGAAAGAAGAGTTGGAGGAGAAGGAAGAGTTGGAAGAGGAGGAAGAGGTAGAGGAGGAGAAAGAAGAGATGGAAAAGAAAGAAGAGTTGGTAGAGGAGGAGGAGGAAGAATAAGGGGGAGGACGGAGGAGGAGGGAAGGAAAGACAGCCAGTCAGAGAAAGAAGCATTCAGGTGTTAATTCTATTTGTATTTCTGTTTTATCATCTACGAGTGGAGAGCAGGTGGTCCTAACCAAAGGTCTCTAGAAGTGATTATTCACACACACACCCCTCAAAAGAACAAGGGCTTCCTGATGAAAAGGGTGACTCACAGAAAAACAAAAAGAGAAGCCTGGAACATTTGGTCACACAGAAAGGAAGAAATCCATGGAACTCTCAAGGTCTTGTCCAGAGTTTCAGGAACCGACTTGAATTCACTCACTGACATCAGTAACTCTATCGCAATGACAGAAGAGTTATTAACAACATCGACAACAACAGTGGCACCCAACTGTAATCCAAGATCTCCAGAGGCTGAAGCAGGAGGATCATCAAGTTGGCCCACCTGAGCTTCACAGTGAAACCCTATCTCAAACCATGAACAAGAGGGTGTGGGGGATGGGAGGAGAGGAAAAAAGAGGAAAAGTAACCACGTGAAGAAAAGCATAGAAAGCATGCTTAAATCTGTGAGAAGTCCTGGCGTACTTTTAAAGAATACCATGTGCTGGGATGCCCAACAATTGCACCCCTGGCCAGTATTTTGAAATAGATAGTGCTGTGACCCTGAAGGGCACAAAACAGATTGAGCAAAAATAAGAATCCAACTACCAGAATACAGTCTACTGTAGGTTGCTGAGTTAACTCTCACATTCTGTGCATTGAATGCTAACAACATTCCTTCCCCCAGCACCTGCACAGGAGAGCACCCTGGGCTACTGGCTTTTAAGGTTTGCACTTTGTACCTGCATAAAGAATTTAAATCCTGAGGATTGGCACTAGAGTGCAGATGATGCTCACGCGTCTAAGATGTGCTTGAAAATGATCGAACAGTGTTTGCGGATGCAGACGGAACAAGATGAGGCGAGAGTTAGCAAGAGCTGAACACAGAGCAAGATGAACAAAGTGGGTTCCATGAGGTAAGACGCTACTGTGGAGGCTGGAGAGACAGCTCAGTGGCTAAGAGCACTTGCTGCTCCTACCTAAGACCCAAGTTCGGTTCCCAGTACCTACACTGACTGCACAGCTCACAACTGCTTATACCTCCAGTTCCATCAAATCCAGAGTCCTTTTTTGGCCCTTGCAGGCACCACAACACATACTGCTGGCTTATGTTTGAAATGTTCTATGCTAAAAGGTTTCCTTACAAGTAAACAGGATTGGGGAGAAAGCTCAAAATACTTGCTGTGCAAGCATGGGGTCCACGATCGCTAGAATGTACATATTTAAAAAGCAAACATACAACAACAACAACAAAAAACAAGAGTACCTCGACACACAGAAGAGAATATGTACTTCATAGGATTAGGTTATTCTGAACAACTGAGAGTTTACAAGAAAACTATACTTCAACTGTCATTTCCTTTTCTCCAAAGGACAAAATAGATCAATTTGGATTGTGCAATAATGACTAACTCTGGAGGATGTAGTACTCTTGTACTTTACTCATTCCATATATGTCATAACTTAAATAAATTCTCTTTCCGGGGGCTGGAGGGATGGTTCAACAGTCAAGAGGACTTGCTCCTTTTCCAGGGCACGGAGGTTTTGTCCCCACCACCTGCACGGCGGCACACACCATTTGGAACTCCAGTTCAGGGGATCCAGTGTCTGTTCTGGCTTCTGAGGGGTATGTGTGCAGTGCACTTATATAAATGCAGGCAAAACCCATAAAATTAATACAAACATTTTTTAATGAAATAAAATGAGCGACAGATCTTTGAAGAAAAAAATACAGGTACGAGGTGTCTTCTGGCGAGTGAGGAAAGAGGCTGGACTATGAACAGAAGGAAAGCGAGCAAAGGGGAGGGGCTTGTGACTGCGAGATTCAAACACACAGCTAACTTTTCAAATGTATATTTATTTATTTACTTTTACTTTATGTGCATTGGTGTTTTGCTTGTGTGTATGTCTATGTGACAGTGTCAGATCTTGGAGTTACAGATAGTTGTAAGCTGCCATGTGGGTGCTGGGATTTGAACCTGGATCTTCTGGAAGAGCTATCAGCACCCTTAACTGCTGAGCCATCTCTCCAGCACTAATTTTTACACAGGGTGAAAAGCCTGGGAACTGAGTCTGGGATGGCTGAGATAGATTTATTGTTTTGCAATGTGGCTTGTCCGTTGCTTCCCAGCGTTTGACAGTGAACATGTAGTCTCTGCAGTGATACAGGGAAGGATTGAGTTCTGCCCCCCACTGTGAAGGGGTCTCTTTCAAGGAGAATCACTAACGTAGAGTTTCTCACACCCAAGGATGATAAGAACATGGCACTCATCGTCAGGACATCCCCAAGTGACATCTGGTGGAGCACAGGGTGGCCATGGGCAGGAACCCCAGGACCACCAGATGGTTCTTAGGACATGCTGAGCAGAGCAAAGGCAGGCTCTATCCTTCAGCAGAGGAAACTCCTTTCCTACTAAAGCGGACTTCAGTGCCAGGAAATATCACATGACAAACCAGTCTGGAAATCTAGGTCTCCCTCATGCCCCCTGTATCAAGTTTCCAGCTGGTATGTGGTCTTGCCAGCCTGGCCAGTCTCTTTAGAGATCACAGTGGAGTTCAGCAATGCTGAAAACCACACTGAGGACCCTGTCAGGGTTCAGGAATCCTCAGAACTGCTGATCTGCAACATCTGGCCTTTGCCATTGGACCTTGACTACCTTCCCACCTCAAGCCTTACCCCTGCTCCCTGCTGGCAGCCTCTCCAGCCTCCCAGCCCTGCCTCCAACATGCCCCACCTCCTTCCACCTCAGGGCCTTTGCACTTTCTACTCTGGACTCAGGGAACATCTACATGGTTATGTGGCTCCCTTCCTTCAGAGCTCTCCTCAGTGTCACCGCAGTCAAGAACCCTGCCTAACCTCCCAACCCCCAATACACCTTAAACACCCTTCAAGCTTCTGTTTTTCATTTCTTATTTGGATGATACATATCAGTTTCCAGACATTTTAAATGTTTACAAACAGAAAGCCTGTGTCCATTAATGCAACTTCCCCGTCCCTTAGCCCCTGAGACTCTATCAGTCCACATTCTGGCCCTATTAATCTGAATACTCATATGGGACATTTCACACTATGGGAATCATACAATATGTATCTGCTGATGCCGGGCTTCTTTCAGTTACATAATGTTTTCATGGTTCGAATACACTGTGAAACAAGTTTCTTTCTTTTCTAGGCTTAATAACAGTTCACTGAACACATAAATAGCACTTTGGTTTTCGTTCATATAGCCACAGATACTTCAGGGTTTCATTTTGGCCTTTAGGCTAACCTTACTGAGGCAACTTTCAACATAAAGCAACTGCTTAAGTTTTTGTTTTAAATTTCTTCAGATAACTCCAAATGGAAATGCCAAATCATACAATAATTCTGTTTCATATTTTCAGGAGCTACCACACTGTTGTATCTAAGAGCTACCACCTCTTGCATTCCCACCAACAATACACAAGCTTTCCCATTTTTCTGCATCTTGTCCACTCAGTTCTTCTCTGTTCATCCCCTCCTTGTTTGACTTTTTCCCACAATGCTCTGTGCCTGCCACACTACAATACTTGGCCGTTTACATTGATCAGTTCCCACTAGCTACAATGTAAAGCCCCAAGGAACCAACCTGATTGCTCCCGGCCATGCCCCAAGCACCTAGAGCACAGTTGGCACAGAGCAAGTATTCAAGAAATCTGTGGAGTAAGTAACGCAAAACACTTGAATGGTAACAGTTTCAACAGGCTCAAAGTCTGTGAGGTCCATGGATTCACCAACCGCTTTCAACTCTGACCAGCCTAGGGAGTCTCATGGCTTACCCGGTGGTGGCTTCAGAAGTTTATTCAGCTCATTCCTCACTAAGAATCTTCTCAGAACAATTATAGACACTCTAACAGGTAAAATGACCCATAAAAGTACTGGAATTCATATCACTGACTTCAAGCCTAATCACATTCATCAAACTTCAACAGCAAAAATAAATAAATAAAAATAAAAAAGCTAACACAACTGCATGCAATTCTAGTTATCAGAGCTCTGCAAATGCAAAGCATTTTATTTTAAAACATCAAACCAATATCAGACAAGACAGGACACTGTCCTTGTGTAGATTCCTTAATTAGAAGTATCCAAGGACAGCTTGACCTAGAAACCTAACTCCAGCCCTACTTTTGTTTTGGATTTTTTTTTTTTTTTTGGTCTGTTGTTCATATTTGGTATCTGTTGTTTCATTTAGTTTGTTTTAGAAGAGCTGCTTGTATTAAAAAAAAAATAAAAGAAAAGTCAGACAGAAACTCCATGAGATCATTATAAGCTACAAAGCCATGTGAATTTTTCTCAAGTCCATTCCTTGCACACCAGTGAATTAGTTCCAGTGTCCCATTCCCTCCCCACCTCCACAGTCTAGTGTTTTTGCAGCTGAAAACACTTTGAGAGCAAAGTCAACACATTGTTCTTGTGGCCTGAACCTATTTCTCTTCTAAGCCACCACTGCACCCCCCCACCCATGCCCCATTCCTGAAGGAAGGAGCCACCTTGTTTGAATGGGTGATAATGCTTCAGTGACTTGCCTGAGCCTCAATGGAGAGGCCAGAGTGATTCATCTGGAACATAAAGAACTTCCCCTGCTTGGTTACAAGGAAATCTTGCTGGGATTTTCTGTTCTGAAATGATTTAGTCAAGAGCAGATTGTACTGGCAATGCATACTCCCGGCACGCACACATCCACACAACGGATAGAAATGAAGAAGAAAGAGAGAAATGGGGAAGAAAACACTGCGTACAACTAGCTACCAGGCAAACCAGAGGCCACAGGACAAGCTACCAACATTCCACAGATTGAACTGAAGCAGTTTAAGCTCTCCAACTATTCAGAGAGAGACACACCTGACTCTTTCAACCTGCTCAGGTGCCATGATGTGAATGACCACCATATACTTCAAATATGAGCAAGGCCTAACGCTACACAGAGACACTGGGTTTCCTCTGGGTTTCCTTCCTAACTGTTCTGATTCAAGCTTTCAACACAGAGCTTTCCAAAATGAATTCAGCCCAACATTAAAGCCTCCTACAAATACCTGCAGTCTTTTAGCCCTGCCAATGGCTGTATCATTTCCTTCACACATCAAACTAAGTGGAGCTAGTGCATCGTTGGTGAGACATAATAAGAGTTAACACATCAAGAGCAATGTGTTTACTATTTTTCCTAGCATCTCACTTCCCACTACTCCATAAACTTAAACACATTACTGCCTGGGCTGCCCAGTGATTTCATTCTTTATCTCTTTACCCATATCTAAGGGTTTCTTTACCCACATCTAAGGTCTTCTGTGATACACAGCTCTGCACCTGGCTTGCAACAACCTAATGGAACAGCCTCCTTATTTTTTTTTTAGGCAGAAGATAGAGAAGAGTCTGTGGCCCAGTTAACCTCGTCTACAACATACTTCAGAGAAGACTAACCCCATCTTTGATCAACGCAGGCCTAAGTCCATAGAAGACCTAGCCTTCCCATCCAAATGCTTCCCTCTCCGCCAGTACTCCTGAGGATCTTATCAACAGGAAACAAAAGCATTATACTACCATAATGAAGTATCTGGCTTTTATTCACTAATTAGAAAAGCCCAAAGATTGTAGCCCAGGGAACAGCTAAATATTTAGGACATTAAAGAAGTTACCAAAGACCAGCTGCCCACGGCTTCCCACCCCTATTAACCTGTTGTTTACTCAATTCCCAGACATTTTAGAAGAAAGAACTCAGTGGACAAACCTGAAACCACGGGGGCATTTGTGCACCTACAAAGGCCTTATTTTCTAGAAATGGACTGTGGCAATTTTATATATACCATTATAGTGTCAGAAATGCTGCCCTCGGCTCCCCATCCAGGAACAGGTACCAAAGCAAGAGAAGACATGCAGGTGGCTCCAGTGAAATCCTGGAAGCTAGCGTGGTATTCTTTAAGCTCTTACTTCCCCTTAATGAAGTTCTCATCCTTTCAATTTGTCACTTTCATTTCTTGCAACCCAGCCCACTCTGGTTACAGGCATGTCCACAACAGAACAGAACCAAGTGATAGCTTGTGAAAGGGAGGGGTATCTCACTTTTGCTTCAGAAGGAAAAGTTCTGCATCTTTAGGAATTTACATAATGAGGGCTCCTCTCAGGCTGGTAATGGACCACCCACTTTACAGACCTTTTAACAGCATGTTGTTGCTGCTTACTGTCATCCCACCCCTCCTGCACGCCCCCCAATCCCCTACCACCACCACCACCCACCACCCACCACCCACCCCGACACAAACACCGCCCCCCCCCATGCTTCAATTCAGAGCGACCCTCAAAAGTGGCTGTCACTAGATCTTTACTCACCCAAAACCATGACCAATTTTGACCTCCGTTTCTTTCTCTTCCCTACTCTACCTCTATGGCTGCTACAAGACACCTTACAAAATGCTTAGGACAAAAACCCATTCTTGACTACAGCACTCCCAGGTTCCCACACTCACCTGACCCAGGTCAGGCACTCTGTAGTCAATGGACGCCCAACTAAGGATGCAAATCCTGCTCCCTTGTAGTCAGCTCCTAAATATTTACAAAGAAAGAAGACTGAGTAGGGGATCTCGCGAGGGTCTATCAGAACGTCCTCAAATCCAAGTTTCGATTTTTTTTTTTTTAGCCTCCGCTTTTCCTGCAGATCCCCACCACTCCTCATCTCCAAATTTAGCAGCTAAGTCGGAGTGATCTCTTGCCCCCAGATAAAAGCAAACCCAGCATGCTTATTTCCCGTCCGTAGCTGACCAGAAAGATCAGGCACGCAGAAACTTCGAACACGCGGGGTGGGGGCGTGGGGGGTGGAAGTAAGGTAAGTGCTGAGATCCCAAAGCACTAGTTTCCCCTCGTGGAAGCCAAGTATGTGAAACCCGCGTCCTCATTGGGCACGAGCTCCGTCCACACTTCTTCCCTCATCGTCCCCCCCCCCCTTCCTCCGGTTTTCTTCCTTTTTAAAAAAAACCCACGGGCCCCCACGCATGCATTATCCTACCAGCTGAGCAGCGCAACAGGGCTAG
Organism: Apodemus sylvaticus; assembly: GCF_947179515.1. Lineage (NCBI taxonomy): Eukaryota > Metazoa > Chordata > Mammalia > Rodentia > Muridae > Apodemus > Apodemus sylvaticus. The sequence goes on along the minus strand of NC_067473.1, from coordinate 139,658,207 downwards.
CTACATTTTTAGAAAGATTATTTCCTTGAGCAAACTCATATGACACCCCCTCAAATACCCCCCGGGGGGGCGAAAACTATTTCCTGCAGACACTCCAACCGTTTCCAACTTGGGGGAATGCCATTTCTGTACGGGGAAAGAGGCTGAAGCCGGTCACTAGAGTCGAGGACATTTGGGGTTACTTAAGTCTGAAAAAAAAATTCAGACCTCCTCCCGAAACTGTTCGCTGGGAAAGAAGCCCCCCAAATACACGCCAAGTGCATGCAAAGCCACCAAGAACTCCCAGTGATCAGGGCAAAAACTTCTGCGCACGGGAGCCAGTGCCAACTCCCCGCGCCCTCTGCCCGGCCCCAGCAGCTACCTTGGTGACCGGGGAGCCGCGCCGGTTTGGGGGATCAGGACCAGGAGAGGGGTTTAGCAGCCGCTGGGCAATCCCATGTCCGCGAAGAGGGAGCTCGTTCCGTTAGGATGGGAGCGGAACACCCACACCTCCTCTCGGTGTGCGCTTTCTCTCTCTCCACCCCCTGCCTCCACCTCCTCCACCACCACCACCTCCTCCTCTCCTCCCACCCCGGCAGGCTTGAGGAAACGCTTCAGCAGAACATCCACATGGTTACTGCACTTTGAAGCGGCTCTCGGACGCTTATATAGGCCGGGAAGCTCCCTGGGCAATGTAGTCCGAGTCCCAGGTCGTGCCGGCGCCTGGGGCTGCGCAGAGGGACTACAAGTCCCAGAATCCCCTGGGCTCCAGGGCTGGGTTCTAAATAGACTCCCGCGCGCTGACCAGGGGTGGCTTGGGGGGAGGGGCGCCCAGCGGGAAGGCTAGGGATGCGAACCTGTGTCTGAACACCGGACTCCCCAGGTTTGCCAAGCCCGACTCACAGGGTATCCCCTACCCCCGCGAACCCTTCTCTTTTGACTGTCGTATCTTCCCTTTCCTAAAGGCAGGTGTCACTAGGGGCCGGAGAGAGAGGAAGAGCTCGGATTACCGCTTCGGGAAGTTTTTACAAGCTATTTACCCACCCCCGCGCGCCCTGTATCCTGGAGCCAAGAATTTCAGAAATCCGAGGCACAAAACCGCCAGTGTTTGCGGTCAGGGATTAAAGAAACAAGTTTGTCTTTATTAAATCTGTTCTAGTTCTTTATTGGCTCCTGCTAGTGTCTGCATGAAAAACTAAGTCTGGAAATGGGGTGGTCCCTGCTATCGAGGATGTAGGGTAATTGTGTGAGAGTCCTTTTCTGAATCCGAGGTGGGTCTGTCTTTCGTCGCCCGGTGGGAGGTAAAAAAAAACGCAACCCTGTCAGTGAGCAAATAAAGGAACCATGTTGTGACTTGCCGATGTTTTGATCGCAAAGCAGGAAAGAAATACAAACCGCGACCTCGGTCCTGACCCTGCTTCTAGGACCCCTTTGCTCCTGGAATCTGTAAAGGCTAAAGTAAATAAACCGCAAACCAGAAAAATAAGGGCTTTGGAGAAAGCTGCGCCTACTAAGATGTGTGCGTCTAGGCGAGGCGTGCTGCATGTCTTCACCCCAAGCCTCTGGACTGAAATGGGTTTCAACACATCACGAAATATGTAGGCTCCAGGCTGCAAAGTGCTTAGAACTTTGGCTTTTAGAAGAAGAGCTTGCATCGCAGGCAAAGTTATCCTACTGTCTCCTTCCCCATCCCACCCCCCAAACCAGACTGCATGTATTTATTCCACAAACGTTCCCCGGGTGTCATCTGGGTGCCAGGCCAGGCACTGTGCCAGGATATGAGAACGCGCCAAAATATATCATAACAGCCTAAATGGGGTCTGTCTGCTACCGCTAAAGACCTACTAACAGTAATCTTTGTAATGAAAACAAATGGTTCTACAGAGCTCAGCCTACATGTGCTTTCTATACATTATGCTATTGAGTTTTACCAATTCTGGGTTTGTTACCTCTGCGCAGCAGGTATAAGGCCAAAGACCAGGAGAAACCAGGTCAACTTAGGTCTCCATTGCACTCACCCTTTAGGACCCCCATCACCACTTCCTTAAAGGACCCCCTCCTTCCATTTTAGGAGCAGCCTCTAAGCCCGTAGGCAAACACTGTTGTCTCTTTTTACCCCAGTTTTGCCATCTAGAGAGGGATTTGATACTCATTAATATTTGCCTGTTCTCTTTTCCTACAATGTGATTCAACAGCCTTGCCTAAAGCCTCGTGAAACTTTAAGAACAATAGAGGGCAACATAGTTAAGAATTATTACATATTTAGTATTCAACCTAACAATTATAGACATCACTTAGGTGCACGCTGTGTCCCAGACATTGTTTCTAAGTTCTTTAAGTAGCCCATGGGAAGGTAAAGGCATGCTGGGTTGTGTCCAAAAGGCGCCCCTGGCAGTCTTGGAAGCATCTGGGGATCCTTCAGGCTGCTTTTCTCTGCCCTCAGGAAAAACCCCAACTTGCCACCACAGAGGACTCCACACCTTTCATATCTGTTGTTTCTCCTGTCCCTGATAAAAACAACCTGTTCCACTTTCCAGGGCCCCTTGACTCTAACTTTCAAGCAATTTCAACAAATCAGCCCACAATAATATAACTGGTGAAGGAGGAGGTGGGGAATGCTTCATGATCTTGTAGTGTGGAGTTCCCAAAGAATATTTGGCCATAGTTGAGAGGTGCAGGTAGCTCATTTTCACCCTCGCCACACTGTAGTCACAAGCCCTTTGTCTAGTTTATCCACGGTCTTCCCTCCCTGGCTGCAAGTTTTGGTGAGAGACCATGTCTTACATTTGTATACTTTAGTTACTCTTGATTCACAAAGGCTCACTCTTCTGTCTGCACATTTTTATAGATCTGGGGAAAAGGTTTCCGTTACAAGGTAATGCAAAGTGTGATGATCATACAGAAGGCAGCAGAAGCAGATCTTTCTGCGCATTTGAGCCTTCTAGCTGCTCAGATCAGTTTTCTTTGTTAGTGTGTGCACATAGTACTGTTCAATGTTTGGTAAGTTCTGGAAGCTGCCAGATCACAGGAAAATACTTCTGCTAATTCTACTATGGCCCAAAGAAATTCCTTGTGACAGAGAGTTGCTGTGTGGTGATACTAACAGTGATAGAGGCTAGAATGGGTGTCTTATACTCCTTTATGATCTGGAGAGAAGGTGCAGGGGTGGGGGTTGCGCTGTCGCTTCTCTGTTATAATTTTTCTTGGAAAAATTTTTCTAGACCTGCATCTCCAAGCTACCAGCCTTGGAGGCACCGAGGATGCAGCTAGTTCTAAAGATGTGAAGTACTTATAAAATACACAGGCAGTTTCAAAGACCTAAACTTCAAATGGAAGGCTTCAGATATGTTGAATCACACACTTGAAATTACTTTTCCTGATTTTTTTTTTTTTTACTTTCTAAATTGACTAAAATTTTAAGTGGCAGCTCATGTTATGTTCTATTGGATGGTGCTAGTCTAGAAAACTGAGACTCAGATTACTAAAATAACAATACCAAGTGATGAGGAGCAGGGCCCAGAAGATATCTCAGTGGTTAAAACCCTTACTATAAAAGCGTGAAGACCAGGGTTCTGATGTGCAAAATGCAGATAACAGCCTAGCAGATGTGGTGACTTGTAATTCAATCACTCTAGAAGCAGAGAACAGATACCCAGGACATTCTGGCTAGCTGCACTGGCTAGAATTGATGAATTTGGGGTACAGCAAGAGACCCTGCCTACTAAATATAAAGGGACATAATAGAAGATCCACAGTATCACCTTTGGGCCTTGGCATGCTTGCACATACATATGTACCATGAACAAATATCCTATACATAAACAAGCATGTGAACGAAAACACATACTATACACGCGCCCGGTAAAAAGAAATGATAAACTTTCATAAAAGTAGTCATGCGTAACTTTACCCTTGAAATGCCCACGCAGGGAATTCAGAGGACTTTGCAGTCAGGACAGTATTATAGACTGAGTCTGAGGAAAATCCAAAACCAGCACAGCATCTTACTCCAGGGAAGCCCTGCAAATAGAAACAGGCTTTGTCAGCAGTGCACGGCTGCAAACTTGGACTAAATTCTAAATTCCTCTGCTGAGAAGCCCACCCTCCGGCCCCCTCCTACTAAAGAAAGCCAGATGTGCCAAGGAAGGCAGGATTCAGGAAAAGCCAGGTTGGTGACCAGCTGCACCGTTAATATCCAAGGTGTGTGTTCGTTCGTGCAGAGAATAATGGCACTAATGCTCACCTCGTCAGCCCACTGGGTCACTGAGTTACAGGACATTAAAGAGCTTTCAAGCCTCATCTAAGCTTTACCAAAACAAAAACCTGAGCCTCAAGGCCAGGAAAATACAGCAGTTCACCCTGAAACCATGCTTGGACACAAACCAACTGTCAGCTTGTTGAAACACAAATTCCTAGTTTCCTCTAGTCACAAAGTCCAGTCATACATGACTATCACAGTGAGCCTTGAATGCTTCAGCTAATAGCTTCTCCAAGTCCCCCTTAAATGGCAAGACAGCAAGCTGATACTCAAATCATAGAATTTATTCTGTCTTGGAGAAAACTTTTTCTTTTTTTTTTTTTTAACCTGGTGTGATGGACTACCATTGAGCATGAGAAATATCAGTAAAGAGAAATTGATATTGTCTATTGATGTGTCTATTGTACTAGATCATCTTTCCTGGTCATTTTTTAACCTTCTGAGGTAGAAGAAAGAGGACATAATTCTTTTTGATAATTTTATTAAACTCTTGGGCATGCATGTCTAAACACCAACAGATATTCTGAATGATAGTAGCATCAGTCCTTGGAGTTTTTGTGCTGGGTGGTCCAAAACCCAGTCATAGGCACACCCACCAGACTATATTGTATTTGAGCTTTCTGGGTTGTTTTCGTTCTTACAGGCAAGATAAGATCTTTGAAGATGAGTATCTGTGTACCTTTTGTAGCTCTAACTTGGGCACTGGGTAAAGACGGGGTGTTTAGCACTTATTGAATCATGAGGTCTTAGCATTCTAAGAATGGCCAGGAGAAATGATAGACACTCAACAGCCTACACGAGATGAAACAGATCTGGAATTTAAAAAACAAACAAACAAAAAACAGGAAAGAGAATAAGTTGGTCTGAAGCTTAGAAAAAGAAGGCACTTCCTGTATCCAGACCCAGGACATCCTGTTCCTCCAAGAGAAAACATCACAAATTGGAGGCTCTTCTTTTTTGCCCAGTCTCTAGAATTTAGAAGAGTCTGATAGTCACCTGGGGACTAGAGGGAATTTGAATGAAGTGTCAGTGACCACACCAGGCAGGCCAAACAGCAGTTACAAAAGTCAGCAAAAAACTGGGCTGGGGTTGTAGTTCTGTGGTGGAGGATTCACGTAGCACGTGTTTAAAAGATATAGGGAAAAACTAGTTACTACTGCTTTTCTGCATATAGAAAGGCAACTGTGCCACCCTGATGGTATTATTGTCAATATTGTCTGGAATACCAAAAACCTAAGGACTGTTCATTTCTTACACATTATTTTCCTGTGAAACATGCAAAGTCAGTTTACCACAAAGTAGGACATCTAGCCCCACTTCTTGCCTCCCATCTATAAGACTATTATCCTAAAGTGCTAGGACAGACAAACTGGACCGAGACCCTTGCTGATTTATTATTATACACTATTATTATTACAGCAGAAATGAAGTCCAGGGGTCAAAGGAGACTCAGGAAGCTACTTTGTGGTCATTTTGAGATGGAGTCTCTCTATTTAACCCAACTCACCTGAACTCAGGATCCTTCAGCTCCTTGCCAGTGCTGTGATAACAGGCATATTCCACTGTGCCTTACCCAAAGATCTACTTTATGCAAGAATTCAGGAATCTATGTTTTAAAAAAATCATATATGTGTATAGTTAAAAATTAATTATTTTGCAGCTTCTAGGGAAATGATTTCTTTAGAATGTCACAAAGTTATGTCTCATGGTATTTGAAACTCAGTCTCAAAACCTACACTATTATGTAACCTAACAAGATTATACATTTATTTATATATAACAATCTCATTAAAAAGCCATGCAGAAGACCCTATGTGAAATTTTTATTGATAGTGGATTCTCTTTTGTAATATTTTTGCAGTTATGTTGAAGAAAGTTAGGTTTCAATAAACTGTTAAAAATGTTTATTTAGCTTACAAACTAGCAATAACTAGCAACTTTCATGCCAATGGTCTCCAGGTTATGAGTATGCCATGTATTTCAATAATACTTAAAGCTATAATATAATATAATTTCCAAATCAACTAGAAAAGCAAAAGATATTGTGCATGAGAAAAGGATAGTAGAATGCTTGAGGATTTTTTGTAGACCACAGTAAATATAGTCACTAATACAGCACTAAATTTTACTTAAATACATCACCAATCAAGTGAAGCCTGTAACTTTTCTCCTTCCCTATCCTATGGTAATGTATTGAATGATTGAAGCAAATCAACTACTTGCTTTTCTCTCCAATTCATTACCTTCCCAGGTATAGACTATGATTAACTTATATGATGAGCAGCCCTGACAGAGCACTTGAGGTTCATATTTCACAGTAAGGATCATTTAGGTAGCAACAGCCCAGAGAAGCAGCACAGGAGGAGTGTAGGCCTTGGTTAGTTAATGCTGGGCTATCACTATCAGACTCCTACAGGATGAGTCGCCTCCTGTTTTACAGTGCTCTGTGGGCCACTGGGGACAAAGGAAGATGGTGGTATGCAAAGAGCTTTTGCTGTCTGCCTTTTTTCTTCATCACAACCTTCTTGTCAGAAGAATCTCTTCATGAGGCTTAGAGGATGACCCCAACGAGGAAGACTCGCTGCTTGGAACTCAAAAACCACAGTCACCAGCTGGTCTTTCACCCCACACTCTGGGTTTCCTTCCAGGTGTAGAGTGCAGAGTATGCAGCTGTGGCCTAGCAAACAGCCCAGATCCTCTGCCCTCCTCAGTTACTGTCATCCAAGAGGTACCTGTCTGTGCACGCAACAGTGTTTCTCCGTTAATATATATTATATTACATATTATACATTATATATTACATACTATATGAAATTAATATATCACACGCAACATGGCTCTAAGTCACTGAACTATTTATATTAACTTTAATACAGTGAGAGAAGGAGTGGTTTGGGGGCATTTTCAGTCAACTTTTCCTTCAAAACTAGCTTTTGTTTTCTTTTTTTGTGTTGTGTTGTGTTGCATTGTGTGTGTATATATATATATATATACTTGTGGTATCTCTAGGAGGAGGAAGAGTAAAGGGTGCCAGAAGGGGAGGAAGACAAGATGGGGGAGAAGGCAGATGTAAGGAGGAAGAAAATTGAATCTCTTTAAGGATAGACTAAGCCTTACTCAACATGTGGTAAACTGTAAGAAAGAGACTACATCATCTATCCATAATCAAATGATACATTTGATTATGTACATAATCTGTACATTCTGTACAGAAAAAAAAAAGCTTTAAACAAGCACACGATACTTTTATCATGAAAGGGCATTTAAGAGAAAATAATGATTGTTTCCCAAAGACTGCTTCTATTCCTAGAAAAAGCAAGGCCCTTTCAACTCCAAGGTTATGAATACCCTCTTCTATGCAAGAGGGAGAAAACATTGTATGGCAGAACGAGAATACTCCATTTAGTAGTAAGTAAATTTACTTCATCTTTGAAAAGAAAGAGTCTGGTAAGGCTTTACTAATTATTTTTAACTTTTAACTTGTGCATTATTGGGTAGTAGTTTGACCTCCAGAAAAGGCAAAATCTTTAAGTGCATGTGGTTTAGGACTGAGACTTGGGAGGAACAGTTCATTAATAGAAAATCTTGCTGTTTAATTAGCTGTCTGTCCTTGCTATTTTTTTTAATTTTGTTTTTTTTTAGAATATGTTCAGCCTGACCCCAAATCAGTATTAGAAAGTAGGTTCTCAGATTAAATTAGCCTTTTATTCTCCTCTGCTTCCCTTATTTTCAGAGCATATCACAAGGGAAGAGGCACCAATATTGAAAGAAAAGGGGGGGGGGGCATCCTGCTAACCTATTTATGAACTATGTTTTGAACCAATAGTAGGTCTGATGACATATTAATCCATGCTATGAAGTGAAGGAAAACAAACACTTTCCATATGCTTAGGAGAAAATGCCCAGGCCACACGTTTGATTAATAACAGTCATTAAATTACAAGTCTCATCTTCTGTTTTCTTTTACAAATGAAGTAGAAGCAGAAAATTCTTGAGACAAGCGCAAAGCAGAGTGTATTTTAAAGGCTCACTGATAAAGGGGCTTGTGGTCTTCTAGAATTCTCTGGAGAAGCTGAAGCTTGTTTGTGGGGTTCTGAGAACTTTATGTTCGTAAGACGGCACACTTTTTGAGGTGTGTATTTAGCAAACAGTAACATCCACAAGTATGCAAATAAAGAAATTTGAGTAGAACTTAGCATGCACTGGGTAAAATTTAAAATGATGTCTGATCTTAGATCATTTGCTTTTTAAGTGCTCTAGTCTGAGCACCGTGTCTGGTACACAGGGGGTCCTTGGTGTGTATATGTATGGTTTAAAAATGTGGAGTCAATGTATTTCTTAGCACTATTATCTGTGCGGAATGTCCGTGTCTCTAAAGGTCAGGTGATTATGCAGATCCCTGATAGATTTTTTAAGCAAAATAGTTAGTGGTGTTATTTAATGCTGAACTATATGTTTTAAGATCAATTCATTCATTTCAAAAAAATAAATTATTGAGTTAGAATACAGCCTGTGGTACTAAGTTAATTGTATCCTGGGAAGGGCAGAATTAAGAAGCCTCATGCACAGAAGAAGAAATGGGGAGCCAGAATGCCTGCATCTTTCCATTTCTAGATAACTAAACAAGAGAAAGAAAAGCACAGCAGTTATCTAGAAGGTTGTAAATACATGTTCACAGCAACACTAGTCAGAATAGGCAAAAAGTGAGAACAGTCCATACGCCCATCTGTGAGTCTTCTCTCATTCCCGACTCTATTTTTATTTATTTGTGTGTGTGTATGTGTGTGTGTGTGTGTGCATACACATGCGTGCATACTTTTATATGCACTCCATGCCAGAAGAGGGCATTGAATCCCCTGGATCTGGAGTTGCAGGCCTTGCAAGTCATCTTATGGGTGCTGGGATCTGAACGCAGGTCCTCTGCAGGAGCAGTAAGCACTGCTACCCTCATCAGCCTCCTCAGCCCTCGTCTCCTTCGCTGTATCTATCAGGGGTCCAGAGACAGAACTGAGTAGGGTAGTGAGGGAAATGAAGAAATAAAAGTGGGCACAGAGACAGAAATCTGGAATTGGTGGCCTGGGCTCTCAGCTGGAGAAGGCTTGGCACCCTAGAAGGTCAGCAGGTTTGTTATACAGGGTTGAATAGACTGGGTGAGGGGACAGGGTGTTTATTGCATACAGCTGAGCAAAGAGATGGTGTTATTGCATACCGATAAGCAAGGAAGAAGGTTTATGGTATGCAGCTGGATCAAAAGGACAGGTTTAGCTAATCTCAGTAGAAGCAGTCTCTGTAAGGGCACAGTGTTTAAGCCATAGACACCCACAAAGAGGAATAGTGGTAGACATTTTCTGCACACACTGTCAGTATCCACTCTTAGACCAAAGGAAGGCTTTTCCATGCCTCAGAGCCTTGCCCCAGGGACAAGACATTGCCATTCCTCTACAGGTCTGCAGCTGGGGTCCTTGACGAGGCCAGCTCACACTAACCCATTCCCTGCCTTTTCTTCACATTCTCTGCCAATTGCCCACCACCGAATATTGCTACTGTCTGGTCACCTTCCATAACTAGTACATATAAGCAAGATCATATACTACTACATGTCTCTGTGTCTAGATTATTTTACCAAACAGAATGTCCTCCTGGTCTGTTGCAGCAAACAGCAGGATCATTTCCTTTTTAATGGCTAATAGCCCACTGCAAATATGTCTCACATTTTCTCTGCCCATTCGTCTGTTGTTGGGTATTGAATTCTGGCTATTGTGACTAATGCTACAATTCACATAGGGGTGCAAATACATTCTTTTAGTTTGCTTTCATTTCATTTGAGTGTGTGTGTGCGAGGGTCTGTGTCTGTGTGTCTGTGTATGTGTGTGTGTGTGTGTGTGTGTGTGTGTGTGTGTGGTATATTCCAGTCACAGCACACATGTAGAGATCAAAGGAGATCAGATTCAGGAGTTTGTTCTCTCCATCCACCACATAGTTCCTGGGGATAAACTTATGTTGTTAGGCATGTCAGCAGTGGGCATGTGCATTACGTCAGCCAGCTTTCTGGCCCATGAAGGTATCTTTTCAATAAACTGATTTTATTTCGTTTGGATATATGATTGACTCTTTTTTTTTTCAATGTGTATCCCAGGCTGGCCTCAAACTCATGATCCTCCTGCCTCTGCCTCCTTCAGCAAATCCTACCAGCATGCACCACCACAACTGGCATATATGATTGGTTCTTAGATTGCTCAATATAATATCATATTGCTCAATATTATATGTTGTAGTTTGGAGGTTTTTAAAAATAGTTTTTATTCTTCATTTTTGTTTTATGTGTATGGATGGATGTTCTGCCTACATTCCTGTCTGTATATCATGTATATATAGTGTCCACAGAGACCAGAAAAGGGTGTTGGACTCTCCAGGGCTAGAGTTAGACAGTTGTGAGCTGTCATGTGGTTGCTGGAAATTTAACCCAGGCCCTCTGGAAAAACAACTAGTGCTCTTAAACACTAACCCATGTTCTAGCCCCTGTTCAAATATATATATATATATATATATATATATGCATACACACACACACACACACACACACACACACACACACACATATATATAATATTTTTGAGAATTGTTTTATTTATTTATTTATTTTATTTTTTATTTGATATATTTTTATTTACATTTCAAATGATTTCCCCTTTTCTGGCTCCCCACTCCCCAAAAGTCCCATAAACCCTCTTCCCTCCCCCTATCCCCCCATCTACCCCTTTCCCCTTCCCTGTTCTGGTATTCCCCTATACTGCTGCACTGAGTCTTTCCAGAACCAGGGGCCACTCCTCCATTCCTCTTGGACATCATTTAATATGTGGATTATGTCTTGTGTATTCCACGTTTCTAGGCTAATATCCACTTATCAGTGAGTGCATACCATGATTGATCTTTTAAGACTGGGTTGCCTCACTTAGTATGATGTTCTCCAACTCCATCCATTTATCTAAGAATTTCATGAATTCATTGTTTCTGATGGCTGAATAGTACTCCATTGTGTAAATATACCACATTTTCTGTATCCATTTCTCCGTTGAGGGATACGTGGGTTCTTTCAAGCTTCTGGCTACTACAAACAGGACTGCTATGAACATAGTGGAGCATGTGTCCTTATTGAGCATGTGTCCTTATTGCATGCTGGGGAATCTTCTGGGTATATGCCCAGGAGTGGTATAGCAGGGTCCTCCGGAAGTGTCATGCCCAGATTTCTGAGGGACTGCCAGACTGATTTCCAAAGTGGTTGTACCATTTTGCAATCCCACCAGCAGTGGAGGAGTGTTCCTCTTTCTCCACATCCTCACCAACACCTGCTGTCTCCTGAGTTTTTAACCTTAGCCATTCTGACTGGTATAAGGTGAAATCTCAGGGTTGTTTTGATTTGCATTTCCCTAATGACTAATGATGTTGAACATTTCTTAAGGTGCTTCTCAGCCATTTGAAGTTCTTCATGTGAAAATTCTTTGTTTAGCTCCGTACTCCACTTTTTAATAGAGTTATTTGGTTTTTTGGGGTCTACCTTCTTGAGTTCTTTGTATATATTGGATATTAGCACTCTGTCGGATTTAGGGTTGGTGAAGATCCTTTCCCAATCTGTTGGTTGACGTTTTGTCCTTTTGACAGTGTCCTTTGCCTTACAGAAACTTTGTAATTTTATGAGGTCCCATTTGTCAATTCTTGATCTTAGAGTGTAAGCTATTGGTGTTCTGTTCAGGAACTTTTCCCCTGTGCCCATGTCCTTAAGGGTCTTCCCCAGTTTCTTTTCTATTAGTTTCAGGTTTTATGTGGAGGTCCTTGATCCACTTGGAGTTGAGCTTAGTACAAGGAGATAAGAATGGATCGATTCGCATTCTTCTGCATGCTGACCTCCAATTGAACCAGCACCATTTGTTGAAAAGGCTATCTTTTTTTCCACTGGATGTTTTCAGCTCCTTTGTCGAAGATCAAGTGACCATAGGTGTGTGGGTTCATATCTGAGTCTTCAATCCTATTCCATCGATCCACTTGCCTGACATTATACCAATACCATGCAGTTTTTATCACTATGGCTTTGTAGTAATATTTGAGGTCTGGGATACTGATTCCCCCAGAAGTTCTTTTACTGTTAAGAATAGTTTTAGCTATCCTGGGTTTTTTGTTATTCCAGATGAATTTGAGAATTACTCTTTCTAACTCTATGAAGAACTGAGTTGGGATTTTGATGGGGATTGCATTGAATCTGTAGATTGCTTTTGGCAAAATGGCCATTTTAACTATATTAATCCTGCCAATCCATGATCATGGAAGATTTTTCCATTTTCTGAGGTCTTCTTTGATTTCCTTCTTCAGAGATCTGAAGTTCTTGTTATCTGAAGACACATAGGTCTTTCATTTGTTTGGTTAGAGTCACCCCAAGATACTTTATGCTGTTTGTGGCTATTGTGAAAGGTGTCATTTCTCTAATTTCTTTCTCAGTCTGCTTATCCTTTGAGTATAGAAAGGCTACTGATTTGCTTGAGTTGATTTTGTAACCCGTCACTTTGCTGAAGTTGTTTATCAGCTGTAGGAGTTGAGAATTGTTTTTAAAGAAACTTTTTACAGTGTCCATATAGCTGTAATTGCATTTCCAGAAACAGTGGCTAAGAGTTCCTCTCTCTTCCCCGTCTGGCCAGCATTTGTTACCTCAGGTCTTTCCACGGTAGTTGTTTGTTCTGACTGCTGGAAATGACATCTCACTGCAGTTGTTAGATTCAGATTACCATGATGATCAGTGATTGAAAAATAATTTTTTTCAAGACAGAGTATGACCATGTGGCTCTGGCTGGAGTGGAACTCATTATGTAGGCCAGGCTGGCCTCAAAGCCTCAGAGAACCACCTGACTCTGCCTCGCAGGAGCTAGAACTACAGGTGTGCCATTGCATATCTGGATGAACAGTGATTTTCATGAAAGGATGTTCAAGTCAGGTATGGTCGAAATGTCACTATAATCCATCCCAGCACTCAGGGATGACAAGCAGGGGGATTCTGAGTCCAAGACCAGTCTTGCCTGCAAGACTGTCTCATATATGAGCATACATATATATACTCATTCAATATATACAATGTGTGTATTTATTCAATAATAAAAATGTTATAAATTTCAGTGATTTTTCTGTACCTTACTTTTTCTCAATGAGATGTAAAACACTAGCTGGGGAGATAGTGCATTTGGTAAAGTGCAGACCTGGGAAGCTCGGAGACTGGAGGTTCATTCCCCAGAATACACTTTAAAAAACCTGGCTAGCCGGGCCGTGGTGGCGCACGGCTTTAATTGCAGCACTTGGGAGGCAGAGGCAGGTAGATTTCTGAGTTCGAGGCCAAACTGGTCTACAGAGTTCCAGGACAGCCAGGATTATACAGAGAAACCCTGTCTTGAAAAACAAACAAACAAACAAACAAGCCGGCTGAGATAGCCTACATTCAGAGCAGCGATGCTAAGGAGGTAAGGAAAGGAGGATCCCTGGGGCCAGGTGACCAGGCAGATTAGTCTGTCATTTTCAGGACGATGACAGATCCTGTTTCAAAAAACAAACAAACAAAAAGGACAAAGTCTGAGGAAAGACATCCAAGGTTGTTCTCTGCCTTCCCAACCATATTTACACAAGAACTACACACATAAGAACTGCACACTTGAACATGCAGTCGCACACACAGACACAGACACACACACAGACACACACACAGACACACACACATGCGCGCACACACACGCTATATTGAGATGAAAAGTCAGGCTTGGAGTTACTTCAGCAGCTCACATATCACTGGAATTGTAAACTACTAAACGGACTTCACATCCCTTCCTGTCCTGTCAATCAGATCTTGCTTCTTTTCCCCTGAAACAGAAGATGTGATTAGCATTCTCCGGCCACTTGCATCACCACATTGGTATCATCACACTGCAATATCTATTTCTTATGTAGCAGCATGTTATCCTACTGAGCTATTCGCTTGCCCATCAATATGGCCAGTCCTCACCGTGAAAACTTTCCATGAAGAATCATAGAAATGGCCTACTTTCCCAGTGACCTAACCTACTCTGTCACTGTGACCCAGACAAAGAATTCCTAATGGTGACAAGAAAATGGAGTTCTCCCAGGGGTGACTTCTTTTTTTGTTCCTGTGATGGTGCTATCAATTATTTATTCTAGACCAGGAAGGAAAAAAGAAGAACCCAAACCTTGACATTCTTGTTAGATTTCCCAAAGGAGACTTTCCTTTTTCTTCTCTGCAATTATGTCCATATTAATTTCCTCCTGGCCCTGTGCACTTCTCCCCATTTCTGGAGCCACTGCATTACACTTCAAATGACTTTCCTCTTTCTATTGTTGGATACATTTTCACAAAAGAGTTGAAAACCTTCTGCTTCCTCTTCATTCAGTGTGTGGATGAAGCAGTTTCTTCAGACTCTTTTCCTCTGCAAGTCTTCCCGAGGAAATTTAAATGCAATCCATCACTAACAGAACATTGTGACGTGTGGGGAAGGAGAGGCCTACAGACAACACACTGTCAGTCTGTCTTTGGTTTGCCTGATCGCAGTGCATCTGAAGCCTTTTAGGGTTCTTCCATTTAGTAATTTTTTGTTGATCCTATCAACACATTATATTAGAGACCCTTTATTTTTAAGTGTCTGTCTGTCTGTGTATCTGTCTGTCTGCATATGCCACAGCAGCCGTGTGAAGGGCCAGAACACAACTTTGCGGAATTGATCCTCTCCTTCCAGTATTATGTGGGTTCCAGGGATCTAACTCAGGCCATCATGCTTTTGAAGTGTCTTTACCTGCTGAGCCATCTTGGCAGCTATAGAAACCATTTATTGAGGTCTTACAGCATTCTCAGTATAGATCACCCGGCTGAATCTCTGCGCCATCCTAAGAGAGGGGCTTTATCACCCGTTTTAGTAGATGAAGAATTTAAATTCTAAAATTCAGGGAAATTGTTTACGACCATTCAATTGCAAGTAGGGAAGACTGCCTGACTTTTAAGGAATACCCAGGGTCCTCACAGTGCTGACCTCAGATCATCATCATCATCATCAGCAGCAGCAGCAGCAGCAACACCTGCTACCCAGGGAATTGCTAGAAATGCAAGCTCTCTCATTTAAATTTCCTCAGGAAGACTTGCAGAGGAAAAGAGTCTGAAGAAACTGCTTCATCCACACACTGAAGGAAGAGGAAGCTGAAGGTTTTCAACTCTTTTTGTGAAAATGTATCCACTAATAGAAAGAGGAAAGTCATTTGGGGTGTAATGCAGTGGCTCCACCCACACTTCAGATGGATGGAACCACAAGTCCCAGCCCCAGGGTCCTGGCAGGAGGGAGGCAGTCTGTGTTTTAGCCAGCACTCAGCTGTGCTTTGCCATCTATGTACAAAGGAATCACACTTGTAATTAGGAAACTGTGAAGACCACCAGGAAATGACTCCTGATGGTTGAGTTGCTTGGCCAGAACAAGAGAGAGCCTATGGCTTTCTGTTTCTCAGCAAGATGACTGAAATAGCCTGTGGTTTATGAGACCTCCCCCCAAAGCTTTCAGGGACTGGACAGTTGACATTCTTCTGAATTCTAAATAGCTGGATGAGTGAGGCCAGACTCTATCAGGTCCCAAGATGGTTGTTACAACTACTTATGCTAGATGACTCTCATACTAGGGGGAAAAGGTGAGAGAGGTTGAAGGCCTGAGTCCCTGCATGTTGCCTCATTCTTCCAAGGATGATGCGAAAACAGCAAACTCTGCACCTTCTGGCCTCTTTGCCTGTGAGTTCAATCTTCACCTGGTAAGATGGTAAAACTGAAATGTACATTTGTTCTAATGCCCTCTTGTTGCACAAAGGATCACAAACTTAGGAGCATTCACAGTATAAATGGGCTATTTTACAGTTGTGTGGGACACAAGTCCTTACATGACTTTCATTAAGATAAATTCAAAGCTTTAGCAAGGTTGTGCTCCTTCTGGGGCTCTTGAGCAGGATGTTGTTTGTTCTGCTTGCTATTTCCAGTTTAGAAAAGTCACATTCTTTGGCTCTGGGCTCTCTTCGAAACCAACAATGTTGTATACCTTTCACTTATCTCTTTGGATACTTGTTATAATATTGGGGAATCTGACTTAATCCCTTCATCTTAGACATTTAATGTAATCACATCTGCAAAGTTCATGTAGCCACCCAATGTCATGCACATACAGCAGGTATTATGAGAAAAAGCATTTAGCTGGGGCCTGGCTTACAGACTCAGAGGTTTAGTCCATTTTCATCACAAGGGGCATGGGAGCAAGCATAGCACTCGAGCAATAGCTGAGAACTACATCCTGATCTGCAGGCCAGAGAGATGCACTCTGATCAGAGAGATGCAGGGGCGGAGGGAGATGCACTCTGGGCTCGTCATTAACTTGAAACCTCAAAGCCCACCTCCAGTAATACACTTCCTTGAACAAGGCCACACCTCCTAATCCTTATAATCCTTTCAAATAGTGCCACTCCTTGGGGAATACATATTTAAATATGTTTACCTATGGGGCTAGTTTTATTCAAACCACCATAATATTGATATTTAAAATAAAATCTTTTGATGAAAAGTGAGTGCTAGAAAAGCATAGGTATCCATAGCTTGGAAGATTACAGAAATCATAAGTTATCTCTGAAACAAAATGGTATTTCAGAAATGTGAATATGAACACAGTGTCTGATGGGACCAGAAGAGGGTACTAAACTGCAGGGAATTGTGAGCCACTCTTGGAACTGAACTCAGTTCCTCTGGAAGAGCAGAATTTGCTTTTAACTGCTGAACTATCAAGCTAGCCATCCCAACTCCCTTGACTTTATAGGATATTGATTTGGTTAGTTTATTTATGTTTTTGTTTTATTTTGTCAACTTGAGACAAGCTAGAGTCATCTGGGAGGAGGAACCGCCATTGAAAAAACCTCCTCATCAGATTAGGCTGAGCACACTATGGGAGCAAGCCAGTAAACCACATTTTTTCATGGCCTCTGCTTCAGTTCCTGCCTCCAGGGTCCTGTCTTGAATTTGTGCCCTAACTTCCATTCATGACGGACAGTGATCATGATGGGTAGGCCACATAAACCATTTTCTCTCAGGCTGCATTTGTTGTGGTGTATTTTTACACCAATTCAAAACCTAACAAGGACAGATCTCATGTGTCCCAGGCTGGTGTTAAACCAATTATATAACTGAAGATGATTTTCGAACTCCTGATCCTTTTTCTGCTTTGACCTTCTAAGTGCTGGAAGTATAGCCTCCATTTCATAGTTCCTTGGATTGAAGGTTTTCACTGCTAAGACTGGCTTATCTTGTGCTTATTTCTTGTCTTATACTCTTATACTTGCATACCTGACCTCCATAAAGCAGTACAACAGAACAGGCAAAGGCAGGAAACAGGCTTACACAAGGGTAACAAATAAACTGCAATCTAAATCTGATCTTTGCCTCTCTCTCTCTCTCTTCTAGGAGATAAGGCAGCTCCAAAACAGTTGTGAGCCTATACGATGTGGTTATACAGTCTAGTAACTCAAACAAGGATTGTAAGAAGTGGGAGTTCACTGTATATCTGGCTTTGGCCAAAGCTTGAAAGTTGATGTATACTAGTAATTCTCAAAGATATGCAGGGTACTTGTATGGTGTAATCTGAAATACCCTTGTCTGATGCATGACTTTCATGACAGTATCTCAACAGTTCATTGTCTAGATAAATGGGTACCAAAAGTCAAACTGTAATTGTGGAAACATCTGGGATAGCTGTCTGTCTCACCTTTACTGGGTTCTTACTCTTGGAAAAGTCACTCCTATTCTTACCTCTGGTATTCTTTGACTTCAAACATCATGAAAGTTAGGGTCTTAAAGAGACTCGTGATTTCTTATGCTATTCTCTCTCTCTCTCTCTGTCTCTGTCTGTCTCGCTGTCTCTTTGTCTCTCTCGCTGTGTCTCTCTCTGTCTCTCTGCTCTTCATTTCTTTTGGGGAGATCATGGTTCTTATCATTTTTCTTTTTCTTCAATCACTACTTTCCAGAAACACCAGGAAGATAAAGAGATGGGAAGTTCAGGCAAGGACAATTCTCGGTTGTACTGGAGTAGTCAGCTATGTGCTTGCCCCACCTCCAACAATGCAAAAAGAAAAATGCCTCCCGCAGCTGGGGACTAGCACTAAGCAGGATAAGTGGCACAGGACAATATGGGACAACTGTGAATTCTTGAGACCCACTTCAGATTTATAGACCATGCTGTGAAACAATCACTATGGTGGTTTCTAATGCAAGCGCGGCATCCTCTTGACCTAATTCCAGCAGTCTGGACCAGAGATGGGTTTCCTAGTCAAGTGCAGCCAAACCACCGGCTCCCATTTGGGCTTATGGTGCTCTGTACTGTGAGAAAGAGAAGCAAATCAGGCTTCCCCTTCCCAGCAGCTAAATAGAGAAATTGATACCTTGAGTGTCACTGTAGCAAAGGGAGTAGAGGCAGAGTGAGGCCGCAGAAGGTCAGGAGGGTGTTTGAAACAGGAACTGTAAGTAGAAGCTATGAAGCTAAATAAAATGTTAATGCAAAAGAAGGGGAAGTAGAAGAAAGGCGGGCAAACAGGAAAAGACACGAGTGGCCAGGGAGATGCAGAGCTTGGTGACACAGGGAGGGAAACAGGGAAGCCACCATGTGGGTCTGAAGAGCACCTGCTGTGAGGATCTCCATACTCCAAACCAGCCTTCTGTTCTTCACAGTGTGCTAGCTCCTTAAGCAAAGCATTTCTTTGAAATTTGTGGTGTTGAAGAATGGACCCAGAACCTTGAATTAAGCACTCTAGCACCTAACCACACCCTCTGCCCTGAAATCTTGCCAATCTAGGTAACAGAATCTGTATCTCCTTATATAGGCTTATTATTTTGCTTTCATTGCCCAGTATTTGTGAGGCTGAGGCAGAAGAGTTAAGGAGTTCCAGGCCAGACTGGGGTACATAGTAACATCTAAGAAAGCTAGGGCTACATAATGAGACAGTTTCAAAAATCAAAAAAGGAATCCTGTAGAATAAAGAATTATAAAGGGAAGTGGAGGTAGTAATGAAACAGAAAGGATTAAATGGAATAGGGTCGGGAGACATGGTAGGGAAAAGAATATGGAATGCCTAACACTGTTTTGAGAACCCCAAATGGAAACCTACTATTGTAATGTTTCCATATGTATGGAGTTATCCCATAGTAGGAGGACAAGGCCACAGGAATGGGTTACAACTCTCTCTGAGTTGGATAATGGGGTTACATAGATCTTCAAAGACTGCCAGCTATTGCCATTGATCTTGGTTACCCTCCAGGAATTGATGCTAAGACCATATTGGTGAAGACATCTCTTATTCAAAGAGTAATTAACATAGCGATATTATCCCGGAAGTATAATCTTTCCTGGATAGTTTAAAGTGTTGGAAGGTATTACGCATACTACTGGAAAAGTCTCATAGAACTCTGAGCTATTCTAACAGTTGGCCTAGCAAGATATGCCCACTGAAGCAACAGTGGCATAAATTGTGAGCAGGCACGGCAGCCAGTCTAAAATGGCACCTGGGCTGGTTGCCAAGTCACATGACTCAGCAATGTTCCCCCACGTTCCCCTTTGAGAGTCACGCACACACTGGAGAAGTGCACATGCGCCCTTTGACGTCATATCAGGTCACTCCTGGGCCATTGTCTCGATCCTATCACGAGCCTCCACGTGGTGCTCACTGATTGGTGCAGGCTGGGATATATAACTGGGGCAACGGGCTAGGATCGGGGGCTTCCTGAAGTAAGGTTCCTGAATAAACTGCGTTGAGAAGAGTCTCCCATGTCATCTCCCTTATTCCGCTGGATGGATTTGGTAGTGACAAGTGGTGGCCTGTACGGGGACCTCAGAACTGGTCACAGTCAGGGCAGCTAGCTGGTAAGTTCCCGGGTAAGTGGGACAAGTGAAAGTTCTCGGGTTAAGAGATAATAAGGTTCCAGGTTTGGACTATAACTCATTATGGGTAACATATCTTCTAGGAGATCTTTGCTTGCAGCACTTAAGAGCCTGTTAGAAGTGAAAGGGTTAGAATTGGAAGAATCTACATTGCAGAAATTTCTTTGGGCTGTGGATGAAGTTGCTCCCTGGTTCGCTGTCTCAGGACATTTGACTCTCCTTAGCTGGGATAAATTGGGAAAGGATATAGATTTTGCTAGGGAGCAAGGAATTGTACGTCCAGGTACGCAATCGATATGGAAGCTTGTTCGTTCTTGCCTTGTAGATCGAAAAGGGAAGTATGCAGCTGAGATTAAAAGATGAAGTGCAGCTCTTGAGCAAGTGAAAGAGGAGCGTTCAGTAAAGTCAGAGAAGGGTGACAGCTCTGAGAGTTCTGAGGATGGTGAGCTGGAAAAGTTAGTGGAGGAAATGGAGTCTGTGAAGCTGAAAGTCCAGCCCTCGGCCCCAGGACCACCTTGTCCTCCCCCGTATGCTCCTCAGCCATCTATGGCATCTGGAGGACGTAGTTTGTGCCCAGAAGTTTGGAAAGAGTTGAGCACCCAGGGTTGTTTCCCTGTTTTTCAAGACCAGCAGGGAAACTGTCATCACAAGCCTTTAGATTGGAAGATCGTGCAGAGATTAGCAGAAGGGGTTCTTGCCTATGGTACTAGTGCTGCCTATGTTATTTCCATGATTGAACACCTCCACCGATATTGCATGACCCCTCATGATTGGCAAAATTTGGCTCATGCTTGCCTTTCCCTGGGCACTATCTGGACTGGAAGGCAATCTTCATTGAACATTCAGCTGAGCAGGCGGCAGTAAATGCAGCCAATGGCCAGCCTGCTTGGGGACAGGACATGCTTCTAGGACAGGGCCACTTTGCCAATGCTCAGACTGGATACACCCTTCAAGTGTATGATCAAATTAATCAAATTGCCACGAGAGCTTGGAAAGGCCTTCCAAACAGAGGGGAAGTGGCAGGAAATCTAACTAAAGTCATTCAAGGACCAATTGAGCCTTTTGCTGATTTTGTGGCTCGAATGGTTGAAGCGGCAAGCAGAATTTTTGGGGACGCTGATCATGCCATGCCATTAGTGAAACAATTGGTTTTTGAACAATGTACTAAAGAATGTAGACAAGCAATTAACCTGTATAAGGGCAAAGGCCTAGAGGTATGGATGAAAATATGCAGAGAGTTAGGAGGTCCCCTAACTAATGCTGGATTAGCTGCTGCTGTCATACAAGCGTCCCACAAACAATCTGGAGGTAAGCAAGGGAGTTGCTTTAAATGCGGCCAACCTGGCCATCTAAAGTGGCAATGTCCCCAGATGCAAAATCAGGAAAGACCGCGGCCTAGAACGCCTGGTCTGTGTCCCAGATGTCGTAAGGGTAATCATTGGGCCAATGATTGTAGATCAGTAAAGGATCGTTTAGGACAACCCTTGACAGCGGGATGTGGTGTAGCCAAGCCAAAAAATGGGGCATGGGGCCCTAGTCCTCAGGGCCCTCAAATATATGGGGCAATGTTGGAAACATGGCCCGATCTCCAGCCTCCAATGCAGTGGAAGCAGTTGGCCTGCCCAGGCGAGCAACCCCAGGAAGCGCAGGACTCGACCTCTGTTCCACTACCAGACTCATATTAACACCCAAAATGGAACCTTAATTAATTGGGACTGATTTTAAAGGGCCCTTGCTGCCAAATACTGTAGGCTTACTAATAGGAAGAAGCTCAGTTACCATGCAAGGTTTAGTTATTCATGCTGGAGTGATTGATTCAGATTTTACAGGTACAGTCAAAATCATGGCTTCTTCCCCTAGAGGAGTGTTTGCAGTTTCACCCGGTGATAGGATAGCTCAATTGTTAATTCTGCCCAGTTGCCATGGACTCTTTCCTTCTCATAACAACAAAGAGAAAAGAAAGGGTTTGGCTCTTCAGGAGGTTCCGCAGTGTATTGCTCCTTGGAGCTGGGGATAGACCTTTGCTTTCCTTAGAAATTAATGGTAAAATCATACTTGGGCTTCTGGATACTGGAGCTGATAAAAGTATAATTAGTAAAAAAGCCTGGCCAAAGAATTGGCCTTTGCAAGTATCAGATCAAATGTTAAGAGGCTTAGGATATGCACAAGAACCAGAAAGGAGTACACAAATTTTGAGGTGGAAAGATGAGGAAGGCCATGCTGGGGAGTTTCAACCATATGTTCTGGAAGTTCCTATTTCCCTGTGGGGAAGAGACCTCTTGACTGAAATGGGATATGTACTCTCCAATGAGGGGGTGTATAGCTCACAATCACAACAAATGATGCAGAACATGGGACATAGGTCTGGACAAGGGTTGGGAAAATATTCCCAAGGCCGCGCCTCCCCGATCCCTGTAACATCTAAAGAACCCACAAGAAAGGGATTGGGTTTTTCCTAGGGGCCACGGGGGAGGCTCTCCCCATTACATGGAAGTCTGAGGATCCAGTATGGGTTCCTCAGTGGCCTTTACCCTCAGAAAAATTATGGACCATCCATGAGTTAGTGCAGGAACAATTGAGCATGGGCCATATTCAAGCTTCTACATCTCCTTGGAATACCTCAATTTTTGTTATTAAGAAGAAATCAGGAAAATGGAGGCTCTTACATGATTTACGAGCAATTAATAAGCAAATGATGTCCATGGGCCCAGTGCAAAGAGGTCTGCCTCTTCCATCCACTTTGCCAAAGCGGTGGCCTTTGATAGTTATTGATATAAAAGATTGTTTTTTTTTCTATTCCACTCTATGAGAAAGATATGCAAAGGTTTGCTTTTACAGGTCCCTCAATAAATCATGCATCTCCAGATTTACGTTATGAATGGGTGGTTTTACCTCAAGGAATGGCAAATAGTCCTACCATATGTCAATTATATGTTAGTAAATCTTTAGAAAATGTGAGGCAGCACTTTCCTAAGCTTACATGTTTGCACTATATGGATGATATTCTGTTATCTGGGCCTACTGAAGAGATGGTGATATTGAGTGATGATACAGGATCTTAAGAAATTTATATATAGCACCTGAAAAGGCTCAAAAGAATCAGGTAGTTAATTATTTGGGAGCCAAAGTATATCCTGTTAAGGTGCAACCTCAAAAAATTAGTTTAAGAACAGAACATTTGCATACCTTAAATGATTTCCAGAAATTATTAGGAGATATTCAATGGATTCATCCCTATCTAAAATTAACAAATAAAGAATTACAACCCCTGTATGATATTTTGCCAGGAGATCCAGATTTGACGTCCCATCGTTCTTTAACAAAGGATGCTAAAAAGGCTTTGAGTCTTGTGGAATCACATATTGAACAGGCTGCTCTTGCCAGGCGAGAAGTGAATTCTCCTATTTTGTTATGTATCTTACCAACTGAAGTACAACCTACAGCAGTGCTATGGCAACATGCTCCCTTGTTGTGGGTACATCCTAGAATTTCTCCAGCTAAAACGTTGTCTCATTATCCTACCGCTGTTGCTCAATTAGCGTTAATGGGAATTCAACAATGTTTGCAGTATTTTGGATCAGAGCCTGCAAGTCTAATTAACCCCTATTCCTCTCAACAATTCGAAGTACTTACAGCCAAAGTTGATGATTGGGCTATAGTGCGCTGTATGTTTGGTGGCACTATTGATAATCATTATCCCAAGGATCCATTGTTACAACTGGTTAAAGAACATCCCATAATATTTCCAAAAAGGACTTCCACTGTGCCTTTGAAAGATAGCCCTGTAATATATACTGATGGCTCAAAGACAGGAGCGGAAGCCTATGTTCTTTCTGGCTCGCTGCCAGTAGTTATTTCATTCCCACCTGCATCGCCACAGGTAAGTGAGCTGCACATAGTAATGTGTGTTTTGAATGGTTTCTTGATTCCTTCAATTTGATTTCTGATTCTTTATATGTTATCAATATTTTAAAACATCTGGAGATTACTGGACAAATAAATTTGAAAAGTACTATTGGGGATTTATTGGTTCAATTACAAGCCATGATTTGGCAAAGAGATCATCCGTTTTTTGTACAACATATTAAAGCACATACAGGATTGCCAGGACCACTGGCTGAAGGTAATGATTTGGCAGATAGAGCCTCTCGCTCTACTTTTGCATTTTTTAATTCCACCCCTTTTGATTGTGCTCAAAAGTTTCATTCCAATTTTCATGTAAATTCAAAGATGTTAATGGCTAAATTTAAGATCACTAGGGCAGAAGCCAGGGATATAGTAAAAAGTTGTACCTCCTGTGCCCTTTACTTCCTCAAGCCTCTTTGGGTGTTAATCCACGAGGCTTGTGCCCTTTGCATGTTTGGCAGATGGATGTGACTCATATACCAGAATTTGGAAGATTATTATTTGTGCATGTTACTGCCTCTGGTGTAATTTTTGCCTCCTTCCATAGTGGAGAGGCTACTAACATTTATTGTTCACTGCCTGGAGACTTGGAGTGCATAGGGTATGCCCAGCTCTCTGAAAATCGATAATGGTCCAGCATATACTTCTTCATCCTTTGTTGCCTTCTGCCAAGTTATGGGAATTTCCTTAGTACATGGCTTACCTATAATCCTCAGGGTCAGGGTATAATTGAATATGCCCATCGCACATTCAAAGAATGCCTTCTTAAACAAAAATGGGGAATTGGCCAAGGCAGAACCCCTAAAGAACATGTCTCTCTTACTCTTCTGACTTTGAATTTTTTTCAATTGGAAATACAAGGGCGCTCCACTGCTGAGCGTCATGCTTATCCTGATACCACTGAAAAGGGACAAGTGATGTGGAAGCATATTTTGACGGGCAAATGGCATGGCCCTGACCCTGTGTTAATCTGGGCGAGAGGGTCTGTTTGTATCTTTCTACAGGATCAAGACAAACCACTGTGGATCCCTGAAAGATTGACGGGGGTAATCGCCACGCGACCTATTTCACAGCACAAGGAAGATGAAGCCATGGATACTGTTGGTGGGACTGCTCCCACTGATGCTTCCTGCCTTACCTTTTGATGGAGATATAGCTGCCTTTCAGGACTGAAGCCATGTCCCATCTGAAGGAGTGGGTGGGCATTGGGTCCCTAGCCATATGCCTGACTCTGATTAGCTTCCTCATGTTGAGGTGTCTGTGTAAAATGAGGACGAGACAGTCGAGATAACAAGCACTAATGGTGCAAGCCTTCGCAGCTATCGTGGTGGGTCAATCCTCTCAAGTGTGGCTAGGCATGCTAGAGAAGTAGTCAGTGACGGGTAAGATCTCGTGGACATGTTACCAACCTAAGACAGAGAGCAAACTCTCTGTTTTGTATCTTGCTGTTTGTATCTTGATGACGGGTAAGGAACAGTGTTGCACGGGACAACCTAAGTCAGGCATTCTCTCTGCCATTTTTGTAAAATAAAGAAGGAAGAAATGTGGGGAGCGGGCACGGCGGCCAGTCTAAAATGGCGCCTGGGCAGGTTGCCAAGTCACATGACTCAGCAATGCTCCCTCACATTCCCCTTTGAGAGTCACGTACACACTGGAGAAGTGCGCACGCGCCCTTTGACATCATATCAGGCCACTCCCGGGCCATTGTCTCGATCCTATCACGAGCCTCCACATGGTGGTCGCTGATTGGTGCAGGCTGAGATATATAACTGGGGCAATGGGCCAGGATCGGGGGCTTCCTGAAGTAAGGTTCCTGAATAAACTGCATCGAGAAGAGTCTCCCGTGTCGTCTCCCTTATTCCGCTGGACGGATTTGGCAGCGACAATAACTGTCTTGGGAGTAAGCAACACTTTTCTGTTTGGATTTAAGTTTTTCTCAATTAATGGAACTAATACCTGGTACTGTTAACAAGGCCAAGGAACAGTGCCTAGAGAGGTCACAGGTATTAGAGAAAACCCATTATTATTATTCTGTCAAATGAATAATATATTAAAACGATCCCTAATGACCTATCATTATACCTGTAGATCACTGTCTCTCCCAACCTTCACCAGAGGAACTTCTTGCATAGATGCGAATTAACATGGTAACTCACAGCTGGTCAATGTGCAGAGAGTAAAAGACTTCAACGTTCTTATCTGCAAATGAGAGGTCTATATCAAAACCCTCCTCTAAGAGTCCAGGGATCTTTATGGAAGAGGGAATGCAAGGAGTATGAGAGGGGATGACTTAAACAGTGCTTTCTGGGTGCAACAGGGGAGTTGCACATATAAATTTATAGCAACTGTGATGGGATGCAGAAGACATGTGCAAGACAAAGTACTGGCATAAGGCAGAAATTGCGTGTGAAGTCCTCCCAGCTGAGGTATTCTGGACATTGGATAGCTGCTGGGAGAGAGTCCTTGTTCTTTGGCGGTGTGGCACTCAGTATATGAACATACATCAGGATGCATCCCACAAACAACAAGCAACAACAAAAGGAGAGGGAGAGAACACAAAGCTGGACAGGCAGAGGGTTGGGGGAGGTCTAGGAGGAATGATAAAGGTCAAAATATGGAATTCTCGAAGAATTAATAAAATATCATAAAATAAAAAGCAAAGCAAACAAAGAAACCAGATGTGCTGTCCTGCACCTTTAATCCCAACAGTCGGATGATAAAATCAGGAGCACTCTGTGAGTTCAAGCCCAGCCTGGTCTATATGTGGATTTCTAGTCTATCCATGGCCACATAGTGAGATTTTGTCTAAAAGGGAGGAGGGGGCTGAGGCGCTGGCTCAACAGTTAAGAGCACTTACTTCGCTCACAGAGGACCTGGGTTCATTTCCTTGCACCCACATGGCAGCTACATCTATAACTCCAATTCCAGGGGATCTGATGCCATCTTGTATGAGGCACACACACGGTACACATACATACATTCAGGCGAAACACTCATACATACACAATAAAAATTAAATAAATCTTTACAAAGAAATGAAGTTAATCCTTTCTTTACATTCTAAAGAAGCTTCTCTCTCCCTCCCCTCCCCCCACCCTGTGTGTCCACTCTCAAGGAAAAAGAAAAGACCTTAAGGACTTGAATAAGAGGAGATTAAACACAAAAGAAAGTCTCCATATCTAACTTTCTCACATTATGAATAGCACGAAATTGGCAAACCTAGAAACCTTACTACTAGGCGTGATGCTGGACTCCTATTACTCAGTCTACTTTGGAAGGCTGAGGCAGAGGCTTGCTTGAGCCCAGGAATCTGAGATGACTTAGCAAGACCTTGCCCCAAATAGAAAAGTAACACAAAGTGTCAAAGTTAATAATTTTTTCTAACACATAAGACTTTAAGGAGAACCTGGTCAAAGAACTGCATAGCAGGATTTTTTTACCCTTAATTATTCCCACCTCTTTCTTTCATTCAAGATATTAAGAAAAAAATGTCCTGTCTAAGTAAATTGAAATTCTTGGGTTTTTTGTCATATGGAATAAGTTTGTCTTTTCTGAAATAAAAATGTCTTCTTATTTCATTCCTTATACATTTTCTGTGCCTAGAATAGTTATGAAGGTTTACAGTAGTGAGTATACACTTATTCATTCATTCACCAAATGTTTATTTAATACTTATACACACTATGTTGGTTAATTTTTGTTGCTGTTGTTGTCAACTTGACACAATCTAGATTCACCTGGAAAGAAGTACTTTAGCTTGAAAAATTTCCTTATTCAGATTGGCTCATGGGCATGTCTATAAGGCAGTGTCATGATTGATGATTCATAAAAGAGGGCCCAGCCCACTGTGGGCAGCACCATCTTTAGGCAGATGGACCTAGGCTATATAAGAAAGCTAGCTGAGCACATCAGTGAGTGAGCCAGCAAACATCATTATTCCAGGATTTCTCCTTCAATTCCCGCTCAAGTGTCTGCCCTGATTTCCCTCAGTAATGGACTGTGACGTTGATGTGTAATCCCTAAGTTTATTTTAGTTGTCGTATTTATTGCAGCAACCGACAAGCAAACTAGACCCGATATCAAGTGTTTTAGGCTTTAAGACTACAGCACTGAATACTAAGGAATTCTGTCTCCATCAAAAATGAAAAAAGCAAACACCATCCTTTCAGGGAGGGACAAGCAGAGTGCTGACAGAAACAGGGGGTTGTGATGGAGCAGAAAATGGAATGATTATATTTGGCAATCAAGAAGAACCTCTCTGAACCTGTTACTTTCATGCTGTGGCATGATGGTCAGAAAAGGACCAACCATGAAAAGGTTAAAGCGTCCGGGTAGGAAGAACAGCACAGACAGAGACCCAGAGGTAGCTTTATAGTTGATGTGCCACGTGAGCACCAAGAAGACAGTTGCTGAGACATGGTGAGCAAAACAAAACTTGCGCAAAGATAAACCAGAGTGTTGTTGGATGCGTGTGGTAGTTAGTAGGTGTGTGCAGAGATGCATCTTTAAGAGAGAATGCAGAGCAGAGTGTATAGCCATTTTCAGTGTTCAAACTAAAAGCAGTGACCAACCCTCTTTATGGGCATCCCAGGCAATGACTGAACATGAAGGAAAAAATAGGTTGATCTGTTTGAGCTCAGTGCTTCCCCCTTGCCCTGCCCCTGTTCTGGAGCTCCTGACCTTGGTGGTCTCCACACAGCATCAGACTCAGAAGCTCTTCCTACCCAGTGTATTTTCTGTTTCCCCTTCACCCCAGATGCCACGCTTGTATTTTCCTACTGGGTCCTTCTTGTTTCCTCTCTCCCTTTGGTATTTCAACAATGTTTTTGAAGAACTAAGTGGTTATGAATCAAAACCACCCACATTCACTTGACTCTTTCTGCACAAGGCTATTTTCCTTCCCTCTTTGCCGTGTTGTAGTTTGGTTAAGAGCAGTGGCTGACAGATGGGGCTTTGGTTAAAATTTAATTTTATTATTATTGTAGTGAATGGAGCAGATGTACCACAATAAAAAGCAATGAGCAGGATGGGGGCATTGACACATGCAGTACAAAAAAAAAAAAAAAAAAAAAAAAAAAGGTTCTCAGTACTCCCTGGGGACCATGGAGGGAGC
The DNA here is from genome assembly GCF_947179515.1 of Apodemus sylvaticus. Classification (NCBI taxonomy): domain Eukaryota; kingdom Metazoa; phylum Chordata; class Mammalia; order Rodentia; family Muridae; genus Apodemus; species Apodemus sylvaticus. The sequence continues at coordinate 139,628,968 of NC_067473.1, read as the reverse complement.
TGGTGGAAACACCCTCTCTTCTGAAAGCTGCCAGTTACTTTCTGTGGTACTGAATACTGCAAAGTCTTTTTAATGTTCAAAATATTAATGGCTTTGCATCCTAACTCTCTTCCCAAAATAACTGCTTCTATATCCTCTCTCAGATGTTAGATTAATCCAAGATCCAATCTCGGTATAAAATGGGTAGGAATGTGCTGGGATTAGTGATGGCAAATGGGATTTTACTCTAGAGGAGATGCAATAGGCAACTACATCATGGAGAAGGTGAATCCACACGCATTGCTGGTGGAAGGGTCACATGGTACAGACACATCGGAAACCAGTTTGACAGCTCTCCAGAAGTGTAAACAGATTTACCCTAAGATGCAGCAGCCTCCGTTTTAGTATGTTCCCAAGAGACATGAAACTCAGGTCCCAAGAAAAGTGGATAGAGGAAGCAAAAACATTATTCATGAAAGGCAAAATTCTAACCAAATGAGTAGTTTATTGTAAGACTTATTTTTAATTGTGTAGGTGTGTGTGTGTGTGTGTGTGTGTGTGTGATGTGTGGCATATCCAGGTGAGTGCAGGTGCCTGTGGAGACCAGAAAATGGCATTAGGTTCCCAGGAGTTTGAGTTATAGGTACCTGTGCAGGCCACTTGATGTAGATGCTGAGAATCAAACTTGTAAGAGCAGTACACACTCTTAAACCCTGAGATATTTTTACAGTTACTGTGCAAGTTTTGAGATTTTTAAAAAAGAGTTATTTATTTTATGTATGTAACTACATATATAAACTTTCTCTTCAGGCACACCAGAAAAGGGCATCAGATCCCATTACAGATGGTTGTGAGCCACCATGTTGTTGCTGGGATTTGAATTCAGGGACTCTGGAAGAATAGTCATGATCTTAGCTACTGAACCATCTCTTCAGCTCTAAGATTCCCCAGCCTCCCCTGCTCCCAACAGCTTCATCCAGAGTAACTACTTGGGAGCTTGTAGAACACCTGCTATATAGGCTATTCACATATATTTATCTAACCAGCAGACCCAGCTCTCAAAGGAGGTGAGCGGGTAAGCTATAGCAAGGGTAAGCTCATGCCTTGTCAAGAGAGAGCAACTGATCTCACAAAGAGTGACTTACTGCAAGTGCATAAGAAATGCTGGCTTGGTGATTGCCTTAGGTTTTCTGTTGCTACAACAGAGTACCAAGATTCGACAATTCATAAACAAAGGGATTTAGTTAGCTCAGTGTTTTCAAGGTTAAATTGTAAACATAGATTTAACCTAAGATGGAGCAGTCTCCATCTTAGTATATACCCAAGATGGGTTGTTAGGACAAGTTATCAGGGGAAGTTGCTTGCCACACAAGCCTGCCAATCTGAGTTTGATCCTCTCTGATTTCATGGTTGAAGAAGTGAACTGACTCACTCAAGCTTTCCTCTGCCCTCTCCACCTAAGGTACATGGTCTCTTCCTATACCACAATAGTAATAAAATTAAAAATTAACCAAAGCCCCATCTGTCAGCTGCTGCTGAGGCCCCTTCTTGACCACACTCATGGCAAAAAGGGAAAGAAAATAGTCATGTATAGAAAGAATCAAGTGAATGGGGTGATTTTCATTTATAACCACTCAGTCCATCACAAACATTATTTCTATGCAAGAACAAAACCTAATAACTTCTATCAGATCCCATATCTAATGGGTTCCACTACCTCAACCCTGCCACACTGGTAACCAAGCATCCATCACACGAATCTTTGGAAGAACAAACTGTATCTAAAGTGTGGTATAGGTGACTCTCTGTAAAGATGGAGCCACCTATTAGGATGTGGCATGTGCATTCAACCAGAAACTCTGCAGGGTATATCACTCTCAAATGGGAAAAGCAGGTAGCTTAAGGAAGCAGTATAACTAGGCCCTTATTTCCACTTCCATTAACTCACCGAGAATTCTATTCATGCTGTCTGCAGAGTTGAAGGTCCTGGTACCCAGCACAGTGCTCTGTATGTGTGGACCCAGCAAGTATCTTGTTGAACTACAAGCCATGCTGACATTAGGGCGTGTGGTGCTCTGATGAAAAATGTTCTCCACAGGCTCATATGTAGGGTTAGTGGGGACCCGTGTCTTCGCTACCACAGAGCTGAGACATGGGAAGTTTTGACTACACTTAGCCTACAATGTCCCCAGGCAGGTGTTGGTACACCACTCTGGGGGTGGGGAAGCACAGTCTGAGGTCCTGGGGATGCTAGAGCTGGCTGGCCGGGGGATGGGGGTGTCCTCAGGCCCGCAGGGAGGCTGGGGTCATCTGGTCTCAGGCTCATGGGCACCCAGGTGCTGCTGGGAGATTTGGAAGAGCTGAGAACAGAGTGGGGGCCTAGCGGGGCTGATGGGGAAAGAGGAGAGCTCTGGCTGGATCCTGTGTCTTGTGGGTGGCTGTCTTGGCTTGGTGGTTGTGGCTGGGGGCAAAGAGAGACCCTGTACAGGAAAAGCCTTCTCCATGACTCCCCAGGGTGTATCCTGATGAAAAGAGACAGTTCATAGTTTTAAGGCATTTATTGCCATGGCGGAAAGTGGATAAGTAAAACTGTACCCCACTTCTCAGGGCAGGCCTGAGGTTAAATACCTTTGGCAGGGAGGAGTGTCTGGGAAGGAAAGCTTAGTTGGCTAAGCCCTTCAGGCCTTTAGGGACCTCATTAAAACAGAGATCTGTATTGAGCTTAGTGACCTGTGGTTACATCCTGTACCTGTGGAGGGGCTTGGGACATTGCCCTTACATGACTGATGGCCACAGATCTATGAAGGGCTGCGGCCTCATGTCAGGAGCCTCTCCTAACTTTTGTGAACACTCTGTCTTTTGTTTTTCCCCTAAATCATTCTGCACACAGCACTTTCCGGACCTGCGTCTTGTCAGAAGGAACAGGATAGATCACAAAAGTACAACTTGATAAAAGGTAGGGTCATCTGGGGAGAAGGAATCTTACTGGACAAAACACCTCCATAGAGTTGGAATATAGGAATGTCTATAGGGCATTGTCTTGATTGATGATTGATGTGGGAGTGCCCAGCTCACTTTAAGCAGTTCTCCTTTGGACGGGTGGTCCTGGATGGTATAATAAAACAGGCTGAGCAAACCAGGAGCAAGGAAGCTAATGAGCAGCCTCTTTATCAGTTCCTGCACTGTTTAAGTTCCTGCCCTAAGTTCCTTCAGAGATTCCTTTGGTAATGTAGAAGTGTAAGCAGAAATGAAGATTCTCCTCCTAGATGCTGTTGGTCATGGTCCTTTATCTCGGCAGCAGAAGCCTGAACCCTGAGGCAAAGTTTGATGTCTTTGAGTCACAAACATTCCAGGGCTGACCTTTTGAAAGGGAACAAAGATTATCCTTGACCTGGACTCCAGAATAAGTAGATCATCCACAAACAGCTTTTGTTTGTGCAATGACATTTTAACCTCACCAACTCAAAACAATGGGAATAGCAATAGATTTCTGGCCACCTGTTTATTATATAAAACAGAAAATGTATGAAACCCTTTGGCCAACTCCTGCAAAACTGCCAACATGGAGAAAAGACCCTTGTATTAAATTTTTTAAAGTATTTTAGAATAATTCATTAAGGATTCACATACTCGTCAACCAGTAATCACAATTATCAGGTCATGATTTGTCCTCTCCTATGTATCTTTCCTTTTTGGGTTAAGGAGTCAAATGAGCACACACAGTTTTCCTATATGTATGAATCGAGAAAGGAATCTCAGCATTTTAGTACTGAGAGTTTTGTCTGCATCCATGTAATGTGCATTGCACTGCAGTCCCCTTAGAGCCACTGGGACTTTTGAAACTGGAGTTACAAAGGGTTGTAAGCCTCCATGTGGATGCAAGAAAAGGAACCTGAGTCCACTGGACAGTGATATCAATGACTGAGCCACTCCTCCTTCCAATGAATTAATTCTGTACAAAGAATGAAAGGAGTGGTTGGAGAGATGGCTCAGTGGTAAGGAACACTGGTTACTTACTCTGCTACTCAGATTGTGGCTTATAACCATCTGTAACGCCATTTTCAGGGGTAATTATTCTTTCTTTGGCCTCAATAGGCCCTACCCCACCGACATGTACACAGGAAAAACACCCATAAATAAATAAATAAATAAATACACAAAATTAAAAGTTTTAGGTAAGATTCATGTATTAGATTTTATTAGTATTTTACTATATCTTCTCCTTTTTCTTTTGACATAACATTGCTATTGGTCTCAGTCCTGGGTTTCATGAACTCTCTGCCATTACCCTGCAGAGTATTTGATAGTAAGAGCAGTTACCACCTGTACTGGCTAGTTTTGTGCCAACTTGGCACAAAATAGAGTCATCAGTGAGGGCGGAGCTTTGGTTTAAGAACTGCCTTACACAGATCCTACTTTAAGGTATTTTTTCAATTAGTGATCAGTGGGGGAGGGCCCGATCCATTGTGCATTGTGCCCAGTAGTCCTGGGCGCTATAAGGAAGTAGACTGAGCAAACCCTGAGGAACAAGACAGGAAGCAGCTCCCCTCTGTGGTGTCTACATCAGCACCTGCCTCCAGGAGCCTATCCTGTTTGAGTTCCTGTCCTGAATTTTTTAGAGATGAACAGCAATGTGGAAGTGCAAGCCAGATAAACCCTGTCCTCCACAACTTGCGTTTTGGTCATGGCATTTCATCACAACAATAGAAACCCTAAGATACCACTACATAAGACCATTGTTGTGTGACTTCTAATCTATAGGCCCCCCTTCATCTTACTTTTTATTTTGTCTTACAATCTATTTGCTGATAGATCTATCAGCACAATCACTACTAAACTTCAATATGAGTTAGGTTTGGTTGCATAGGCATGTAACAGCAGCTGAGGCAGTAGGTTCAGGAGTTCAAAGCCAGCCTGAACTATGTAGCATAACTCTATCAAGACAAAAACAAACAAATAAAAAATCCCATAGAATCTTCAAAATGGGTCAGAACTTGGGTCTCCCAAGTTTAGTTCCCACTTAGGGGAAACAGTCTCCCAAACACAGAGTCATAGATCAGGATACATGCTGTCTTCTGGCCTTGGCACACACCTGCGCTGGCCCCTTTTATGCTGTGTCCTGTTTCCATAGATTCTGACAAAGTGTTGCATTTAAAAAAAGGTATTTATTTTTATTTTAAGTGCTTTGGTGTTTCGCCTGCATGTATATCAGTGTGAAGGTGTTAGATCTTTGAGTTACAGTTGTGAGCTGCCTTGTGGATGCTAGGATTTGAACCTGGGTCCTCTAGAAGAGCAGTCAGTCCTCATCCATTTTGAAAGCCATCTCTTAGCCAAGTGCTGTCTTTCTAGTAAGTTACCAGGTGATGCTCTTACTGTTGTTATGGTCCATGTTTGGTTTTGGACCAGGGACAAGGGAATGAGGTGCATAGTTTACAAAGCAGACCTGGCCTCCAGGTTCTCCCAGCATATTTTCGTCCCTACCTGGTATTCCCTGTCCCCAGGCAAGCCTTTGGCTGCCTGCTCTTCCCTATATAATCCAGACATTTGTTCTCTCTCTCTCTCTCTCTCTCTCTCTCTCTCTCTCTCTCTCTCCCCTTCCCCCCCTCTTCTTCCTCTTCCCCCTCCTTCTCTTTTCTCTCTGCCTGTGTGCCCTTTCTCTTTTTCTCCCTCCTCCGACTTTGGTGATGTCCCTGGGGCCAGTGAAGTCACCCAAGAGCACTTCCCAATAAACCTGTCTTCAAAACATTCTAACCTGGCATTTATTGGTCTATTTTACCTGTGGAGAAATAACTATCAGTCTAAACTTTGAGAAGTGTTATTTTACACAACCATATAGTCTAGATTTCCCTACCTCTACTTACTGGTGTACTGTTTTTCACTATGCCCATTTTCCTGTTTGAGTCCACTTACTGAATTGCTTATAGGATTTAAAATTCAAGGTTTCTGGTTAGAATCCTTGGATTCAGATTTTGGCTTTGACATGTTTGATACATGATTTGAGCAGGCCACTTAACTGTCCTGTCAACCTAACATTGTAGCATCACTGTGAGGATTAAGTACTTTTAAAAAATGAGTGTTTATATAGTAAAGTACTGATACTTAGAAAATGCATAACAAATACTAGTTTTCAACCACGAAACACATTGTCTCAATATCGTAGAGTTTGGATGTGTTTTGCATACTTTTAACATTAACAGGCAAACTCCAGATAACTACCTGGAAGCTGTCTCAGGCTATCAAACCAACCTCAGTCAAAGCCACCGCTGTAAGCACTGCAGGTCACATGATCCCCAGATCACATGACTCCGGGAACAACATGGCTGCGCCCGCGCGCGAGCCGGCTCTCCGCTGCTGTACCTGGCTGGCTCGGGTCTTCTTGCTGCTGGTGTTGGCGTGCGGGGCGGCGGGAAGTGATGAGGCCGAGGCCGGGGAAGGTGCGGCGTCTCTCGCGGGCTCGTGCGGCTGCGGAACTCCCCAGAGGCCCGGGCCCCACGGCAGCTCGGCGTCCGTGCAGCGCTACTCCCGGGAGGCGAACGCCCCGGGCCTGACCTCGGGCCCACGACCGCTCGCGCTCACCAAGGTGGGCCCTTCCATTCCTGGGGCGTGTGGGTGCCGTCGGGCTGCGGCGTGAGGCCTGGCTGGGCCAGAAGCTGGGGGGATTAGGAACTCCTGGAAAGGGTCTAACCACACCCCAAAGTCTCTTAGCTACAGATCTCATTTGACAGGAGTCCTTCCCCCTGCTCCTCCCCACCTTGAGATGGGCAGGGGTTTGTGGCTGTGTTTATCCCTGAAACTTATAGAGCTTAGCTTGAAGAGTGTTGTCCATTCTTTCTTACCTCTTCTTGTCCACTTCCCCCTCCTCCACTCTGCCCTCCTGCTGAAGAGCTCCGAATTTAAACTCGGATGGATTCGGGTTTAAATTCTCAGTTCTTGTTTTAGTACCTGTAGAAACCGAGCCTTCCAACACTGCTTTAAACTCACTCTGATCAGCAGACTTGCATTTATTTCTGTTGTGCTTAGCACTCCGGGTGCAAAGAAGTCTAAAGTCAAGTGTACTTTATTGCTTTTGTTTATGTCTGTGTAGTGCCTAGGTGTGTTAGATGTTAGTATGTATAGATGAAAATAGTGAATAAAGAAATGGTCCTTTATTCTACTTTCTAGCTTTCGGGAATTCACCCCAGGTCTTCTGAATAACACTAATACTCTTCTTCTGTCTTCCTATCCAGTCGTCCTTGTTTCCCATCTTGCTTTTATTTCCTCTCTGTTAATTGGCACTGATGTTCAGGACTTGGTGAGGGGGTAACATCTCATGTGGGTCTTTACCTGACACTTCCTTCCCATCCTTTCAATATTTCCATAGACTGACCCAGTGGTAGTTATCACTGCAACAGCTAAAGACTCTCGTCTATAAATCCCTATAACATTTTTGGGGGGCAGTTACTGCCCAATGGCAACCTGTCTATTTTGTTTACTGTGGTGTTATTTTCCTGTTACCTACTTGATGATGGAGTTTTAGATCTGTTTTATTCTCTATGGATTTGTCCCCCTTCTCCCACCCCAGTGCCTAACATATTTTAGGCATTCTATAGTATCCCTTGAGTGGTGTTTTGTTTTTTGGTAGCTACAATATTGAGAGGCTCTTTCAGGGGTAAAGGCTATCCTGTATTTTTCAAAGAAAGCCTTTGTAAATATATACTTCTACTGTATTCACCAGAGAATCCTGTGCAGTGCATCACCTTCCAGTTTATAGGTGAGGCAACTGAAGCTTTGTGAATCACATCTTAGTGCTGGAATTTGGATGGTATTCTAAGTATGAGGAATGTCTGTATAGTGTGACTGGATCAAGTTTATGTAGCAAATGTAGCTGTTGGCATACAGATGTCTTTTGCCTTAGCCTTTTGTGTTAATTAAGCTCAATGAGTAGAAAGCAGAAAATGGAAAAAAAAAAGAGTCTTACAAAATAATTTTATATGAGTTTATTTTATTTTTGTGAACAAAACAAAAAATCATACAGTAGCATATGGAACCAGGATAGCTTCAAGTGCGGGAGGGAGAGATTTATGGATTCTATATCCTTGGGAAGTTGAGACAGCACATGACTGTAGACACAGCTGGATCCAGGGCATCAGAACATCACCAGGCCCATTGTTAGCTGTCCCTTAGCCATCTTATGTTCGCTTAGCTCTGTTTTATAGAGAACATCCCATCTCCTAAACCAGTTGGAAGAGGAAGAGTTCTTTCTTAGTGGCTCCAGAAAAAGTTCCCAGGTAAACTTTGAACATCGTCCTGTTCCCAGTTGAATCTTTGTGGTCAGAAGAATTGGTCAAGCTGGAATAGATACATCAAATGAATAAATTGTCCTATGCTATTTAAACTTACTGAGAAGTTTGCTCTGGGGCGATGTTGGCTTCCCTATGTTAGACTCAAGCATGTTTGTCTTCAGAGTGTTCTTTAAGATCCCTTATCCCAGGATGGGTGAAACAGTGTATCCTGGAATACTGGTGGGAAATACTTTCCCAGAAGGGAGAATCAGCTATTATTTATTTCTTGATACAAAGGGATAAACAAGGACATGAATCTTATTCTCCCAGCAAGACCTTGTCATTAGTAGACTTGATTTTTTCTTTTTCTCACTTTCTTTAACTTCTTTATGACATATTCCTTGAGCGTTTTTTTTTTTTTTTTTTTTTTTTTTTTGGGTGGGGGAGCTACTTACAATGTAGCTCAGGCTGCCTTAAATTCATGACACTTATGCCTTTCCAAGTGCTGTGACATCAGTACCAAATACATTTAAAAAAAACCCCAAAACTTTGATGGGATCTTAAGACTCATTTTAAGACTATTTTAATATTTATTATTTTAAATTATGTGTATGTATGGGTATGCACACATGAGTTCAAGTGCCCCAAACAGTGTTGTGTGACATTATTCCTAGGGAGACTTAAACAAACATCTATTCACCACCTCCTCCCCACTCCCCCACCCCCCTATCCCCCCACCCCCTGAGAGAGAATTGATGACAGATCAAAGTAAGGATACCACCAAAATCCAACTTGGGGTTACTTACAGGAGCAGAAATAGCTTAGAGACAGCTGGACCAAAAGACAGCCTGGGAGGCAGCTCACAAACGGGGAACCTGGAGCACACTGCATGCCCTGCATGCAGTTTCAACAGTTGGAGAGTGTTGGCTGGTGCTTGCTTCTTCCGGGCTAGTCCAACTAATCTGATGTTGCCTCTGAGTAGTTATCACTACTTGAGGGCCCGTGCCAGGGAGAGAGGCCCATGCGAATCTGGTCAGTCGCAGGGACTTCCATCAACCTTTCTTTTTTCTTTCTTCCTTTCTGTGCTCCCTGAGCATCCCTGAAGGAAGGGCTGCTTCGTCTCCCGCACAGCACATGCTGTTCCACCTCTCTGTAAGCGTCCTGTATTTTAAGGAGCTTCCATCAAAGGCGGAGGTTTTTTTTTTTTTTTTTTTTTTTTTTTTTTTCCGAGACAGTGTTTCTCTGTGTTGCCCTGGCTATCCTGGAACTCACTCTGTAGACCAGGCTGGCCTCGAACTCAGAAATCTGCCTGCCTCTGCCTCCCAAGTGCTGGGATTACAGGCGTGCACCACCACTGCCCAGCAGGCAGAGGGTTTTAATCTAACAAGAACGTGCCATGCAGCAGGAGACCAGAAGAGGCTATTGGATCTCCTGAAGCTGGCATTAGGGGTTGTGAGCCACTCGATGTCAGTGCCGAGAACTGAACTCTGGTCCTCTAAAAGTAAGTGCTCTTATCCACAGAACCACCTTTCTAGCTCCTGTTTCAAAGCTATTATTGAAACTTCTGTTTGAACTCTGTGAAGTTTTTCTACTTCTTTTCAGAGCTGTTTTTAAGAAATTCCATGCTTTTCCTAAGGACAGTAGAATCAGTGTCCGAGGTGTTCTGGAGTATAAAGAATAATGGGTACATCTAGCTCAGCTGCTGAGCCAAGGCTAACCAGGGTTCACTGTGACGCAGGCATGTAGCTCAGGGCTGAGACTGTCTTACAAATGAAGTGGACTTTTGATCGTTTTACTCATGAATAACTATATAGTAATTTAGTCTTCATATTCATGGTCTTACACATTCATTCAATGAAGATCATTTGCACTTTGACTGTGGAGCTTCTGCCACGTGGAGAGAGAGATAGGAAGATACCCGAGGCCTGGCTAGCGTAACTGTTGATCTCCAAACTAAAGAGAGATCCTATCTTAATGGAACTGCATCATGATCCTGAAGATGATACCCGAGGTATTTTTTTTAATCTACATGTACACACACACACACACACACACACACACACACACACGCACATATGCGAGCATGCAAATACATAAGTAAAGCATTAAGAAACTATAAGATACTTTGTGTGTTTGTAGGAGACAGAGTGGGGGGAGGCAGTGAGAAAGAGGAGAGAGGAGAAGAGAGAAGAGATATTCATCAGAGGAAGCAAATTGAGGTAGATACCCCAGCACAGCTAAGGGAAGGATGTATGGCAGGACAGGCCCCACAGGGGGTGGCCCATGAGCAAGGACAGAATTTCCAGAGAGACAAAATCACTCAGGGAACTTATTCAGCCGAGTGTAAGTACGAGGTGGTGATAGATTCTGATGTTTTGATACTGTATGCCAAAATACGATAGGCATTCCTGTATAGTTTTATTTATTTTTTAAAAAAGATTTATTTATTTATGTACATGAGTACAATATAGCTGTCTTCAGACACACCAGAAGAAGGCATCAGATCCCATTACAGATAATTGTGATCCATCATGTGGTTCCTGGGAATTGAACTCAGGACCTCTGGAAGAGCAGTCAGTGCTCCTAACTGCTGAGTCATCTCTCCGGCCTCCTGTATAATTTTAAATAGGGAAGTATATTTGATCAGGTTCACACTTTGATTTGTTGGTTAGTTAGTTTTTTATCTATTTGCTTTGAGACAAGGTCTCACTGGCACTGACCCATCCTGAAACGTGCTATGTAGACCTGGTTGGTCTTGAATTTATAGAGATCTACTTTCCCCTGCCTCCCCAGTGCTGAGAAAGAATGGACCATCATATTTGCCGCTTTTGTATTGTTTTGAAGTAGGTGCTACATTTACATGGTTGGTTCTAAAGTTTAAAAAACTGGGTGTAGAGTGAGAAAAGTAATTACTCACTTACACTATTCACCCCCAAACAGAGGCAAGGAAATCTTAAACTCTGTGGTCCCATAGTCTCCTTTACGTAACCTCCTCGCTTCCCACACACTGGGTAACATCACATCCTCTGTGTGCACCCTGCCTTCCTTCCATCATTTTGTCTTGGTGAGGCTGCCCCATGCCATCTCGTTAAAAGTTTCCTCGTTTCCTTCTTATGTCTGCTTTGTTTTCTGTCTCCGCATGACCTACCATTTCTGTAACAGTCTACTACTGATGCTGTAGGTTGTCCTGTCTTTCTCCGCACCAGATCTGTAGTGCTGTGTTGGATTCAGATTACGGATATTTTCTGTGTTCTGGGACCTACATACGTGAGAAGTGAAGTGAATGGCTGGGAGGAATAAGTGGGTGTCAGGGATGGGGAGAGGTGAATGGGGGAAACTAGAGCCAGGGAGACCACGGGAAAGGGTACCTGAGAGCGGAGGTGAGGGAGATCCAAGGACAGATGGATGGCGGAGAGCCAGTGAGGCTAGGAGACCTAAGGATGCTGGGATCTGAGGTATTCTTGAACAGGACTGATATGTTGGACAAATATATATATAAAATACAAATATATGTTAAATGATAATAATGGTTACAACCGCTTGCTGCTGTTGCAGAGGACCCAGGTTCAGTTCCAGGCAGCCACGGGGCTACTAACGATCCAGCCCCAGAGGATCTGATACCCGCTTCTGGCCTTGGCACTGTATGCTTCTGCTGTGGTGCACAGACACACATGCAGGCAAAACACTATTTTAAAAAACACCATCGTGACTGGAAAGGACATTCACATGATTGAAGTAACCTCTGGCAAAATGACTCTGTAGAAATAGAAGATAGAGCAAGTAGTCCTTGGATTCCCAACTTCTGTTTCTGTGTGTTCTAACTTTGCTATGCGTATTACAACCCTCTCTCCCCCAGCTAATTACCTCTTTGATTTTATTTTATCTTTCTTTGGTTGGAACTCTTGTTTCTAGGTCAGACTTGACAGTTCACAAAATCTGAGAGACCTGTAAACTGACTTTTTTCCTCATGATTTTCAAGCTATACTTTGTGTCTGTAGCGTTCTGATAGATAGTATAGTTGAAAGCCTATTTTAATAAAGATATAATTCATATATCATAAAATTTTTGAGTTTTATTGAAGAATATAACTCAGTGACTTTAGTTTTTAGTGAAATCTTATTCTTATTCCAGAATATTTCAGTGTCTCTGGAAGGTGCACTGTATCCACTAAGCAGCGATTTCCCCTCCCTGATACCTCATAGCCTCTGGCTACTACAGACCTACTTTTTTTTTTCATTAATTTTTTAGTTACTCACTTTACATCCTGATTGAGCCCCCTCCCCTCCAAGACCTCTCCTTACACATCTCCTTCCCCCAACCCCTCCCCTTCTCCTCTGAGAAGGGGGAGGCCCCTCTGGATACCCACCCTGGCACATCAAGTCACTGCAGGACTAGGTACATCTTCTCCCACTGAGGCCAGGCAAGACAACCCAGTTAGGGGAGCAGGATCCACAGGCAGGCAACAGAGTCAGGGACAGCCCCTGTTCCAGATGTTGGGGGACCTGCATGAAGACCAAGCTGCACATGTGCTACACACAAGTAGGGGAGCGAGGTCCAGCCCGTGTTTGCTCTTTAGTTGGTGATTCAGTCTCTGGGCGCCCCCAAGAGTCCAGGTTAGTTGACCCTGTTGCAGACCTACTTTCTGAGCCCTTGCATTGTTCTGTTTTGAGTATCTTATTATTTAAAAATTTTCATGTATGTGTGTGCTGTGCGTGTCTGTATTCGTGTTTGCATCTGTGTGAGTGTATGTAGGTCAGCACGGTGTTGAACATCATCCCTGGGTGCTCGTCTACCTTGTCCATTGGTGCAGAGGAGCTTAGTCAAAGTCAGGGTGTCTGCTGTGTCCACCCTTTGTCACAGGCATTCTCTGAGGATGCCCCTCTCTTCACCTCCTGAGCCTGGAATAACTCCAGCTCCAGGGCATCCAGCACCCTTGGTCCTCCCATGTGTTCCACACGTGAGCATGCATGCACATGACACCCACACATACATAAAAAAAGACACAAATCTCTAAAAAGGAAAGAGTACAGTTTTCCCTTGCCTCCATAGTTCACTGTTGCAGTTTTTCCAGAACTGTGTCATTTGTATGCCCAAATCTGTTGTGAGGTTCAGCTAGAAAGATCACTTCCTGAAAGAATTTTTCCTTCTTTCTCTGACTTGTGATACACTGTCATTGACTTGTGGATTGATTTTGCGTGTGTGTTTGTGTGTGTGTTGTATGGTTTGTGTGTGTGGCTGCACTTATAAATCAATGCTTACATGGAGGCCAGAGGTTGACTCCAGAGGTTACATGGAGGCTCAATTGCGTCTCCATTTTACCATTTTATTTTTGAGGGGTATCTATCACTGAACCTCGAGATCATTGATTCAGTCAGACTTGCTGGCTATTGATCCTTTGGAATCTTCCTGTCTCTGACCCTGCATCCACACCACTTCTGGGGTTACAGATCTGAGCCCCCACACCTCTCTTTTTTGTGGCTGCTAAGCAGACACACTCAGGTCCCTATGTCTGTGCAGCAAGCCTTTACTGGTGAACCATCTCCCACAACCTTGATCTCACTAGTGTTCCAGAGATTTCAGTGGTGGGGGTTTTTAAGCAGGGGGCACTTGATATATGCTGAGAACCTTGCGGCCTGCACAGACACGTCACTTTTGATGCATGACGCCCTGTGTTTCCCCTTCTCTGCAGATGGTCCTCATCCCTGCTGGAGTGTTTACGATGGGCACCGATGATCCTCAGATCAAGCAGGATGGAGAAGCCCCTGCCAGGAGAGTCACTGTCGATGCCTTTTACATGGATGCCTATGAAGTCAGCAATGCTGATTTCGAGAAGTTCGTGAACTCAACTGGCTATGTGACAGAGGTAATGGGCTTGCGCATAGGAGAGCAGGCTGTTTTCCAGAGCACTCAGGAAGGGCTTCGCAGCTATAAACACTGAACATTTACTTTGTGCCCAGTACTGTGATGGGCACATCCTTCCTTTCTTTCATCTAATTTCTCCCAGCAGCTCCATGATGTCACAAGCTGAGAGTCGGCACTGATGCGGCCTAACCATGTACCACTCAGTGATTATAAGCAGTGTGGACCGCAGCTGTGGTCCTAACCCTACGCGGTACTGTGGCAGTGTCTTAATCCCCCGGAGAGGGCCACTGCTCACTAGGCTGTCTTGGAACACAGATGGCGGGTAGTTCTTCTCAGCGCATCTCAGACTGCCTGTCCCACAGGCATTACGCATTACATAAATGGTCAAGTGCCCCAGTGCAGCTTCTCATTTTTGTGGCTTTATTCCAGCGGGTTGGTGACTCAGCAGCCTTTTCCCGGGACCACTGAAATCATGCAAGGGGGTTGATTTTCTAGTCTATGATTGTTTCTGTGAGAATCTCAGATGTTCTTGGTTCCGAAATCCTGTCCTTTTTAATCTTTAAAACCTTTACCCCTTTACTCAGTTTGTAGAGACCCAACTTAAAAATAATTGGCTCCTAATGTCCGCCCCCCCCCTTTATATTTAAAACATTCATTTGGGAGTGAATGGCAAAGGCACACCAGCCTTTGGGTTCAGTCTGCACTGCCTCATTTCTTTGGAATTTCCGAAAATATACCAAGTGGTTGTAAATCTTGGTTGTAGATATTTGTAGTAAGCTAAAGTCTCTATTCTTTTTATTTCATATTCATAGCTCAATTCATAATCTAAGTTAAAGAGAGAGACTGAGTAAGGGGGAAGGGAGAGAGAGAGACAGAGGGAGAGACAGAGGGAGAGACAGAGGGAGAGACAGGGACAGACAGAGGGAGAGACAGGGAGAAGGAGAATTGGTGACCATAGAGTCCGGGCAAGGTGTTGAATCTCCTGGAGGTAGAGGTCCTGGTGGTTGCGGATTACTGGAATTCCACTTTATTTTGTGAAAGAATCTCTGTTTGAACCTTGAGAATGAACTTGTGGCCAGATTGACAGACCAGTGAGCCTGGAATCCACTGAACTCTGCCTCCCAAGCCTCTAGCACCGGGATCACAGATGTGTATACCCATACTTGACTCTTACTAGATCCAGATAGCTCGTGCTTTAACCACTGAGCCAAGTCTCTAGCCCTAGAGGAATTCTAAGGAAGAAGGGCTGTACAGAACAGAGTTCTTCTGAAAGATTAGCCAGCAGGTGAGGATGGAAAGTATCTGAGAATGAGGATGGAAAACACTATATCCATAAAAAAGGATAGCGACCATGCCCATGAAATACTGACAACAGTAGTCTCTGGTTTAGCCCTAGACCAGGCACGTGATAGGTCTTGTATATGTGTTCGTTGAATGACTAAGTGGCTTGGGTTGCTAGGCGTCATGATATCACTAGGAACACACGGATACTATCAGGGTGAAGAAAACTTATCTCTAGTCAGTGCAAACAGTCTGGAGGCTCTTGAGAGGTCTGGTGTATAGGGATCAGGACTCAGTTAATTTCATCAGTTTAGAAGGGGACACTGGGGACATTCCAAGTACTGGTCTTGGTTGCAGTGAAGAGACTGGAGGAGCTCCATGCATTTCTCCTGAGCTCATCGTGTTAGAAGACTGCACTGACCAGAGGCAGTGTCTGGCCTCCTTCCAGCTCCATCATTAGACACTCTGGGGTTTGTGAGCGGCCATCTGAGTCTTAACAAGCTGCTGTGTGAACTCAGCTGGGCAACCTGGGGAGCCGCTGGCCTAGTGCAGGAAGGTCACACAGGCCTGTGCGGAGCTCTGGGGAGCCCGGGAAGGCAGCCCTTATGTTACGTGGATTTGGAAGAACAGTAGACCATGTAGGAGGAAAACTAGAACAGTAGAATCACAGGGACTAAAGGATGAGGGACGACACTTTTAGAGCAGATATGAATGAAGATTCGTGATGCCACTGTCAAAAAATGATTAAAACACAGATTTCCCCCTGATGCTTAGATTGGTCCCTTGACAACTGTAAACACAAAGAACGTATTAGAGAATCAGCAAGCAGCATCATTTAATTCTTTTAGGCAGATCCCAGGAGCAGGACAGAGAACTGCTTGTGTAATATCACATATACTAAGTAATGTCATTCTCAGAGCTATTTACAATATCCTGTTTTCTTCCATGGGGCGTTCATTGTGTTAGAATCTAATCTTGTGCAGCCCGCCATCTTATCAGCCATTCAGGTCTCACATGAAAACAGTCTCGTGAGAGACATGGAGCTGCTTCAAGAGGAACTTAGATACTTTAAAGTCATTTTGGGAACTCGCAGGGAAAACCCACGTTCATTTGGATAGGAAGAATCACCATAGTAGCATTGTGAAGAAAACGGCAGCCTGGATGCGTGTGATTCTAACCTTTTCTGGCTTTTTCTTCTTTATTCTCCTTATAGGCTGAGAAGTTTGGAGACTCTTTCGTCTTTGAAGGCATGTTGAGTGAGCAAGTAAAAACGCATATCCACCAGGCAGTAAGTGATGTTTAAACAGGCTCTCATTTCTCTGGGGCTCATCAGAAACATAAGTACTGCCTTCCTCTCCCTGCTGGTGCCTAGCCATTCTCCCACTCAAGATTTTTCTCTGAGTTACAGGTCCATGGGCCAGGGTACCTTCTCTGGCTGAAAAGGTACAGGCCCAGGAAGATGTTTAGTTTCTGCTTGTGCCTTGGAGTGGCACTGTACTTCAAAGTAGAATTAAACCATGTACTTTGTGTTTTACTTGCAGCCAGTGTTAGAATGGAGGATGAATGAGAGCTACAGACTTCTGTTTTCAAAGTCTTCATCTTAGCAGGGGCTGGTGTGGAGCTAGAGTTTCATAAGCATTCATGGATCTCTCTGTGCAAACGCAAGTCCATGGAAGGAATACCTTGCTGTGAATGTTCATAATGAATGGGGGCTGGAACTAGTCCTTAGAGCAAGAGGCGTGCTATCTCGTACAGAGAGAATACAAGGGTGGGAACGAAGTGTGCTTTTCTCAGACATGGAGGCTGTTGACTCGGCTCTGGAAGAACTGTGTGTCACAAAGAACTTGGGATCCTTTGCTCAGACAATTTAGCAGGTCTGTAAATAATATTTGTTTGTATATATGTGTCCCATGGATATGTAAAAACAAGAGAAAGGGTGGTTAGCTGGGACACTGAGAGTTCTTACAGCAATAGAGACTGAAGAGCAGGAGACAGAAAGTGGACCTCGGGGGCCTGCCCACTCAAAGAAGACAGATAAGGAGGGTGAAGATAAAGAAATCTCACCTTAAACTTCCTCTTCTATGCAAGTTACTTTAAATAATTTATGCCTGGGGACTGAAGAATTAGCTCCGTGGTTAGGAGCACTGGTTGTGCTTGCAGAGGACTTGTGTTCTATTCACATACTCTCATGGAGGCTCACAACCATCTATTAACTTTAGCTCTGGGGGATCTGATGCCCTCTTCTGGCCCCCACAGGCACTGCATGCTTATGGTGCAAGGAGATTCAGGCAGGCAAAGACTCCCCACCCCCAACCCCCCCACCCCCCACAGAAAATAATAAAATAACAAAAAGTCCTAAAGTGTTGGTTTCACCGTGTCTTTTCCTGGGAGTAGCAGCCTCAGAAAATGAACCCCTTTTGGCTCATGCTTTCTCCTCATGTTTTAACTATTGTAGGTCAACCTGGGGGAAGGGGAGACGGAGTAATTATGACTTGGTCTCAAATGGTACTCTGGCGAGTCAGGCCAATTTTTTTGCTTGCTGTAGTAAATGTTTGAAAGATAAGATTGAATGAACTCCTTTTGGATTCTCATTGCTAGTTAATATTGTCTCTTACATAATCTGATACTCCACTGTTTTTTGTTTTTTTTGTTTTTTTTTTTTAATAAACATCTGAGTTCAACATAAGGTAGTGGTGATGACCCAGGGAGCATGGAGAGAGGGGTGGTTCCTGTGTTTAGATGATTTGGGGTTCATAAGAGGAAGCCCATCTGCACCCGCTTCTGTAATTTGGCTCTCTGATGGAAGACGTCATGTCTCTTAGGAACCACTACCCTATCAGGTGTGAAGGCAGACGTGGGGATTGGTAGGCTTCAAAGGTGCTCTGAGTCCTAGAAGTGTGTGCTGTAGCTAGGATGAGGACAAGCGCCTCTCACCTGGCCGCAGGGCTGGGCTCATGCTTAAATGCTTATAATGGAAAAGCAAACCTTTTAAGGTTGTTTTGCAAAGGTTGAATGAGTAAAGAAGTCTGTTGTTGATGGTGTCCGGGAGGGCTTTATGGCATTTCCCTGTTGGCCTGCCTTCCCTCAACTCACTCGCAGGCTTGTAACTTCACATTTCTATAAGGTGAGATGTCCATGAGGTGGAGTTGGGTCGCCTTTAAGAATGGGTGAGACAGTGGGTGATCAGCAGGAGTTACAGTGCCCTCCCCCTCATGGATCTTCAGGCCTTAAGTCAAAAGAAAGGCTCGTTTGAGTTCTGCCATGTCCCTCACATTTGTTTTGAATATAAAAAACAAGTGTAGGAACCTTGCTGAAGCTGTACTAGCTGATAAAAAGAATGTAGTAATTGTGTTTATTTTTGTGTGGTTATTTTCAGGGTTAGATTCTGTTTATACTGGTTTACACTATTAGTATGAATTGTTCTTTTTTTGGTGTTTAATAAAACACAAATACAGAAAGTCACCTGATTTAAATGTGTTACTTAGGACATTATCCTGAGGTGGGGCACACTTGTCCCTGTCACCTAGATCAGGAGTGCGATTTGCTGCCTGCCCCAGCAGCCTTCTCTCTCCTGAGTGGGTTTGTCCACGTGTTTCACTGTAGTACTGTCACCTGGGGCTATACCTTAAGTAGAACTGTGCCCTCCAAAGGGATTTCTGTTGAAGGCATTGCTAATACGCTTCCCACCACACCCCCCATTTATCTTCTCATTAATTCTACCCTCCAAAGAGCACAAGAGCCAGCTTGTAGACTTTCTCAGTCTGGATTTTGCTGATTGACAGCTTCAGTAAAGGTCACTGTTGTCTCTGGGCTGTGTTTCCTGCAGATGGTAGCTGTGTTCTAAAGTGTGATCAAATGTACGGTGTACCTATGTCTTGAATATCACAGTGATATCTAGTGCAGTGGTTCTCAACTTGTGGGTCTCCATCCTACAGGGCAGCATAGCATATATACTGCATATCAGATATTTACACTATGATTCAAAACAGTAACAACATTACAGTTATAAAGTAGCAACTGAATAATTGTATGGTTGGGGGTCACCCCGACATGAGGAAGTGGGTTAAAGTGTCACAGCAGGTCGAGAAGGTCGAGAGCCACGGCTCTAGCAGGAAGCAGATGTCTATCGCTTCATCTTTTTCTGTCATATTTTTACTGGGATTGTAGATGATGGGAACCTAGATGTTTTTAGTTTATTGATGGGAATATATTCATAAAGTCATAGTTCCTCCCACGTACTGTTTTCTTAATCATTGCTACTGGTTACACAAGAATGATAGGCAAATGCGTGATTGATTAGTAGCTTTAAGAAAATGAATTAGTGGGCTACAGAAATGGCTAAGTGGTTAAGAACACTGGTTGCTCTTCCAGAGGACCCAGGTTCTCAGATCCTACATGTGTGCTGATAGCCATCTTAAGTTCAGTCCAAGGAGGTCTGATATTCTCTTCTGGCCTCTGTTGAGCATGTGCACAGACAAATATAAAGGCAACATACCCATAAAATAAAACATAGAAAGAAGTAAATTAGTTGCTTATTATTCTTCAAAGGTGGCTACTTAGATCTACTTCTCACATACCACCAGGTAGGTGTGTGATTGAATGAAAGGTCCTGTGTGTATGTGTGTGTGTGTGAGAGAGAGGGGGGGGGGGAAGAGAGAGAGAGAGAGAGAGAGAGAGAGAGAGAGAGAGAGAGAGAGAGAGAGAGAGAGAGGAGAGGGAGAGAGAGAGGGAGAGGGAGAGAGACAGATAGAGACAGAGACAGAGGGAGAGACAGAGACAGAGAGGCAGAGATAGAGAGGCACTAGGATTGAACTGAGGGCTTCGTGAATGCTAGGTAAACATTCTACCATTGATCTATATTACCAAGTCATGAACTTAAAAAGGCTTCCTGTGTTCAAAAATAGCCAAGTGTGGCCTTTAGAAAAGATCATGATTCCAAGAAATCCATAACATGTTTAAATCCATGAATTTCTTTATTTCACTTTATTAAAACCAAACATTCTATTTTTTATTTTTATTTTATTTTACTGATTTTTTTCCTTTCAAAGTGTGTGTTTTCATGCCTATCCTATGCAAATTAATTTTTTCAGTGTCTTTACTTTTCTTACTTTTTATAAGATGCAACTACACATGGTGTTCAAACCTACCATATTCGGTGTTGTAATTTTCTAGCTCCTTTTGCCCTGGTGTAGGAATAAAAAGAAAGAGGAAGAGAAAGTACTTTTTTTTTTTTTTTTTTTTTTTACTTAAAATTTTTATTTTTTATTTGGACATATTAGCACACATTTGTGATCTCTGCAATTAGGAAGTTGAGGAAGGAGCATTAGATCAGTGCTAACTTTGGCAACATAATAAACTCAAGACTATCCTTGGTTGCATAAACCCCACCTTAAACAAACAAACAAACAGAAAACCTCAAACAAAATCTCCTTTAAAGATAGTAATATTTTCTAGGGAGTTGTAAGAAAGGGTGTGTCCTCACTGAGTTTCCTGTGGTAGTAGTATCTTGCTTAACTTGTTCAGTTCACAGCTAGAAATGGCAGGTGGTACAACCTCAGTCTCGTCATGATTCACAGTTTGATGTGCATTCATTTGTGCATGTATTTAGTTCTAACTTTGATGCAACTGTAGATACACGCTACCTACTGTCGTTTTCAAAAAATCTTTAAGAGTTCATGGATTTAAATATGCCATGGGTTTCCTTCACTTGGAGTCATGATCCTTTGAGAAAGCCACACATAGCTGTTTTTGATCACAGGACCCTTTCCACGTTTGTGTAGGTCCTGTTGTGTTCCCCCTTCCTGCTTTAAACCGTTGCACTGAGACAGTTTATGTGTTGTACAGTTCACCTTTTTAAGTGTACGATTCAGTGTTGGTTTGGTATATTTTTAGAGTTGTGTAACCATCCCTTCAGGCTAATTTTAAGTTGTTTTCATGAGCCCATAAAGGAACTTTGTTCTTATTTGTAATTCATTCCTCACCTTTGTTCTGGGTCCTTTTTGACTGAACCTCGAAGTCCTTTGTGGCTTCTTTGGTTTTTCGGATGGTAGTATCTGCCCCAACTGCAGACTAGTGTTATCTTTTGTTGTAAGAAGCCTTGGCTTCTGCTTTAGTTTCTTTTTTGTTGTAATAGAATGTCAGGGATGTGGTGGGGGGGGGGAAGGGGGGGCTGGGGGGGAGGGGGAAGGGGGGGGAGAAGACTTTATTTTGTCCTAAAGTTTCAGAGGGAAGAGTCCGTCATGGCATGGTGACGGGAGCAGGAGACTGGTTTATCACCTGCATCCACACTCAGGAAGCAGGGAGAAAATAAGTGGGACCAGGCTAGAAACCAAGTCTGCCCTCCTCCTGTCTGATGCACCTCCTCCAGCAAGCCTCCACCTTCTGAAGATTCAGCAGTTTCCCAAACAGCACTCAAATCACAACTGCATCTTGATGAAGCGGGGGTCTTTGGGTCTCTCTGCAGGGCATGTTAGTGCCCCTGCAGTGCCTCTTCTGTGGGCAGAGCTTAGAGAAGATAAGCCAGTTTCAAGCTGATAATTCCAATTCTGTACTTTTAACTTAGCCTGCTCTGTATTCCATCCTTTCCTTTATTTCTACTCCAAGAATCCCATTTCTTAGGACAGGCAGAGGTGAACAGCCTGCAGCTACTCAGGATGTCATCCAAGATCACACACATCGGTGCCAACATCAGCTCTGATAATTACTGAGAGAGAACAGGTTAAAGAAAACTCACATTCTCACTGTGGTTTCTTCTCCCCAGGCTCTGAAATAGTCAGACAATCATCATCATCATCATCATCATCATCATCATCATCATCATTATAGCCCAGGGTCTACTGCATAGAGTGAGGTCTGCTTTTTAACTCCTTAGAGTGAGTTCTAAAAGTAAGTTTGTGTTCAGTGTCTTCCTGTTGATGACACTCAGTCTCTGCTAGGTTCATCAGGAAGTAGCCATAGGAGCATGATTCCTTCCTTTCTGTTTGTGGTAGCAGAACTCACTTTTTAACCTTCAGATCAGTTTTGCTGGAGAGGAAATTTAGTTCACATTTGTTTTTCTTGAGTGCTATATGCTTTATTTAGTTTTCTTTTGGAATAAAGTGGTCCTGTTGAAAAGTCATGACTTTTTATTTCCTTGAAAGTTGCTTATTGTTTTTGCCTGAGCGATCAAGTGTGGTGTTTGCACCGCATGTCTTGGTCATGGAGCGGGAGGGGGGAGGAGGGCTGTATTCTCAGACACAGGTTTGCCTTTTCCATCTGTATTTTCAGCATTGTGGTTCAAATATAAGAATATTTTTGTTGTTGTCCTTCCATCACTTTATTCATTTCTTTACTTTATATCCCGATTGCAGAACTCTCTTTCCAGTCCCCTTCATACAGCACTCCCCCATCCCTTCATCTCTGAGAAGGATGAGGTCTTCTCTGGTTACCAACCCACACTGACACCTCAAGTCACTGCTGGAAGAGGTATATCCTCTCCTGTTGAGGCCAACAAGACAGCTGAATTAGTGGGACAGGGCCCATAGGCAAACCAGAGTCAGGGACAGCCCTTGCTTGAGTTCTTGGACCCCCATGAAGACCAAGCTGCATTCCTGCTGTGTAAATGGGGGTCCTAGGTACAGTCCTTGTGTGTTGTTTGGTTGGTGGTTCAGTCTCCAGGAACCCCAGCATGCCAGCTTAGCTGACTCTGTTGATCTTCTTGTAGAGTTCCTATCCCCCTGGGTCCTTCAGTCCTTTCCCCAACTTTTCCACAAGATTTTCTGTGATTTTTTTTCAAGCTTTGTGTGATGTGGGGCTGGGGTCTCTGCATCTGTTTCAGTTAGCTGCTGGATGGAGCTTCTTAGGGGACAGCTACGGTAGGCTCCTGTCTGCAAGCAGAACAGAGTATCACTAGTAGTGTCAGGGGTTGGTTTTTGCCCATGGGATGGATTTCAAGTTGGGCCATTCCCAATTTGAAAGTTTCTACATCTTTGTTTCTGCACTCTTGAAGGCAGGACAAATTTTGGCTCAAAGATTTTAAGGCAAGTTTGTACAACCACTCTGAAAATCAATTTTGTGATTTCTCAGAAAATTGGGACTAGTTCTACCTCAAACCTAGGTATACTACTCCTAGGTGTATACCCAAAAGATGCTCCACAATACCCCAAGGACACTGTCCCCACCATGTTCATAGCAGCACTATTCATAATAGCCAGAAACTGAAAACAACCCTTATGTCCCTCAGCCGAAGGGATTGAGAAGAAAATATGGTTCATTTATACAATGGAATACTACTCAGCTGTTAAAAACAAAAACATCATGAAGTTTGCAGAGTATCACTAGTAGTGTCAGGGGTTGGTTTTTGCCCATGGGATGGATTTCAAGTTGGGCCATTCCCAATTTGAAAGTTTCTACATCTTTGTTTCTGCACTCTTGAAGGCAGGACAAATTTTGGCTCAAAGATTTTAAGGCAAGTTTGTACAACCACTCTGAAAATCAATTTTGTGATTTCTCAGAAAATTGGGACTAGTTCTACCTCAAACCTAGCTATACTACTCCTAGGTGTATACCCAAAAGATGCTCCACAATACCCCAAGGACACTGTCTCCACCATGTTCATAGCAGCACTATTCATAATAGCCAGAAACTGAAAACAACCCTTATGTCCCTCAGCCGAAGGGATTGAGAAGAAAATATGGTTCATTTATACAATGGAATACTACTCAGCTGTTAAAAACAAAAACATCATGAAGTTTGCAGGCAAATGGATGGAACTAGAAAATATCATCCTGAGTGAGGTAATCTCGACCCAAAAAGACATTCATGGTATGCACTCACTAATAAGTGCATATTAGCAATAAAGCATGGAATACCTAGGATACAATCCACAGACTCAAAGAAGCTAAATAACAAGGAAGGCCCAAGGGAGCATGCTTGAATTTCACTCAGAATGGGAAATAAAATTGTTGTTGGAGTTGGATGGATGGAGGGAACTGGATGGGAGAGGGGAAGGGGAGGGTAACTGGTGGGGGGGTGATATATAGGGAGAGCCGTGGTGGGGTGAGAGGATTGGGGACTTTGAATAGAAGTTGGCCTGTGAGAGTGGCATCTCTAGGAAGTACCAGACACTTGGGATGGGGATGGGGTAGCTCCAGGGAGTCTGAGGGTAACTCCAGCTGAGGCTTCTAGTAGTGGGGGACATGGAGCCGTAAGTGGCCACCTTCTGTAGCCAGGCAGGGCTTCCAGTGAAGGGATAAGGACAACAACTCACCCAACATTTTCCGTTTTTTTACTGTGTTTGTGTGTGTGTGTAATTGTGTAATTTGTAAACTTTTGTGGGTAGAGGTCAAACCTAGAGTCTTGCATATGATAAGCAAATACTATATACCACAGAGGTCTATGTTCTGACTATGTGTATTACTTATTCCTTGAATTACCTCTGTCTTTATTTCCCCTTAAGTTAAAAATTGTATTCATTTCTTTTGGGTTTCTGAAGTAATATTGGTAAAATGAATTTTTTCTTTAATTTCTACTTCTTTATTGACTTTGGCATGTATGTGTGTTTATGAATTAATAACCTACACTTTTGCCTATAATTTTATGACTACCTCATTTTGCAACATCATGTTGTGGGTATGTAGGTGTGTGTATGTGTGCATGTGTGTACGTATGTGGCACACAATTATTCTCTATTATTATGCCATGTTTAGATGTGGTTGTACTAGATTAGTTTCAACATGGTAATGTGGAGAAGTGGTAGCCTTTAAGTAGACTATTGAGATACACTTTAACTTTCAGTATTAGGAGGTAATTAGGTCACTGGGGTCACAGCTTACTGAAGGAATTACTGATCTTATAAGCTTTGTATAAAAGGGCACGCCTGGGCTGGAGAGATGGCCCACGCAGTAAGATGCCTGTCTGAGAACATGAAGATGTGAACTTGATTCCCAGACCCCGTGAGAAAAGGCTGGCTTCTGTAGTACATGACTATAACCCCAGAACTGGGGAAACAGGCAGAAGGATTCCGGGTGCTGTTGGTAAGCCCCAGGCCACTTAGACACTCTATCTGAAAAAAGATGGTAAGCAAATGGGGAAGACACCTGACCTCTGGCCTCTATATATACTTTCATGAATGGACTCATTAGCTATGTAATCATCCTTTTTTTGTTTCCATTTGTGATGACAGGGAATGGGCTTTCTATATGGTAGTCACTGAACTGCACTCCCAATCCAAACTAGTTTTCTTTAAACATTACCCAGCATCCATATTTTGTTGTAACTCTGGGGAAAGGATGCATCCACCTTGCACTGATTTCCGTCCTGTTTCTCTATCTCTGTTTTTCCTTATAGTAACAGTGTTGCACTTGAGCCGGAATCATTTCTGTTGCTCATTATGGATGCTTTTTAAGTTTTAGAAGGAGGTAGTTTAGGTAGTTTGCTTAGCTCCTTCTTCCTCTTTCTCCCTAGTGTTACTCTGCTATGGGGAGGTGGTTTCTGCTTGCTTTGAGATGCTGTGCTGGGAGGGAACCATGGTGGGTCGGTGTCAAGAGTTTGTGGGATAAGAGTTGAACGCTTTCACTCTTCCTGTGGGGGCTCCTGACACGCACTCACAGGAGCCTACAGTTCCTTCCAGTATTAGTTGATTTTCTCAAATTGTTTCTCTGTGCTTTCTAGAAATGCTTGTCATCTCTTTGAGGAATTTCCCACCGTTTTTGATCCTGAAAAGTCTGGGTGTGAAAGAATATTTTAGTGGACCCTCGCTAGTGAGGAGAAACTGATCTTAGGAGCAGGTAGAGCATTTGTTAGAGGCCTATTGTGGCCACCTGATCTGACTGCCCACCGTTGTCTCTTTGGTCAGATATCAGGGGAGCTTCCTCTGGGAGGTCCGTGGACACCTTCCTTCTCCCTCATCCCAGGGCGATGTGCTCCCTGTCTGCTAGGTGCTCCGTGGTTTCTGGCGCCTTCTGTGCTGCTCGGCTCATTTATCGTCATACGGGTTCCTGTATTTCATGAATGTTTACCTTACTAGGGTTCTCTCCAGAAGATGGGGTGAATGCATCGGAGGGCTATTTATTTGTTTTTGTTTTTGCTTTGTTTTGTTTTGTTTTGTCATAGGGTTTCTCTGTGTAGCCCTGGCTGTCCTGGAACTCACTCTGTAGGCCAGGCTAGCTTCAAACTCAGAGATGTGCTTGACTCTGTTTCCCCAGGCTGGGGTTAAAAGTGTGCACCGTCATGCCTCACTTTACATTGTGTAATTTACTACTGGGTCTCTAGTACAATGACTGTCACTTAATAAGTAGTTGTACTGGCTAGTTTTGTGTGTTAACTTGACACGGTCTGGAGTTATCACAGAGAAAGGAGCTTCAGTTGGGGAAGTGCCTCCATGAGATCCAGCTTTAGGGCATTTTCTCAATTAGTGATCAAGTGGGAGGGTCCCTTGTGGATGGTACCACCTTTGGGCTGGTGCTCTTGGGTTCTATAAGAGAGCAGGCTGAGCAAGCCAGGGAAAGCAAGCCAGTAAGAAACATCCCTCCATGGCCTCTGCATCAGCTCCTGCTTCCTGACCTGCTTGAGTTCAGTCCTGACTTCCTTTAGTGATGAACTGCAATGTGGAAGTGTAAGCTCAATAAACCCTTTCCTCCCCAACTTGCTTCTTGGTCATGATGTTTGTTCAGGAATAGAAACCCTGACTAAGATAAATTGGTACCAGCATAGTGGGGTATTCCTGTGACAACCTGACCATGTTTTGGGGAGGACTGTGGAAGGACTTTGGAACTTTGAGCTAGAAAAGCCATTAGAATATTAAGAGTTTGGTGGAAAGTTCTGTAGGAGCTTGGAAGACAATGTTAAGAACAGTGCAAAAGATGGAGGCCTAGCTTATGGAATGTCAGAGGGAAGATTAAAGACTCTTACAGTGGCCGTGTTTTGATTGTGAAGATTCTGTGGTTTTTGGTTAGCTGGGGCTGAAGAATCAGCTGTGAGTAACAAGATACCAGAACCACTAAAGCAAACCTTTGTATTACTGGGACTATTGATGCTGGTTAGCTGAAGCTAAGAAACTAGTGGTGATTAAGAAGAGACCAGCATCACTGAGATGAAATCTTCTTGGAAGTGTTTTCTGAGAGCACAGAGAGTGTGTTCCAGAGATAGCCACAGTTGTATTTTGTGCTGTGGCTGGACTTGGTACTGTGTAAGAGTCACCCAGATGGTACTGGTTTTGAAGGCATGAAGGGGTCGTGAAGAGCAGCTGAGGCTCTTGGCACAATGAGAGGCCACACAAGGCCATTGGTGAAGGTGCAGCCTCAGTTGCAATTGATGGCCCAGGACTTGAAGGGGTCCTGCATAGGAGCAGAGGCTTGTCACCATGATGAGAGCCTATGAGAGGCTATTGGTGAAGCCTAATTACAGTAGAAGTCAGCAGTGTTTTGGAGATGCCAGTACCATACCATGACCACCAAGAACAGCAGCAGCAGTGGAGTACAGGCAGCTGGAGCCTAGAAGACAAGC
Organism: Apodemus sylvaticus; assembly: GCF_947179515.1. Taxonomy (NCBI): domain Eukaryota; kingdom Metazoa; phylum Chordata; class Mammalia; order Rodentia; family Muridae; genus Apodemus; species Apodemus sylvaticus. Next base: position 139,601,102 of record NC_067473.1, on the reverse strand, counting down.
TGTGTGTTACAAAGGGCAGAGCTGGAGAAGTGACCCAAGCCCTTGGAGGAGCCCGAAAGATTGTGAGTTGGATCCCAGACATTGAACCATTGGAGTTTGAGTTTTGCTTTTGGTTGTGACTGTGCCCTGATATGTTTCCCTCTTGAAGGAAGAAAGTACTTTAGTGGAGGCCACAGTTAAAAGACTTTGAATTTTAAAGATATTAGATATTTTAAGGTGCTTGAACTTTTAATATGTAAAGACTGTGGGACTTTTAAAGTACTTTAGATCTTGGGGATGAATAAGAAAGTAAGGGTTGAGGCTTAATAGTGATATGTTTGTGTGTCAAGTTGACAAGGGATCAATTGTACTGGCTCGTTTTGTGTGTCAACTTGACACAGGCTGGAGTTATCACAGAGAAAGGAGCTTCAGTTGGGGAAGTGCCTCCATGAGATCCAGCTGTGGAGCACTTTCTCAATTAGTGATCAAGGGGGAGGGCCCCTTGTGGGTGGTACCACCTTTGGGCTGGTGCTCTTGGGTTCTATAAGAGAGCAGGCTGAGCAAGCCAGGGGAAGCAAGCCAGTAAGTAACATCTCTCCTGCATCAGCTCCTGCTTCCTGACCTGCTTGAGTTCCAGTCCTGACTTCCTTTAGTGATGAACTGCAATGTGGAAGTGTAAGCTCAATAAACCCTTTCCTCCCCAACTTGCTTCTTGGTCATAATGTTGTGCAGGAATAGAAACCCTGACTAAGATAGTAGTTGTTATGTATCTGGCAGAATGAAAGCTTATCCTTCAGGTGTTGGGGTAGAGCATTTAGTTCTCGGAAGGGCAGGCTTCAGACCTGGTATGACCTGTTTATCTCTCAGGCTGCAAAGTCAGCTCTTCTTTGGTTTGAGATGCTGGTTTGGTGATCAGGGTTGAGGCGGGTTCAGAGCGCCAGAGTTATTTGGAAAGGAACGTCTAAGGCTAGATGATTGGATAAGATAAAGTAATTGTGTCATTTGTGCTGTATTGAAAAGAATAGTTGTTTGCTTGACTCAGGAGTCAGTGTGTGGCATGGGCTCAGGAAGAAAACTGTGATAACCCTGGAAGGGGAGAACGCAGTGAAATAGGATAGCAGGGCACAATCGCTTTCCTCCAACCTGGTTAAGGTGCCAGATAGGATAAGGGTGCACGAGGTAAGTGGGGGGGGGGGCAGTGCCTGTGTAAAGTGCACTTGCATTTATTTTCAAGGCATAGGTCTTGTAAGGCTGTTTGGATCAAGGAAAAGAATGAGTATAACCTCAGTCGCCCAACTGAATGTTGGTCTTTATATCATTAATTCCCTTATAGAAGCAAGGTAGATTACAGAATAAGACCTCATATGTGCCAGGTGAATGCCTTTAATGCCAATACTCAGGAGACAGAGGTAGGTGGATCTCTGGAGGTTGAAGGTAGCCTGGCCTACAGTATGAGTTCCAGGAGAGCCAGGGCTATACAGAGAAACCCTATCTCAAGAAACCACCCCTCTAATAAATGAATGAATGAATAAATAAATAAATAAGAAAGAAAAGAAAAAAGAAATGTGTATATGCAAATAAGAATTTACAATGGGCTGATCCACATCTGTAACCCCAGCATTCAGGAGGCATAGGCAGGATTACAAGTTCAAAGCCAGCCTGAGCTATATAGCAATGCCCTATTTTTTAAAAAAAAATGGGTAGAGGATATATCTCAGTGGTAGTGCACATATATGTCCCTGGATCGGTCAGGACTGTGAAAGAGCACAAGAACAAGAGTGAGAGAGATGATATTTCAGTGGATGGAATTTTCACACTATCCTCCAAGCAGTCTTTTCCGTATCTGCTCATTTTTCAGGGTTGATGTTTGAAGGTGGAGCAGTACATGCACCATATATGTACTCTACCGTGGAGTTGTGCACAGCCCTCTGTAGCCGGGCTTTGCTGCTTTGTGGGGGCTTCTTTTTCCCACCCTTTATCATTCCAGGTTTACCCATCACTAGATAGATGAGAAAGCAGGGAAGGGAGGGAGGGAGGGAGGGAGAGAGAGAGAGAGAGAGAGAGAGAGAGAGAGAGAGAGAGAGAGAGAGAGAGAGAGAGATCTGAATCTAATTTCTTGTTTCTTCTTTGACCATGACTACTAACAAACCTTAACTAACCCCCCTGAACGATCAGCAACTACCTACCCCACCTATCAGGCCCTAGCATTTTTCATATTCTCTGAAAAGTTTTCAGAATTCTAAAGGTCACCGATCATAGAAACTATCAGCAGCTGGCTGAAGTTCTTAAAGAAACCAAAATTCCAGAATTCTCACTACAGCTCTCCACGTGGAGGTAATTTCTGAGTTGTAGTCATAGTTACTCTTCTGCTGCTGTGGTAAGACACTGAGACTGATTCTACTTATAAAAGATAGAGTTTGTTGGGGCCTAGAGTTTCAGAGGTCGGTTCATGATCATCATAATAGGGAGCAGGGCGGCAGGATGGCAGGGTGGTCAGGGCCCTGGAGCAGTAGCTGAGATCTTAATGTTTTTTGTTTTTGCAAGTAGGAGGCAGAGAGCTGTGAATGGAGTTGGCTTCCTTCACCAAGCTCCTCCCACCAGGCCACACCTCCTCATCTTTTCTAAGTAGTTCCACACACAAACCAGGGATCAGACCTTCAAGCGTATGTACCCAGGAGGTCGTTCTCATTCAGACCACAACATGCTGGCATATGTAAGTGTCAGGCTACTTGCTGGGTGTGCATGTTATACAGACTGTTGATGAGTTCTGTCACATTGTTTAAAGAGGGGACATGCGTTCACCTATTTGTACCCGCTGTCAAAAGTAAAGTTTTTTTTTTAATTTTTTTTTAATTATTCTTTTTAAGCAATCACCCAAATCAGCACCATTCCCTGTGTCTGTCTACATCTCAACTGAAACTGAGTAAAATCAGTCAAGTGCCAGCTACCATTGGATGCATGGATGCATGTATCCCTTGAGTTGTTCTTACAGATTGCCTGTAATGCTCCATCCTGCCAGGGTTTCTATTCTTCCTGTGAAGACCTGAAATGTGATGTGTGCTAATTGTGAGGTTAATGTTCCAGTACGGGGTATTTCAGTAAGAACTGAAGCAAACTTTTTTAGTTTCACCCTATATTTTTTACATACTTGTGTCCTGTTTGAAAAGGCAAGTATTGTTCTCTTGCATGCAGTCTATGAAGTCTTCAAGGTATCTGACCTAGGATTAATCAGAAGTCATGCATCTGACCTTCCTGTTGTGCTGATGGTTTTGCTTCCACCCTTTATTAGAGACTTGTTCTGATGTTCAGCATATATACAGATTGCTGAAGCCAGAGATATTTCATCACTATGATCTCCATTCTGTTTTATTCTTCCAGTTGTTAGATTCTCCTTCTGTTTTATTTATACTTTGTGAATCTGAATAGGTCTGTAATTGCTCATTGTTCACTGGTGCCAGTTGAGAAATTTTCCTTTTCTGTTTTTGTAAGGATAGCTGTCATGTTTATACTGCATCTTAAGAAACCTCTGTCTTTTTAATCTGCTCATCTAATTGCATTTAGTTTTTGAGAAAGCAGTTGTAAAATTGTGATCCTGACATCTTTAGACTTGAATATGCATAATTACACAGTATTGTGTCTTCCATGTGGATTTTATTCTGGGCTGTGTGTGCATACGAAGCGTCACTTCCCACCCTTGGCAAGAATAAAGGTACATTTGCTGTCTCTCCATTTCTCCCCTTTTAAAGTTCTTACTACAGTTCTGCCTATGTCTTAGGAGAAAGGTGGAAACCATGTCTGTGCTCGCTGAAGTCCATTTCCCAAGGGGGGATGAGACTCACATCACTGTTTATACTGCCATTGGTCACTGGCAGGCTGGCACAGCTGTTTTGACTTAAACCCAAGGCAGTTGCTATGGAAATGGCTGAATAGAAATAGGTCATGTTTAAAGTCCTTTCCCTCAAATATAAAGCTGTGCTGTAACTTCAGGGTGTCTTGGTTGAGCAGGCAACGTGTAGGTGGACAACTACATCCAACACTTTCTTGTTTTAGGACGATGTGATTTTTGTGCTTTTATGCCAGCCTGTCCAACATTGCAGCTTCTCCTCAGTAAACAAAACACCCAGTAAAGGCCAGTGCTCGGGTAGGGTCGTTTGCAGTATGGTTCTGGATAACTTTCTGAATGTTTTTGTTCATAAAAGTGTAGCATAGCTTTGTTTTCAAGACAGAGCTAGAAAGTCAAGGAAAAGTTTCTTAAAACATTAAATTAATAACTCTGACATTTGGGACTAAAGGCTGGTACTGCTGGATAAGAGCACTGGTTTGTGTTCCAGAGGACCCAGGTTCAATTCCCAGCACCCACATGTAAGCTTACAACTATCTGTAACACCAGTCTCAGGGATCTGATGTCCTCCGCTGGCCCCCACAGACTATATATACATTTTAAAAACATCTTAAAAAAGCAACTGATATTTTCAAGAAGAAGTTATCTGGTGACACTGGATGGAGTACGCCATGAATTTAATCAGAAAATATTCAGACTGGTGCAGAGCAAGTTGGCCAGGATGAACAAGGCTGTGCTTGATCTCATCCCAGTTATTATGGGGTGACTTTAATTTCTTGTGTCGTTTGGGGACTTTGTGCATCTGACCATCACAGTGGTGACCACAGTCAGTCTCCCCCACTGCATGTCACTGCTGTCCTTATGTGTGTTGTGACATTGTCTAGTTGGGAGGGCATTTCCTGTTCGCCTCCTCCATAGTGCGTCTTCGGTGGAGGGACAGGTTGCCGTATGTGTAGATGGTTCTCCATGCAAAACTGTGGTGAAAGACTGCCATTGTGTACTCTTCTTGGGAATGCTCTGGTATGACACATGCTGTTCCTTGACTTTATACCCCTTGGGCCTTCCCCACAGCCTGCCCATATTTTGGAAGGGTGATCTGATGGGTGGATGAGGCACAGACTGACTGAAGAGCTATTGATGGGAGGTTTTACTAACTGGAATATGTGCTCTGTACAAGCTTACTGCAATTTTGTAACATGAAGTAACATGAATAAATGATAAGAAGACTGGTAACTAACGTGGGTTATTTGGACCCCTCATTCAAATGCTTTGTGTGTATTTTGTTATATAATCCTTATGACAACCCTAGGAAAAATAACTTCTTACTGATTTTTTTTGTGTGGAATTTCACATCATGTACCCCTATTCCTCTCAACTCCCAGTCCCTCTATGTCTGCCCTCTGCTCTTGCAGCCTCCCTGTTGAAAGAAAACAAAAATTAAAAATTAAAAGTTGAAAAACAAACAAAAATACCCTCAACCTCCCCCCAAAAAATCTTGCTGTGGAAGCTGCAGTATGTCATGGTGTGTCGCATATTATACCCTTTTGCCCAAACAGCTTTACTTGCAAATGTTTATTTGAATGAGTCATCGGTCTGGTTCAGGGTCTCTGCCTTCTGCTACACCGTCAATCTGGATCCTCACGTCGACTCATCTTGGGAATCCTGCCGCCCTGTGTCCTGTATCCTGCACCTTCGCTTCTGTAGGAACGGATGGTCACATGCTCTAACAGCTCATAGATGGGCAGATGCTGGGTTGGATAACTGAGAGCCCTGGGTTTGGGCCTGTGTGGTGGCTAAGCTGGTCATCTGCCAGCTCCCTAGCACCTGAGCCCCTGGGACCAGCTCTCTTGAGCTGCCCAGGTGAGTGGCTAGACAGCTGGTGAGGGGTAAACATGGGGGAATTTTTATGTCTGCAGATAAGTAAACTGGGGGCTGGAGAGTACAGAGAGCCTGAGATGTCTTGTAGCATGTCAGGTGCTTCTATTGCTGTGCCAATGTGAAATATGTGTTAACATTTAAAATGACTAATAGTCCTCCTGGTTGTTACTATAGCAGACGATTTGCTCTTTGGAGGAACACAAGGCAATACCTAGATTCATTTGTTGTATGCCACAGTTGAGATAAAACTGGGGTCTTGTGGGTAGAGGCCAGAAGTGCAGCTTCATTTTCTACCTTGTGTCACTCAGGAGGCCCTGACCAAGACAGAGTTGTCTGGTGTAAAGAATGTCCAGAGTGCCGGGCTGATAAAACTGGTTTTGTCACGCATGCTCATTTGACTCTTGGTCCTTCCCTCTCGTTAAGTGTATGCATAGTCTCAGGATTTTTTTTTAATTATTTCTAGCTCTACTAGCATACATTATTAGGCCAATCTTTTATGGAAACAAAGTTAGACCTACACTCTATAACCATATATATATATATATATATATATATATATATATATACCCTTTATAACAGTACATGATATATTTCCATGTTAAAGTCAATTTTGCTAGCTACCTGCAGGACAACTGGGTGATTTTGTAGTTTTTATTTAGAAGTTCTTGTAGTCTGTACGTATCCTTGCATTCCTTGCTTGTGTTCTGTATAGTCTACATAGGCCTTTGCATTCAGAGCTTGCTGTTTCGAACTGAAGAGGAGTCTGTGGTCCTGTGTCCCAGGTCCCTGTGTCCCCTCCTTATGCCCTGTTTGATGAGTTCTTTTGTTTCTCGGTAGACCTCAGTGAACCTGATCACTGCATATCTCCTTTACCTTAAAACTTGTCAACCAGTGGTTCGTTTTGGGTGTCGTGCTAGAGTTAATGTGACACTGCAGAAAGGAAAAAAGTGTAAAGCCGAGAAAGGGTGGGGAGGGAAGTCAGGAACCTTGGCCTGACGTGTGTGAGGAGGTTGTCTGGGTACAAGGGTTCATTCTGGAGATGGTCCATATACCATCTTAAACTGCACTCTGGTAATTTCTGGTGACATAGTAGCCCAACACCGCCCCCAGCCTGAGGCATTTTCTTCTGCATTAGGGACCCCCACCTGGTAAAGCCAGATCCTGGATTACACTGCAGAAAAGAATTTCAGGATGAGCCAGAGTAAAGTGAGCTCATTAAGTATTAGACAGTACGTCATCTGGGAAAAGGACAGTACACAACACCGAGACCCCGTGCAGGGTGTTGCACAGTCGTGCCTGGCTCTCCTCTGGGTGTGTATGGTCCTGTGGCTTTCTAAGTTACAGTCCACAACAGAAGTCATTTATAACAGTTTAAATTGAAGCAAAAATGTATGAATTGGATTACTTATTTTTTGGAAAGACTTTTCTTTTAAAAACTGTAAGGTAGGGCCAGGCGGTGGTGGTACACGCCTTTAATCCCAGCACTTGGGAGGCAGAGGCAGACAGAGTTCGAGGCCAGCCTGGTCTACAGAGTGAGTTCCAGGACAGCCAGGACTATACAGAGAAACCCTGTCTCAAAACAAAACAAAACAAAACAAAAAAACAAAAAAAAAAAACAACAAAAAAACCCCCAAAAAAACCTGTAAGGTAGTTTTACCAGTTTCGATGTAGAGATGAGGAAGGCTGAGACTGTGGTAAGACCTAATGCTTCAGTGTTCTGGCCCAGGCAAGCAGAGTTCATTTGTAGCTTTTAGCTTTTTTGTTTACCATATCTTTAGAACCTCCATTGGCCCTAGAGGGAGTTTTGACAATATCAGTTGTGGACTTTTTGTTTGTTTTCTGTTTTTGACTCAGCAAGAAAGGCAAAGTAGACTCCTAGAGAAGGGATGCTTCTTTCCTTTGACACATCTTTTTATTTTTTCCTGTTGGTCTGCCCTGCCCCAGTGGGACTTGGCAGTTGAATTCAGTGTAGCGTTAGGGATGATGAAAGGACTGCTGAGCCCTGCTGTGCAGCCCATCGGTCTTCTCTGAAGAGCTCAGCCTTGTGGATGTTCTCCTCTCAAGGGTGGGGAGCTAGAGGAGCTTCCTCCTGAGCTGGCATTTCGTGTCTCTTCGGAAGACGGGCATATGGATAACTGAAGGCTTTCACAATGGAGAGTGAGTAGGCACGGGCAGCACCCAATGCTACAAGCTCTTTGAAGAAGATCCAAACTGCTGTTTATTACGGCTCCAAACTAGAAATGTCTAAATGCTCATTAGTGGGCAGAATGGATACAAACAGATTGTCTATTTGTTTTCATTGCTAAAGGTGGAAGAAATATTTCAAAATACAAAATGTCATGAAAAAAAAAGAATGAAGGCAGTCCCGTATCTACCATCCAGATTTAATATTCTGTTTTTTCTTTTTTTATTTAAGAGCTGGAATCTTCATGGATAGTGCTGGGCGTGGAGTTGGGCAGGTTGAGTCTTTATTTTCCCGCAGTCCAGAAGTGGGATGACTTGAGCTTTCTGTGCACATCTTCCCTGACACTGAGCGAATTACCTGCCATTGGCACCAGACAGAACAAACCCAGATTAGCTGTAGATGAAGGCCATGCTCTCAGCTCCTGCATGCTGTGAAATCTAATGCCTTGCAGTCAGTCATGTTGAAGGACAAAATGCCTTTTCTATTGAAGTGTTTAAACCAAATGTCTTTTTCCATCAGGTTGTTGTAGAGATATCTTAAATGTTTTGATTGTGTTAATGTGGAAAAAAATGGATGAGGGTAGTCTTGGCGTTCGCAGTGACAGCTGTCATTGTCAGCAGGGACATAGTCCCTGTCACTTCCACCCCACCAGCTCATAGGGATGCAGTGTGTTGAGAATACAGTTGGCATGGGGCCAAATTTGAGTCTATGCTAGAAGAATCATTCCCATGTTTCTGTTCTTCAGTATTAGCAGCAATGATTGATTTTTTTTTTTTTTTTTTTTTTTTTTGTGGCTCTCCTTGTGACTGCTTGTCATAGGGCCATGCTCAGTGAACCTGGTTCCTTTCCCCTACTGCCTGCTCAGTCATTACCCTAAGTTGTTAAGGTCAGAGCCTTAAGTCCTTTGTGTTACAATTCTTCATCATTGCTGATGATCTACAAATGAACAAGCAGCCCCGGAGAGGGGTATACTGTGAACAGCAGAGCCACAATTCAAAACTACTTTTGATTGTCATCAAAGCTTCAGGTGCTAACCAGTCACTGGGCAGGGTTCCCTCCTTACCCCCAGAACTGAGCATGATTAACAGAAACCCCCAAAGTGGCTAAGGTTCTAGTAACAGTTTCCTATGTATTTCAGTCTTGCCTGATTTGGTCCCCTACTTTCTGGGTTAGTTGAGGCTGGCTTGAGATCCTGTTCAGCAGAGGAAGGTCTGTCAGACATCATGAATGCTGAGCTGCAGATTGAACCATGATCTCTTAAACATAGGTTCTTATTTTTCTTCTGCATTCCACTTGATCTCTGGCCACTTTGGATAACCTTCAACCTCATGTGTGAAGAAGAACTGTTTCCCCATCTTTTAAGATGGAGATAATACCTCACTTTCCACTTGTCACGGATTGTAGAGGATTAATGGGCAGGACAGCCTTAGAAAATCCCTGCATCTGTGTATCACTTAAATAGACTTGTATGAATTAATAGTTTTTTTGTTTGACTATGTGGTCACATGTAAGTCTGTGGTCCTAATACTCTATAAAGGCATATATTTTAGAACCCAAATAGACCTCATGACCCTATATACGATTTTTATTTATTATTTGGCTGTGTGTATGAGTCCGGTGTAGTTCTTGGGTTACAGTAGCTGACAGAGGCCTGTCTTTGGTTGCTTTGAGGTTGCAGCTGCTCCATGGTGGTTACCTGTCAAGGGTGCTAACTGGAGACACCCCGAGGGCCCAGACTCCACCATTCTGCACAGGTGAGTCTGGCCGTGCCCAGCTGATATGATTCATTCCGATGACAATTTCTGTGCTCTTGCAGAACTCAGCAGCTATCTTCATATGTGAAATGAATGGCAAGTATAATCAGCCACTCTTGGGAAGGCAAGGAGATGATGGGAAATAATGTATATGAAGTCCTAGTCACAGTGCCTACTCACAGAAGGCTTTGAAGAAATGGACTGTTTCCTGCTTCATTTGGCTTGTCAGAGTTCCTCCTCACAGATTTCCTTGCTTTGGACAGGCTATCACAAATGTCATGACACGTTTACTCATAACAGTCTATCTATGAATGAGTCTTTATGTGGAGGACTGTCTCTTATGGCTAAGTCATTGTGTTCTGCCAGGTGGCCTTGGTTATAGTATCCTTGTGCTTTTTAGTCCTGGACTGACATACTTAGAAGCCACAATCTGACTAAAACAAAAAACAAAGCAAAACAAAAACCAGAGCAGCAGCAGGTCTCTAGGGTGGCAAGGAGGTAATTATCTTAAGCAAAAATAGAGATGCACAGTAAACCCTGGGGATGAAGGGGGATTTCATGTATGTCAGACATCATGAATGTTGACTTCCAACAGCTGGGGAGCAGCTCGCCTAGCCCCATTTTTCAGACAGGGCTTTAGGCCTTTGCTTTTAATCACATTCAAGATTATTCCCCTTAAAATCAGGGAGCAGGGAGTATATATATATATTTATATATATATATGAACTTCAGTTCTAGCGGTACAGGCCCTTGATAGATACAAAACTTTTCAAGGTGTGAACTGGCTTCCTCTGTGCTAGAATAGACAGTGAGGCAGAAAGTTGTAGGATCCTTGAGGATCTGGGGTGAACTGGGTCTCTAGCTCCCAGATTTACTTCTTTTCCAGATTCAAAGTTGATTGTCAAGCTAGTAGAAGGAAAACCCAAAGGAGACTGCATTTTCAATTTGTGGTGCTAAGACTTGAACCCACAGCCATCTGTTCTATGATTGGGCTCACCCACAAACTGGAATATACTTTTAAATTTTATGCACTAGACTCAGAGCTACTCAGGAACATTTGTTGAGCAAATTAATGAAGCTCCTATAGGAATTCAGAGATGCAAGAGGACTTAGGTCGGCCCATCTACCTAAAAGTGAGTGGTGATTTCAGCTCCAGTGGCGTCCTCCATCCTCTCAGGAGCAGCTTCTGGTGAGAGGCAGATGGTGCTAGCTGACCCTTAGTAGAATAGCAGAAACATGCAAAGTTAAAGGCTAGGTATCTGGAAACAGGCTGAGATAAGAGTTAGGCATGTAGAATGTCTTTTAGGCACCTACAGACGTGTAAGGGAGTGGACGTCAAAACTATAATGTAGGCCCAACGAAGTTCGGGCTACTGTGCATGGAGCTCTGAGGGATGTACGGACTATAAGCTAAGCCTCTGTGGGCCTTACATCTCTGCTGTGATAGTCACTGGAGGCTCTAAGGTGCCCTAACCATTGTGCAAAATGCCAAAGGAGCCGGAAGCGGCTGCTGATAACTCAGCAGCTGAGCCAACCGGGGCAGAGCTTCCCTGTGCCTGCCATCCCCATGGAATCTGTGCACATCCAAGGCTGCAAAGTGAAAAGACGCCTGAGTGCAGACAAGCTCTGACCCATCTGGGCGTCTAAGACTTCAGAACTCCCCACTGGAGAGGACAGGCGTGTCACAGCTAGGCTTTGATATCATGATCAGATGGTGGGTGACTATGGTCACTTTCTGAATCTACTGCCTGCTTTCTGTTCAGGCCGTTGTCTCTTTTAACTGGACTTGCTCTTCTCCAGGTCAAATCATCCGGTTCTCCATGTCTCCTGGAATGATGCTGTGGCCTACTGCACATGGGCCGGGAAGAGGTTGCCCACTGAGGCAGAGTGGGAATACAGCTGCAGGGGAGGCCTGCAGAACAGGTACTCACACCGCAAGGCCTGCCTTGTCCACACTGTGCTTCCACCCCTTTTTCCTCTGCTCCCCTCTCCCTCTTCTCTTTAGCTCTCTGGAACTTGCTGTGGTCAGGAAGGTGATTAATAACAGCTGGCTTTTCTTCTTCCTTGTGAGGTGCTTTGGTGACACGAACTCTTTACAGTTCCTAAAGCCAGGTATGGGGCCAGACGGACTCTGTAGTTCCAGAGTGAGCTCTGGCCGCACACCGCTCCTGTGTATCCCTCCTCGGAGCTGCCTGGCAGGCTGCCCTGCATTTAGCATTTTCTTATTTTAGCTGTCTTCTGAAGCCATGGTATTCTCTGCTTCTACAGCCATAAGACAGAAAACTCATGTTTGGGTCACATCTTCTAGGAAAAGCTCCTTAAAATAGACAGAGCTTAAAAAAAAAGTGTGGTGTGCCATGCCTGCTCATGTTGCCATATAAGTCCAGAGTGAAGCCTCATTTCTCAGATTTCTAGAAGGCTTCTTTCAGTCATATCATTTATTTCAGGCCTTCTCAGTAGTGAGGAGAGACTGAAGTTTTGTAAGCTTGTTGAGTTGTTATGTGGAAATATCTAAAAGTCCCAATTGAAAGTTATGTTTACAAGTGTATCTTTTAAAGAAACAGTTCACCCAGGACAAGCGTGCATTGTTTGTTCTCTCCCACTGCATCCTCTCCCTTGACTGCAGTCCAGAAGCCTGTGCGCCATGCTGATGCCTGGGTCTCTCCTCACAGGCTTTTCCCCTGGGGCAACAAACTGCAGCCCAAAGGACAGCATTATGCCAACATTTGGCAGGGCAAGTTTCCTGTGACCAACACTGGCGAGGATGGCTTCCAAGGAACTGCACCCGTGAGTAAGCAGACTTCTAGAGAAGGGCTCTGCCCCTGGGCGCTGAGGCACTGGTGCTGGGGCGAACGATCCAGGTCTGCCGTACATGCCTGTGACACCAGCGTCTAGAGGTTGAGGCAGGAGGATCAGACTTTCAGGTTGTCTACATAGTGAGGTCTAGGCTAGCTTGAGCTACAGGAATCCCCCTCTTAAGAACACAAAGCCAGCGCCAGAGAAATTCATCAGTGGGGAGAGGTACTTGAAAGCAAGTATGCTGACCCAACTTGTCACCTAGAACCTTTATAGTGGGAGGAGAGAGCAAATCTCATGAGTTGTCTCCTGGTTCCACACACAGTGTGGCTTGAACATGGCCAAATATATATTGTGTGTACATGTGTATGTGTGGGTGAAAGGCACCATTTGCTCTCTGACTGACACTGTACTTCATACATTATCCACCATCAAGATTGGCAAATGCAGGAACTCATCAGATGTCTCCTTTAGGGTGCATTTTTCTACGATTATATAATGCACACCATAAAAGATTTAGAAAAAGACTTCCAGGATAGAGGAGAAAGCAGAGAGGACCTGGAATCTACTTCCCAGGTTAACTTCTATTAGCACAGTGGTGCCTGACCTTCCACTCATCCTAGGGGTAAATGGTGGTTGTGGTGCTGTCTTTGCAGTGTGCCAGACATTGGACTCCATCATCACGCATAGATCGTCTCATTAGTAATGTCCACTTAACTCTTTAAGATGGGTATGGGTGTCCCTGTGACAATCTGAGGCACAGAAATGTAAACTCCTATTCCAGATTACATAGCTGGGAAAGTGACCACAGCTGGTTCAAATCCCAGCTTGGCTTGTTCCCAAATCCCATGATCCTAACTACCCTTGTTGCCAGCATGTGTATCTTTGGTATATATGTAGCACATATATTTGTATATATTCCTTTTAAGTCATTTAGAATATTTTAAAGATGTTATTTTTAGTTATTTGTCTAAGGGTATGTGCAGGCGTCCACAGAGGCTAGGAGATAAAAGTTGGGTCCCCTAGAACTTGAGTTGTTACATAGAGTTGGTTTTAAGCTGCCCAACTTTGGTGCTGGAAAATGAAGTTGGGTCCTCTGGAAGAGTAGTGCCTGTGTTCACCACTCAGCCATCTGCCTCTCTGGCCTCTGGATGGATGATTTGAAATCCCACTGCTTCCCCTTTACCACAGGGAACATTTTATGTCACTCATAGATCAGGATCACATTGCCCTCCATTGGCTGGATAACCAACCTGTCGAATAAATAAGTCCTAATTTACCTCTGATTGTTGTAGATTTGGATTATTTTTTACTTAAATAACACTGCAGTGGACATTTAGTATATTCATACTGAGCATCTCTGATTTTTAAAAAGACAGATTCCCAGCATCAATCAATGGCTAAAGGTTAGAAAACGTCTCTCCATTCTCCTTCTTCTCTTCCTCTTCCACCAGGAATCAACCCAATGTCTTGCTTACGGCTAATCATGTGTTCTCCCACTGAGATACATTCTCAGACTAGAAAACTTTTCTTGGCTAAATTGTGTTCAGTGGTGCCTGAGTTATGTTTCCTTGTATTAATGCTGTAGAGTTCTTCTCTCATAGAGCTTTTACCAACAAAATGAAGCTATGTTTAAAAATCATCTCAGTTTATTTGTGCTGCTATAACAAAATTCCGTAGACTTGTTACTGATAAACAAGAACATGTCTCACAGATCTGGAAACTAGAAAGTCCAAGATGGAAGCCTTAGTAAAATTGGCATTGTGTATCCCTTTGAAGGGACTAAAATGTGCTGTATTCTTCCACGGCCAGAGCCAGAAGAGTAATAGCACACTCCCTTCAACCATAAGCCTGTCTGTAAAAGAACCCATGGTATCAATCATTCCGTAGCGCCTCCCGTAGGCCACTCTCTCAGTCCTGTTGAATTGAGGACTCAGTATCAGCACGAGTTCTGAAGGGATACCATTCTTCAGACCAGAAAAGAACATCTCTATTTTCTCTTAAGACAATGAAGAACGGAATTTTATGATGTAGAAATAGCCCATAACTGCCTGTGTTTGTTAGAAAGATCTCTCTCCCCTCCCTCCCTCTCTCTCTCCCTCCTCTCTCTCTCTCCCTCCCTCCTTCCCTCTTTGTCGCCTCTTCCCTCCCTCCCTCCTTTCCTCCCTCCCTCCCCCTTCTTAAAATTTGTATTTTTTTCCTCAAGAAAATCTTCTTGCAGAGTGTATTTATACATTTGACACAGATATGTTATTTGGAATGTGACCAAATAGTTAGAAAGTTTCAGCTTGAAAACTAAATAAATGAGAGTAAAAGACCAAGAAATTCTGGAAAAGAGTGAAGAGTGCCTGATCGAAGAGAAACTGAAACTCCATTTGAGCTGTTGTTGGCGCTGCAGCATTTGGAGCAGAACTATGTTAAAAAACAAGTCGCTTGAGGATACTTCGTCCTCCATAAGTACATAATGCCTTCGTATTGGCATCCAATTCCATGTATGTGAGTTACATATATGTTAAGCCAACACAAACTGATGGGAGATGATGCATTATTCAGTAAGGCAGAAAAGGCAAATCAGGCCATCTGGTAGCTGGTTCCTCCTAAGTTTCCTTCAGGATAGCTGCTCCTCTTCCAGACACATAGTTTTGTTTGTAAAGCATTTGAAGTCTTAGAAGCCAAGCTGTTTGGTAGGAGCAGGGCATGGACTGAGGACCTGTAGGGGTCTTCTTGGCTAGCAGAAGTGGTGCTGGAGCAATACGTCAGTGGTGGTATCTGACTGGGTGTGTGCCAAACTCCAGGAAAGGCCTTGGTTGTCAGGGTCGGTCAGATGCTCAGTGGGTAAAGATATTTGCCACCTAGCATCATGATCTAAGTTAAGTTAGATCCCTGGGATGTATGTATGTTAGAAGAAGAGAGACTTTCATTAGCTGTCCTCTGACTGGTACATACACATTGTGCTACATGAATGGGCACACTCATACACACACACACTTCTCTCTCTCAAAAAATGTAATTAAAAAGATGTTAGTTGTTACAGAGCAGGGCAGTAGCTTCACCTGTTGGTGCAGGCAGCCCTGAAATGGATAGCACTGCCTGTCACTCATCCCCAACCTTCTCTGGATGAGAACACATGAAGGACCCTGGCAGGAAGTGGGACCTTGGCAGGAGGGGTCTCCCTCAAAGCATGTGGTGCCACCTACAGCAGCTGCAAAAATCTGAATCCAGAGCATTGCTCAGATGGAGTAGATCTTAGTTGGTATGGTAACAGCATTCACACGAGAGCTGGCAAGGCCAAAGTGCAGAAGTGTCCACATGCTCTGCTGTTGAACAGGATTGTCCTTTGAGATGGGCAGACTCCAGCCCAGAGACACAGGTGACAGCTACCATTGTCTCAGGTGTTTGAAGAAGTCTGTGGTAGCTATAATGAACCAGATCAATAATGTAAGCCTGCCACGATAAAGCTGCTTTGGACACTTACAGATATTTCCTGTGATTACCACCATAGTATTGTGTGTACATTTGATTAGGTGAGCTGAAAAGAGGAGGAGGAGAAATAATAAGTCATTTCTGGGTATCTTTGTAAACAACATTAAGCTCAGAGGTCCTGGTATACACACACACACACACACTCACTCACTCATACACAGAGAGACAGAGAAGGAGACAGAGACACAGAGACAGATCAACATGAGATAAGCACTCTCTGCAGATGTTTATTTTATTACCTTTGTTGTGGTTCTGGGAATTGAACTTAAGGACCACCCTATCACTAAGCTACAGAAACCCCTTCCTTCTCTGCCCTTCCATAGTTGGCATTAGTGTTTGACAGAGAGGTCAGCAGGTGTCTGCAGAACTTACCTAAGGACATTGCTCCACAGTACAGTTACCAAGATAAAATGCTACAGTTACTACCAGCTCTGAAGGAACCCATTCTGAAACTAGACTTGGTCAAGGATGAGGAAGGCTTCAGATGGGCCACATCTGTGTTAGGTGTCTTTAAGTTGAATTGATGCATACAAAAATGACCTTGGATTGATCTGAACTGTCCTTTACATTGTCTTAGTTAGGGTTTCCATTGCTGTGACGAAAGCACTATGACCAAGACAGCTCTTATAAAGGACAAAACTTAATTGTAGCTGGCTTACAGTTTCAGAGGTTTAGTCCATCATCGTGGTGGGAACGTGGCAACACGCAGGCAGATGTGGTACCAAGGAGAAGAATTCTACATCTTGACCCAAAGGCAGCAGGAGGAGACTATCTTCCACACTGGCTGAGGCCTGTCTATAGGAGATCTGTGTCCACCCACACAGTGACATACTTCCTTCAAATCGTCACACCTCCTCCAATAAGACCGTACTTCTTAATATGTCATTCCCTGTAGCCAAGCATTCAAACACATGGATCTGTGGGGGCCGTAGCTATACAAACCACCATAGTTGTCATCATGCTCGGAAGTCGGGGGCAGGAAGCTAACTTAGTGGGTTGTTTCATTTTTAAGACAGGGCCAGGCTACGTCAAACACAGTCCTCTTGCCTTGAGACGCTGAGTGTTGCACACTGTGAGCCCAGGGAGCTGGGTGGTCAAGTGGAAAGTTGCTCTTCCACTGTTACACCATCACTAATTCATTTTGGTTTTAATGTTTAGCAGCTCATGTGCCTGAAAATTGGCATTTCAGGAAGGATTTGTCTTGTCCACTTGTTTTCATCTGAGGTTCCTGGGAGGAAGCTTTGATTAGTTGGTTTAATTCATATGACCTTGAGCAGTGAAAATTTCATTTCCCATACTGACATGCTCACATATAATATACTAGGAACTAAGAGGGCGCTAACCTCCAGATTTTACTTCAGATATTCTCTTATTTAAAGGGGGGGGGAACTTTTGATTGGCACTGCTACTTCCCTGTTGAGGACTAGCAGTACCTACCAGGTTAGCACGGATTCTTGAGAGCACCTCTGTGTGTACCTTCTAGAAGCCTGGAGGTGGCTCTTCCTCTAGAATGTGTTAAAGTTTCTCATTCCCTCGGGCTCGTAGTGACTTCCACTCTGCTCACAGCCCCACTCTTCTCCTTCTCATTCCTTCTAACTTAGTCCAGGGCACTCTTTCTGTCCCCTCCATGTTTTACAGCTTATGCCGTGGCCTCCCCCCCCCTTGTCTCTTGTATTTGGATCGCAGAGCCCTGTTCTAGAGCGTGCGCAGATGCTCCCACTGGAGGTTGTCCCTTGGAATCCCTGTGGCCTTTCCTATCCGCATACTTTCTCTGTCCCATTCTGCCTTGTAGAGCAGGATTGAAAGAGAATGAGAGTGAGTGTGAGTGTCTGCTGTGGCCCTGGCTGGCCTCAGACTCAACATGTAGCCCAGGATAGTCTTGATCCCCCTGCCTCCCGCCTCCTGGACAGTGGCTGGCCTGCGAGCCCTCCCTGCCCAGCTCTTTAGAGCTGGATTGTAGTTTGAGGCATTCTCCTTTTGCTTCCTTCATTAAACTCGAGAACTGCCTCTCCACGGAGCCCCTCCCTGCCCATACCGGCCGCACACGACAGCGACAGTGGCGTTTCGGAATGAGCCAAGGCTGTTTCCATAGTGAGTGCTCACTGTGGAGACAGCATGGAGGGCGCTTGACTTTCCAGCTCATCTCCATGAACTGCTTTTCAGTGTGGCTTCCTAACTTGGATTAAAATGCACTGAGTTGCCCAACCAGCAGATGCTTCCGTATTCATGGGAAATGTAAAACCATCTGAAGCCACTTAGACATGAATGTTAGTTTATTCATTCTTACAGTCTTACTTCTTCAGTATGGAAAAGTATGAATTATGAAAAGAGAAAAAATATCTCTGAAGATAACAACCTTTTACACTACAAACATATTTTTTTTAAAAAAAAAAAAGTCTATTGAAAAGAAGGCTTAAAGAATTTTTCCCCCAATTTTTTTTGTTTTATTTTGTTTTTATATTTGTGACTTTGTCTTTTTGCGATATCCCCCTCTTCCTGCTTATTGCGAGGACCTTACCCCACACGCTCCTCCACTGAGCTAAACCCCCAGTTCTGATTGGGAAAATTTTTAAGTCATGAAACTTGCCAGTGACCTGAATTTCCTAGTGTTTAGTGTGTGTTTTCTCCTCTTACCCTCTGCCTTACATAAACTGCACCTTGCTTCCAGGCCTGTGGGTGCTATCCAGGACTATCTGACCTGCCTTTGAATTGTGCCGTGATTCCTTGGTGGATGTATAATTTACTGCAGACTGCTGCATTCCAGAGGCTTGCTGTTAGAAACGCATGGGTTGATGAGCTGACATTTTCCTTTTTTAATGACAGTGAGTGAAGATCAAAGAGAAAGTGGTCAACTAGATGGAGCTTGTGGAGAAGGCAGAGTTAGTGTGGAATCTGTGGTACTGAAAGACACTATTTGCCTGGAAAAGCTGCTTTTTGGAGACAAGACTTTGATTCTAGGAGAACATTTCTGTTAATGATTTTGAAGGCCTAAATACTGTTTGTCTGTATACCCCCACATACACACACACACACACACACACACACACACACACACATGCACATGTACGTATTCTCATACGCACCCTCTCTCCCATACTAGTAAAGCCTTGGTACTTATAGTTAGTGTTAGTTACTATTATTTCTATTAAAAATAACCTCCCCAGTAGGCTATTTAATAAACTCCTTTTAGGTTTATAAACTCCCTCTGAATGCTTAAAGTAAAACCAAACAAGAGGGGGCCGAGATTTTTATATTTAGTTTTCCAGACTGGTTTTTGGTAGGTGGTTATGAAAATTGGTATTCATTTTCTGAAATAAATAGGTCTTGGTTCATTCATGTAGCAGAGGTTTTTATAGCATAGTGAATAATTGGCCAATGTCGTTCCCTTTATTTTTAGGTTGATGCCTTTCCTCCCAATGGCTATGGTTTATACAACATAGTGGGGAACGCGTGGGAGTGGACCTCAGACTGGTGGACCATTCACCATTCTGCTGAGGAAACGCTCAATCCAGTGAGTATCTTGTAGAATAGGCTTGTATCCTGATGGAGTGACACTTGTCCTCTAAGCAGACAATATGCATCAGTTTTGACATTAACCTTACATTTCTTTAAAGGATTACCGTGCGCATGTCTCTTGTTTCAGCTTTAGAGCCCTTTATAAAAATGTCTTGTTTTATGTGCCACTAGATTGTGTAATGGTCACTATTTGGGGGCATTTACCTTTGCTTCATCTCATAAATTTGAGCCATATAAATGGCTGCAAAAATTCACTGTTTTAATATTAACTGTTAAGATACATTAGATGGTATTTTCCACGAAACTCCTCGCCTGTGCTGTGATAGGTTCAGATCCTGAGTCAGCAGTGTTATTTGGAGAAGGTGAGAATGGGTTGAGGGTACCTGTTGAGTGAGGAACTTGAGCCACTTAGTGCTTGTTTTCATGAGTCTGTTCATGTGACAGGAGAATGGAACTATTCCTTGGAAAAGAAGACCTCCTTGTCTCTCTGAGTTTTACTTCCCCCCCCCCTTTTTTTTTAATATTTACTTATTTACATCCTAAATGCTGCCCCCTTCTTAGCTCCCCCTCACAGAGACCCTTCCCCATCTTCCCTCCCCTTCACCTCTGAGAGGGTGGGGCTCCCCCTGGCTATCCCCCACCCTGGTGCCTCAAGTCTCTGTCACTGAAACCAGACAAGGCAGCCCTGTGGGTAACGGATACCACAGTCAGGCCACAGCTTTAGAGAAAGCCTTTGCTCCTGTTGTTGGGGGGCTCACAACTGAGGGGGAGCCTGAGCTACACGTCTGTCCTGTGTGTGCCCGGGGCCACCTTCGGTTCTGTGTCTGGTGTGTGTTGGTTGGTGACTCAGTCTCTGAGAGCTCCCAGAAGTCCAGGTTCGTTGACTCTGCTGGTCATCCTGTGGGGTTCCCACCCCCTTCATGGCCAAGCTCCTGCCTCTGAAACCATGCTTTCCAGTACCATAACAATTTTAATGTGCACATGTGTGTGATATGAGATGTCCTTTACAAAGGACATCTTTGAATACTTGTCTTTGAACATGCTGGGTGTTCCTGAAGCTGACCAAAGGACAGTGTTAAACCAGCCCCACTGGTAGCTCTCTGTGCTTAACCTGCGCAGTGCGCAGAAGACAAGGATAAAGAACATCTATTCTTTAGTTGCTTCCCATTCAAAGGTTAGCCAGTTTAGAGTTATTGAAAAACCTGTTGGACTCCGTGCCTCAGGCCATTTTCAAACTGTTCGGATAAGTTTCTGTTTGATATGCTTAATTTGTTTTCACAGAAAAATATGTGGGCTGTTCATGAATAAACCAAAGATACATATCTACCTTTTTGGGAGTTCAGATGAAAGAGACAAATTCTTTTTTGTTTGTTGGTTTTTTTGGTTTGTTTTTTTCTAGATTGTTTCTCTGTGAAGGCTACACGCCCTGGCTGTCCTGGAACTCACTCTGTAGACCAGGCTGGCCTTGAACTCAGAAATCCACCTGCCTTTGCCTCCCAAGTCCTGGGATTACAGGCATGCGCCACCACTGCCTGGCAGAAGACGAATTCTTTAGAAAGTCTACCCGCACTTTCTTCTCCCTCCTGGCAGGACTGGTGGATATAGTGGTCAACCAACCTGTGTCTCCGAGTGAGAGTAAAACTGCAGACTGGGGCATCTGTGCTTGGAGGAGCCCCCTCCCCACTGGCAAGGCGTGACTTGGCGTTTGCTGTCAGAGGCAGAAATAGATTTTCTCTGTCAGATTAAAGCATCTGCAAGGCTGCCTAATCTTGGCAAGTTGTGAATGTAGCTATCTGAGCATCTGGTGTGGCACTCAGGGCTCATTAGCTGTCACTCCTGGAACGGCCTGTCTCCTAAAGATCTGTAGAAGAATTCACATCTTTCCTTTCAGCTATTACAGGCTATTTCCTGATGTCACTCTTGGTCTGTGAAATTGTCCCATTTATCCTGGACTTTGTCACGTGGCTTCATTTGCCTCTGATTTGATGGGGTTGTAATTCAACCATTTTGAGAACTAAACCCCAAATTATTAATTTTTTTATTTTTTATTGAATTTATTCTTCATTTACATTCCAAAGGTTATACCCCTCCCCGGTTTCCCCCTCTCCGAAAACCCCCAACCCATCCTTCCACCCCCTGCCTCCAAGAATATGCCCCTCCACCCAACCCACTCCCATGACCCCCACTTGATTTCCTCACACTGGGGCCTCTTTTGAGCCTTCACAGGACCAAGGACCTCTCCTCCCACTGATACCCAACAAGGGATTGCTCTGCCATTCTTTGGGCTGGAACCATGTGTACCCTTGGTTGATGTCTTAGTCCCTAGAAGCCCTAGGGATCTGGTTGGCCAACATCTTCATTCTTCCCATTAAACCTTGAATTATTGATGCCACCATGGGGATCTTTACAGTTCTCTCTGCAGCAGACATGGTGTCATCAGTGTCTGTCATCAGTCTCCCAGGTTAACTCCATGCCTTCGCTCTATCTGCTGCCTTGCATCTTGAATGGTCTTTGTGCAGACCAAGTCTAATACTGTTGCTTTTCCACTCAGATTCATGCATACGATCCTACTCCCTCCCCCTCCCCCTCTGCCTCTTCCCTCCCACTCTCTCCCTCTCTCCCTCTGCCTCTCCCCCTCCACCTCCTTCTCCCTCTGCCTCTCCCCCTTCCCCTCCTCCCTCTCCCTTTGCCTCTCCCCCTCCACCTCCTTCTCCCTCTCCTTCTGCCTCTCCCCTGCCACCTCCTTCTCCCTCTGCCTCTCCCCCTCCCCCTCCTCCCTCTCCCTTTGCCTCTCCCCCTCCACCTCCTTCTCCCTCTCCCTCTGCCTCTCCCCCTCCACCTCCTTCTCCCTCTACCTCTCCCCCTCCCCCTCCTCCCTCTCCCTTTGCCTCTCCCCCTCCACCTCCTTCTCCTTCTCCCTCTGCCTCTCCCCCTCCACCTCCTCCCTCTCCCTCTCCCTCTCCCTTTCCTTCTCCCTCACCCTCTCTCTTCCTCTTGAGATATAGTCTTATTGCCTAGCCCAGTTTGTCTTAGAGCTCACTATATAGCCAAGGCTGGCCCAGTATACTTGGTTCTAAATGACTTCTTACTGTTTGCAAAATAAAGAGATAAATAGGACTCTGGAAGCCAAAAAATGGTTTAGCCTTTACTGATCTCTTCTTTAGATACAACTTTCAGTTCCTTTTTAAATAACTATGAAATGTTACATAAGTCCAGAGAAATACAGAAAGAAATATAATAATTGGACCCTATGTAGCTGTTTTTCTCTCTTCTTAATCAAAGAAAGAGGATAAAAGAACAAGAGTTGTTTTTGTTATCACTTGGTGTTGTCAGTGTTTGACACTTCAGCTGCCCTGGGTAGTGTTTAGTGCTATTTTACTGTGGTTTTCAGTCATTTAAAATATTTTTTACTCTTATTTTATGTGTATAAGTACTTTACCAACATGTATGTGTGTGCACCAAGTGTGTGTGTGTGTGTGTTGTGTACATGGAGGTCAGAAGAGGGCCCCTGGAACTGGAGTTAGAGACTATTGAAAGTTGTGTGAGTGCTGGGACTGAAGCTTCTGCTCTCAGGAAAAGGAGAGAACTGGTGACCTGACTCTCAGCCCCACACTCGGCAGTTTGCAGTGTGGACACTGGTTCAGAAACGTTGGCCTCTCATCTTTATCTTCATCTCCTTCTCTTGTTCTTGTTATTCAGCCATATCTTGTTTTCATATGTACATAGTTATTTCTGACTGAATACCAGACATCTCTTGTGGGTAACTGAGGAGAGCTTTTGAGTTCTAACTGGTCAGTCTTTCTCTAGAGTCTTTTCCTTTACCTTTGTGCCGTGTCAGTCTAACCAGTTAGGAACGGAAGTGTATGAATATGAGCTTTTGGTCCTCTCAAGCCCACTGCCAATTCCCCTTGGTTCTTCAAGGTTCCTGCAGAGAGGCTAGGGGATTCGCCATGGAGACTTCCTGGAGGGCTCTGAACTCCAAATTTTGTTTTCTTAGGCTGTGAGTGGGTTGAAAGGTGTTCAGCATCTGCTGCCATTGGAATCTGCAGATCTCTAGGGAATTCTTCTTTCTGAGATTTGGGGCTCTGCAATTCTCACAGCTGTAGAGGCTCACTTGGCTTGACCAATTCCTATTTTCCCGTGAGGGTCTAACTTGTTTGCCTTTCTTTGCTAATGGCTTGTATATTGTTAGTGCTTGGCACAGAACCTAGAATATGACCATTAATTCTACTGTCAGGCCAGTTCCAGAGGCATAGACCAGAAAGACTGTCGCTGTCCAACTTCCAGGTGGGTCCAAAGCAAAGTCAGAAATAGACATCCTCATGGAGAGTTTTGACCTCAAGTGCCTATGTAAACATTTCATCTCAGAACCTGACCTCTGTAGTGCCTTGTGCCTGTGCTAGCTCCAGGACTAGCTTATAGCAAATAGTTTTGAAAACTGCTTTGGAGAGCTTGGGAAAAGTCAGCTTTCCCTATGCACAGGTTATTCAGGAAATAGCTTTTTCTTATTCAGTGGCTTCTAGGGAGCAAAAGTTAATCATTAGTTTTTTATTTTATTGGGCTGTCATCTATGGCAAAGCAGTCTGTAGAAACAGCCTGGCATACTTTGTACACAAAGTCCTAAGCGAAAATGAGATATTTGGCTATGTGCCATGAGGATAGATTCAGTTTGCTTTGTGTGTGTGTGTGTGTGTGTGTGTGTGTGTGTCCGTGTCCATCTGTCAGTCCACCGAGCACCCATACAGACAACCCAAAGTGTGGACATTTGCTTTGATATATCTTAGCCACATAAAATGTGCAAGTTAAAAAATTTATTTGTATTTTTTCTTTCTCATTTGCTTACATCTGGGCCCCATATTATCTGTGACAATAGGTAGTGCATTCAAAAACCTGTAGAGCTAAAATACAGTTAGAGATTCTTTAGTGTTCTGATGTCCTGCCCTTGCTGAGCCACTGTGGCTCCCAGGTACCCTGCTGCTATGGCGCTGACAGTGTGAAGGGAGAGTATGATTTATAGTATCCTTCTGGTTCTAAGAGGAACACAATTGTAGCTAAACAGGGTTGCTTGTTTGCTTGTTTGTTCTGAGACATGGTACAGGATCTCATTCTGTAGCCCAGGCTGGTCTTAAACTGAAATCCTCCAGCCTCTGCTGCGATTTTTAGGAGTGCACATCACATCTGGCTCAGACAGCCATCCGTCCTCCTACCGTATCTCCAGCGAGAGAGTTCTAGTCTTGGAAATATCCAGAGTGATTTGTATTTTTCTAACTCAACAACAATGGAATGCATATCAACTAGAGTGCACCTGAGCCTCTTTATGTGTGAGCTGGAAAAATACAAATCACTCTGGATACATGTGCACAGCTGATGAGATCGCTGGGAGGCTTGGCATCTTAATGTGAGGAAACCCTTTCCATGCCTCTGTCTCAAAGTATTGCTTCCCTCTTGTTGTGTTTCGCCTGTCTAGTTGGAATGCTACCTGCTCCTGTCAGCTGAGATAATGAGGATGTTAGCCCGTGCAAGCGAAGGGGAAGAAACTTACCATTGACAATACCTCTCGCTTGCTCTACTCCCCTCTTAGCTTTGGTTGGTGCAGTCCTTGGTCATTCTTACATACAAGCCTTGCTCAGGCTTCCCTGCTGTCACAGTCCAGACACCTTCTTCCTCTCCTGCCTGCCAAGGCTTAGCTAGACATCTGTCTGCTTTCTTTCAACATGGGTTTTGACCATATATCATACTGTATAGCTCCAGACAGTTGGGAAGTGTCTTTTCTCTGGCCTGTTTTGATATCTTAGGGAACTGATCAGGAAGGCTGTAAGCTCATCCTTTCCATCTTCTGTGGCATGGAGTGTTTGCTCTTTGCTTGTTTCTAAGGACTCCTCTCTGAACCCTTACCTCTCAGCAGATGGCATACTAAGTAAATAGGAACACACACCAGTCTTCTGGTCTGAGAGCAGCATGGATAGTAACTTTGTCTGCCCAGATACTTCTTCACTATTGCTTGGTTGTTCTTAGGGTTCAGACTGGCTTTACTTTGTAAGTCCTAAAGCTGTGCTTGATTAGGTCCTAACTGCTGTGTGTGATTGTCTCTGTCCTACAAGCCCTTCTGCGGCCTCCTACCAGTGCATGTAGAACAAAGCCACGTGCTGCCGTCTGTCTGTCCCTATCTGTCTGTATGATGCCTTCGGGGGCATGTTCTTTCATCAAGCATATACTTAGTGCCTAGTCTATACTAGAAAAGGAAGTTGCTTTGGAACTTTTACCTGCTAGAAGACCTTTGTTCATGTATCTTTCATGAGGATATTCTGGTGTATGAGAGTTCAAAGTGGAAAAAGTGTGGTTGTTTTCAATAGTTAACAACTACTGTGACTACAAATGGCAAGGGCAAAGCAAAGTGCTTGTACTGTTGGCTTCTCGAGACTTTCAAAAAGTAATTTTCTGAGTGTGGAAAGACATGTGGGAGGGAGGGTTCAGAGAGATGAAAAGGAAGAGAGAAATATTGTAATTAAACTATAATCTCAAAAATGAAATAAAAATATAATCTTAACTTTGTCCTAGTAGAAGCTGGAAATCTTTCTGGAAGAAGTGCTTGTGGGTATCCACTGCCATTTGTGATTCTGAGTAGAGCTTTTCATGCAGCACAAAAGAACTGGGGAGGCTCAGACATCAGTGTGGATGTCTCCAGTTCCCATATCTGGCACCTTTGACTACATTTGTAAACGTGTTATGAGGGCGGGTGGGCGTTCTTAAGTGAAAGGGTGACCGCCAGTTCTAGTGCTGAGATAACTTTTGGTTTGTTTCCATCTTCTTAATAAAAATTGCTTCTGCTTCATCATAAAAGTACTTTCTCAGAAGCTCCTGTTGCAGCTTCCTGAGCAGGGGGTGGGACACTGAATAGTGTCCTCCCTGCCTTCTTTGTTAGGGTGTCAGCCATGCAGGACTCACTGATAACCCTGAAAGCTGAAGAACTCTCCAACACACAGGGAAGAAAGTTGCTTTCTGGAGCCTTCTGTCTGAAGGTGCTGTGTCCGGCCAACCCCTTCCTGAGAGTGTAACTCTGGGTCTCTCTGCTCTCTCCTGACCTGAAAGCTTTTCAAGCTCCTGAAGGCCCCATAGCATTTGCCTCTTAGTCTTCCTTTTTCCTGGGTAAGTATCCCCTTCTGTTATACCTTACAATTCAGGGCAATGCAGTTGCCTTCTGCTGAACCATATCAGTGGGGAGGATGTCCAGAGCACACACCAGAGCTGAATTGCTTGGGGCTTGAAATATTTAAATTTTGGACCATGGGAAATTTATGAATACATTTTGCACTATCTAAAGGGTAGAATCCAAGTGTGCATATGAAGTGCTTCCATATCATTCAGAGCTTACATAATAGCCTGAAGGTGATTTTAAATTTTAAATAAATTTGTATATGAAACAAGTTATGCAGTTGATACTGATAATTGAAAACATTTTTTTTTTTTAAATCTCAGGGCAACTTTGGGTAGAGGTGTGGAGCTTGTAGCAGCTTTCCTTTCCGCAGAGCTGTTTGTCTATGACTAGGACACTGAACAGAGAGCTAAAGTGAGATCTCTGGAGTACCAGTCAGCCCACATTGCCCCAGTTCTCCCTGGGTTGCAGAGCTGTCCCTGCCGTGGGGTTGACACAGGGATACAGTAGACAGGCCTTGCTGTCAAGAAGGTTCTTTGGAGGAGTGCCTTGGATGCTAAGCAAATGAAGGTCCAGTGTGACAAGATTTCCTGTGTATGTGTTGGGGCCTGGATAGACTGTTCTTCACTGTGAAAGCTGCGACAACATCTCTAGAAGAAGCACATCACCCTGCTAGATCAGTGGGATCCAAAGAGAAGAAGGGCAGGGAGGCGCCTTTTAAGGAATTTAGGAGAAGCGAAGGTCCCCTACCACAGCTACACACAGGTTTACGGTTCCTTAGGTGCCTGGAGCCATTGTCTTCAGTTTACCCTCACTCTGAAGCCCAGTCCCTTAGTTCTCTCTCTTAGTTCATGAGGGTGAACATACTTGTCTCCTCTCTCTCCTCTTCTGGCTTTGTATCTCTGCCCTCTTAATGGGAGAACCAGAAATGACCATAGATTTCTTTTGGTTAAGCAGTTAGGGGCTTTAGAGGGTGACTTAGAATTTATGTTCCTTACTCAATCAGAGGGCTTTTCTGAGCCCTGTCTTTCATAGCGTATGGCACTTGAGAGGACTGGCATTGTTGAATGAAGAGAGCAGTGCTTGCCAGTGGGTGCTTTGATGTTGTCAGTGATGCACTTTCTGTTGTACTCAGTAACGACTGTGGTTAAGGCGTGGACTAGACAGGTCAGAAGCTGTGCCTCATTTGCAGTATTTAAAATGCTACAAGGCCAGAGGTGAGTCATCTCACCCTTGTTGGCCTTACTGGTCCTTCATCTGTTGTCCTGGTTGGTTTTGTCAGCTTGACAAAAAGCTAGAATTTCCTGGAAAGAGAAATCCCAATTGAGAAATGTCTCCATCAGATTGGCCTTAGGCCAGTTGATGGGATGGAATTCTTTTTAATCGATGATTGGTGTGGAAGCGCCCAGCTCACTGGGGCTGGCACCATCCTGGGCAGGAGTCTTGGGCTGTGTGAAAGGAAACGAGTAAAAATTTCAGCATCATATTCTTATATTAAAAAGAAAGTCTAGTGTGCTGAGCCCGATGCCAGCACTCAGCAAATGCACTCAGCAAATGAGAGCTAATTAGTATTTCTAAGTACCCCTGAGTGGGAATGTTTTCTTTTTGTCAGTTCTTCTCAGAAATACCTTTTGTTTAATAGGCCAGATCGTGTTGTTTACCATGTTTGTTGAGCAGGTCTACTGGGCGCTTGGTCTGAGCTGGTGGTAAGCATCAGCATCCCAGGCCTTCCCCACAGGTGCTGAATCCTGACTGTTGACTTTGTCATTCACACAGCATTGGGTGAGTTTTTCCCCCACTAGGGCCTAGACCTAGACCCCAAACTCAGATACATAGTTTCCTTTTGAAGGTGTTTTATGCCTTCCTTGTCTCCTTCTAAATAGGCTTGTGGGGACCAGCAAAGGTGACCAGAGCCTCTGACTTTTGCCCCCCTTAGTTGTGTCTATAACTCTGATAGGAGGGCACATTGAATTCTGGGTAGAATTTGGGCATAGATCTTGGACCATTTGCTTGAGGCTGCTTTGTCTTATCATGGTATGGATGGAGGGGGGGGTGACAATTTAGCACCGTACTGAAGGCCAGACTGTCTCCACTAGACTTGTCATCCTGTGGGCCTCCTGACCCTCTCTTGGTATCTGGGACTTCAGTGGGTAGATGGTTTTTCTTAATGTTTCAGTCAATCACCCAGCATTCTACTTTCCTCAGTGGCATACACTAGACTCTGAAATCTGATACATGGATTTTTTTAATAGGATGCCTTTTAAAAATTCTTTGTCATATATACATGTAAATACATATATATACATGTAAATAATGTATCTTGGCCATGTTCATTTCAAACTCCCCTCTCCCATCCCCCCTGGGCACCCCTAATCCTCATCCCATCATGTGAGCACTCCCACCAGTAACCCAGGGGGTTCAGTTAGTGTTTCCTGTTGGAATGTTGAAAGGTCTTGTTGACTTGGTCCTATGTAGACAACTGATATATACAGTGAGTCCATGAGCATGTCACATCCAGAAGGCAGCATCCCACAGCTGTCTTCCCATCCTCTGGCTCTTACTCTCTTCTGTCCTCTGTTTGCTCGTGTTTCTTGAGCCTTGGTGTAGGAGGCAGAGGCTGTTGGGCTAGATGTCTCATTTTACTATTGAACCCTAAATAGTCATGTATTCTCAACACTATGTCAAACCTTACTTTTTGTTCTACATTTGCAGATGGAGCTCTGTTTTATTATTCTCAAGTCAATAGAGATTAGCATATGTTAGATTCTGACCTATGTTTTCTTTATAATTTCTTATACATATACATACATATATATGATCAACTCATATTTATAGACATTTTTCCTTGAGTACCGATCGAGCAGAAGTATCATTGCCTCTATGTGAGCCTATACATTCGTGTTCATTCTTTCTGGGGTTTTGTTTGTTAGTTTGAGATAGGATTGTTTGCAGGCCAGGCTGGCCTTTGTATAAAAATGATGACATAATTGCTCCATGGAATGGTTAAAGGGGAGGTTTTTAGTGTGTGTGTGTGTGTGTGTGTGTGTGTGTGTGTGTGTGTGTGTATACAGAGAACAGCTAGAGGCTTCTGGAAGAGTCCAGAGCAGAAAGAGAAAGCATGGCCTGGGCTGGGTTATGAGAGAGGGGAGAACAGCATCAGGGAGTAGAGAAAACAGAATGGGCAGAGGACGGAGGAGGGAGAGAGAGAGGAAGGGGAGAAGGGAAGAAGAGAGAGGAGAACGGGAGGGAAGGAAAGATAGATAGAAAGAAAAAGAAAGAAAGAAAGAAAGAAAGAAAGAAAGAAAGAAAGAAAGAAAGAAAGAAAGAAAGAAAGGAAGAAAGAAAGAAAGAAAGATAGATAGATAGATAGCAGGGTTATAAGGAGAATGAATAGCTATGAGGAGGGAGTTTAAGGTAGGGAGGAGGTGAGAAGGGGAGATGCTAGCCTGGACACTGAAATGTGCTACAGGTACTTTGAGGGAGCCTGGAAGCCAGCATTTGCTTTAATATGTTAACAGGCACCATTTGTCCCTTCTGCCAGTGATGAGGGAAATGTCCATTTGATAGAGGGGAACCAACTTCACAAGTTCTTGAGGAATGCTGGCTTTTATGTAACTACCAGAAATCCTCCTAACACCCATGTTGAGCCTGTTTCTGGACTGCCTTTTGGAGTCTGGAATTGGAACTTCATTTGGACCTAAGAGCTCCTATCCCTCTATGTGGCTGAAGATGGTGAACTCGGTTTTGGTTTGCTGGTTTTGTGTAGCTGACAATGTAACCCAAGACTTCATACATGCTTGGGCAAGCATTCTACCACTGAGGTATGCACGTAGTACCTAGCCCTATATTTTGGATTAAACAAAATCATGTAAAGTTGTGTAGTACTTTTATTGAGAGTCAAAGTCAAAGTGACTGTGCATTGTTTTGATATAGGTTTGTTTTCTGTGAATTAGAGTGCTTTCTTAAGCACTTCTGTGGAAGTGCTCTGTCTACCTATATCCATCTTCCTGTCCATCCATCCACCCATCCACCCGTCCATCCGTCTATCCGTCTGTCTGTCTGTGTGCCTGTCTATCGATCTCTATCTCTTCTTCATTCCCTCCCCCACCTTTTTCCTTCTCCGCATACAAACATACACATAGACAGATGCACATACACACAAACACACACACATCATCTCCTTAAAATCTTTCTAACAATGTGAAAGAAGTTCTGTGCTCTTGGAACCATTTTTCATGGTAATTTGTGGAGTGGAGAGACATCCTGACTTCACCTGACTTTTGAGCCTTATATGTAGTAGTTAGGACTCAGTTCCAGCCTTTTCAGTCCCCAGACTTGTTGAGGTTTACTGGATTTTTAAGAGTTATTTCAAATACAAAATACAAAGGGCTACTTACTTCTTTGTAGTAATATTGTATCACAAACTACATATGTTAGTTCAGGAAGTGTGAAGAATATGCAGGATGATTTAGGAGGCATGAATTGCTGTGTCATGCAGCTGCTCTTTCCAGAAGCAAAGGAGAAGTGGTAAATTATACCTACAGTTTCTAAGATTCTGAATTTTGAAATTGGATTCCTGGCCTTCCTGCCATCTCCAGCTCTTATTTCTGTTAGGTTATTATTAAAATTTCCAATGTGGCAAATTGTTGGGCTTTGTTGTTATTTTAACTCTGGCACCTAACTTGTTAATGAAGGATGAAGTCACAGTGTGCCTTTCCTTTTCCTAGTCTTGCAGTGCCTTCCCTCTGCCACACTGTGACTCATTTGTTCTTTCCCTCAAGGCTCTGAAATACAGCCTGATGAGAAAATAGAACAGTCAAATTATCTTTTCTTCTTAATCAGGTTATACTGTGATTTTTTTTTTTGACGTGGTTCTGTGGACCCATTTTTAATACATGTATACGTACATCACACGTCACTCTGGTGTGAGTCCATAGAGGTATCCCTTGATATCAAAAAGTTCTACATTTAAGAGTTCCATTAACTAACCTGAGAAATTGTACCAAAACCTGCCCAGACCTTTTGCTCTTATTATTTCTCAAATAATGAAGCATGATAGAGATTTGGGTGATGTCTGTGATATGTCAGAAATTATATGTCATCCCGAGATGATGCCAACTGCATGCCAGGATGTGTATGTTATATGCCAACACTACTCTGTTTTGCATAAAGGATGTGCATTTGAGTTCCTCAGGAGGTCCTGGGTCCAATCCACTCCAGATACTGAGGAATGTTGGTATTTTCATCTATTTAGCAACATTTATCAGAAATCTCCTTAAGTCACATTTGTGTGCAAAAGTTTTGGGCATTTGTAGACTTAGCGTCTTTAATTCATGAGAGTTTGAAAAGCAAGTGAACACATGTAAGCACGTAGGAATTTGTGTCTATTTAACCGTGTGTAGGGATGAAGTATAGCATGATGTTTGGAAGAATTTAGTTTTAAAGTTGGATCCTAGTGTAGCCAGCCACTAGCTGAATAGACTGAGGCAAGTTTTTAATGCACTTATTCAGTTCCTTTGTCTATCAGTGAAGAAATAGTAGTCTGGGCTGGTGAGATGGCGCAGAGGGTCAGGTTGCTGTCCTCAAGTCTGGTAGCCAGAGTTCAGTCTTTATAGTGTGGATGGAAAGAACAACAGACTCTTGAAGATTTTCCTCTGATGTCCATGTACTGTGGAAATGGATCACTTAAAAATCTTCTACAAAAGCACAGAGTCAGTTTGGTCTTAAACACACTGCAAAGGAACCAGAGACATCTGCAGGATGAGCTAGACAGAAGCCAGGGCAGCCCCTCAAGGACCAGGACCTGGGACCACAGAGCTCCGACTCTCACGCTTGGTCTTGCGGTCCCTCATTTGTTAAGCTCAAGTGCTTCAGAGAGGCCCTTGGAGGTCCTGCCTCCACGTCCATTCCAAGGGAGCATGCAGCTGCCCTCTTAGACAGTGCCTCTACCACCCCACGGTGTGTCACCGCCTTGCTCGCCTAGACGTGCACACACAAACAGTAAGTAAGAGGAGTTGGAAAAAGTAAAGAAATAGTCTTGAGAGGTTTCCATGGTATTGTGAAGATGATGTTTACTGCGAAGGCTGGTGTGTAGTAAGCACTTCATAACTGGTAGTTATAACTAGTGTTTTAAATGTAATCAAGCTTAAAAGAAATATTTGTAAGCTACAAGCGTACACCTTCCTCTGAAATCTAATACATGGAAGAGATTTTTTTGGACCCTTTTAGAGATGTGGAGAAGAGCTATGCCATCTGGTAGCACACAGCTATGAATAGCACTTCTTCCCGTGGGCAGTCTCCACTTCATACCCAGTACAGGAAGTAAACACTGCATCACATCCAATAGACAGTCCGCAGCGCTGGGCGCTTAGCACTTACCCACTTTTAGACTGTCCAAATAAAATCTCAGAAATCTTTAAGTAGTTCTTTGAAAATAATGTTGAAGTTAAAATATCGTTTGGTATAAGCTAATTTTTATATTCTCCCTTAAGTTGTTGATGATTTCAACAACTTAAGGGAGAATACATCCTGCAGGTTGCATGAGGATATGTTTGTTGAGTCCCTAGGAAAATGGAATTGTTTATCATTTCCACTTTTTAAGGGATTAGATCCCTAGAACCCTATCTGACCTGGCTTGCAGGACCAGAGCTTTCATAGTGTTATTCTGCGAAGTAGAAGTGATGGACTTTGGAGCAGGTCGTTAAGTCAGTGTAGCTGGTACCCCATGATTTCCATGGTTCCGTTTGGGTTCAACTGGAAGTCACCGTTCATTAAGATGTACGCATTGTGGGCTAGAGAGATGGCTCAGTGGTTTGGAGCACTGACTGCTCTTCTAAAGGTCCTGAGTTTAATTCCCAGCAACCACATGGTGGCTCACAAACATCTGTAATGGAACCCAATGCTCTCTTCTGCTATGTCTGAAGACAGCTACAGTGTACTCACATACATAAGATAAATAAGTCTTTGGGGTTTTTTGTTTTGTTTTGTTTTGTTTTTTCGAGACAGGGTTTCTCTGTGTAGCCCTGGCTGTCCTGAAACTCACTCTGTAGACCAGGCTGGCTTCGAACTCAGAAATCCGCCTGTCTCTGCCTCCCAAGTACTGGGATTAAAGGTGTGCGCCACCACCGCCTGGCAAATAAGTCTTTTAAAAAAGATGTATGCACTGTTTACAATGAAAGAAACTCATTTCTATACACTTTAGTGTGAATCTGTTAGGATTGGATAGGATTGTGTTGTGTAGTATCAACCAAGCCTTCTGAACTTGAAGAAGCACCCACACTTTAGGTGACACTGTACACAGAACAATGTACTACTTTTGTTAGATAATGGAAAAGCAGTTTCCTTGGTACAGAAATCCATGTGATTTGTTTTCTTTCAGCAATGGCTGAAAAGAAACCTCTGTTTTTAGACTGACTGGTTTTTAGTACTTAGATTCTTCATATCCTTAATTTTTAAAATTACCTCTCATTTACCAGAGTGTGTATGTATATGCCGCTGGTTTGTTTGAGACATTACACTATCTTCCTGGAGCCTGGCTGCACTTTTTCTTCTCTTCCTCCTACCTGGTGGAAGTGCAGAACAGCTATGAAAATTGAAGTCCTTGAATGAGGCATTTGAAGGAAGATTGTAGTTGCTTTTCTTGCATCTTTGGAAGAATGGCTACAAGGTTTCCCTGGAGGTGGTCATACACCACAGGGCAGTAAAGGCACTGTCTAAGAGGGCCTTGGAGTGGAGTGGAGGCAGGACCTCCAAGGGTCTCTCTGAAGCACTTGAGCTTAACAAATGAGGGAAGGCAAGGCCAAGCATGAGGGTCGGAGCTCTGTGGTCCCTGGTCCTGGTCCTTGAGAGGCTGGCCTGGCTTCTGTCTAGCTCATCCTGCAGATGTCTCTGGTTCCTTTGCTGTGTGTTTAAGACCAAACTGAGTCACACCAAGATACTTTATATTGTTTGTGGCTATTGTGAAGGGTGTCATTTCCCTAACTTCTTTCTCAGCCTGCTTATCCTTTGAGGATACATCCGATAGAGGGCTAATATCCAATATATACAAAGAACTCAAGAAGTTAGACCCCAGGGAACCAAATAACCCTATTAAAAATGGGGTACAGACCTAAACAAAGTATTTTTCCCTGAAGAAATTCGGATGGCTGAGAAGCACCTTAAGAAATGCTCAACATCATTAGTCATTAGGGAAATGCAAATCAAAACAACCCTGAGATTTCACCTAACTCCAGTCAGAATGACTTAGGTTAAAAACTCAGGAGACAGCAGGTGTTGGCGAGGATGTGGAGAAAGAGGAACACTCCTTCACTGCTGGTGGGATTGTAAGATGGTACAACCACTATGGAAATCATTGTGGCGGTTCCTAAGAAAACTGGGCATGACACTTCCAGAGGACCCTGATATACCTCTCCTGGGCATATACCCAGAGGATTCCCCGGCATGCAGTAAGGACACATGCTCCACTATGTTCATAGCAGTCTTATTTATAATAGCCAGAAGCTGAAAAGAACCCAGATACCCCTCAATGGAGGAATGGATACAGAAAATGTGGTATATATACACAGTGGATTCAACAATTAAAAACAATGAATTCATGAATTTTTTAGGCAAATGGATGGAACTGGAAAATATCATCCTAAGCGAGGTAACGCAATCACAAAAGAATACACATGGAATGCAATCATTGATAAGTGGATATTAATTAGCCCTGAAGTTCTGAACACTGAAGATACAATTAGCATATCAAATGATTCACATGAAGAAGGAAGAAGAGGGCCCTGATCTTGGAAAGGCTTGATTCAGCATAGTAGGGGAGTACCAGGACAGAGAAAAGGGAGGGGGAAAGACATGAGAATGGATGGAGAGAAGAGGACTTATGGGACATATGGGGGGGAGGGACTGGGAAAGGGGAAGGCATCTAGAATGTAAACAAAGAATATAGAAAATAAATTAAAAAATTAAAAAAAAAAGATCAAAAAAAAAAAAAGATCAAACTGACTGTGCTTTTGTAGAAGATTTTAAAGTTATCCTTTCCATCTTTTGTTTATTGGTTTGTTTCTGATCTTCATTCCCCTTGTTTTCCAAGTCCCAAATTGCTGGCTGACAGTTACTCCACAAACATTTAAGTATAGAGTGGTTGCCATGGAGTTAGTGTCTGTTGACATCCCCAGACTCAGACGCTGGTGGATGCTCATGGTGAAGTGCAGACCAGACCCAAGCCCGTGCTGTCAGGGGGCCTGCGTTATGCTACCAGAAATACAGGTAGAATGAGGTGGCAAATGCTAGTTTGTCTCTTCTTTTTTTTTTTTTCTGTCTCTTGTAGCTGCTGTTGCTCTTCTTCCTTTTCCTCTTTTTTTCCTTTCCTCTCCCTTTCACTTTTTCTTTCCTTTTCCTCAATTTTGTTTGCTGATGGGGAGGGTGTCTTACATATCCCTGTGTAGCCACAAACTTGCTATGTGTTACAGGCTGGTCCAGAACTTGAAATCCTCCTGCTCTGTCTCCGTGCTGTTATTATATGTGCCATCACACCTGGTTCTGATACCACTTCTGACATCAAACATATATATGTATATTTTCTCCTGACATGAAGTGTGTGTTGTTTTACTATGTCATTTCCCCAACACCAGTGATCATCAGGTTGCGAGTTCTAACATCAACAACAGCTCCTGGCGTCAACTGAGACCCCACAAATTAAGATCTCAGCCTTATAAGACTAAGTTCCCATTGCAGACACTGGCCTGAGATAGGGCAGCCAGGTGATGCCCCTGGCCCTGTGTATTCCTTCATCCCCGTAACCACTTACTCTAGTTTTTCATCTATAAACAGTTTGAGGCTTGCCTGGGATATAGTAAGCCTCCCCCCCCCAAAAAAAAAAAACAAATGGGGATGTGGGACAGGTGAAGCTAATTGATGTCCTTTTAAAAAAAGGACTGTTCATCATGTTTCTCAGTGAGTTGTGGGTCTTATCCCGAGAAGAATCTGTGAAGGAAGATGTATGTGCTTCAGCTGGAACCAGCTGAGTCATTTATGGGCAAACTGTGGTGCTCTCTGA
Organism: Apodemus sylvaticus; assembly: GCF_947179515.1. Classification (NCBI taxonomy): domain Eukaryota; kingdom Metazoa; phylum Chordata; class Mammalia; order Rodentia; family Muridae; genus Apodemus; species Apodemus sylvaticus. The sequence continues at coordinate 139,564,467 of NC_067473.1, read as the reverse complement.
GGCCACACAGAGCACATGACCAAGTGGAGCCTGACAGACAGCCTGGGCTTGAACGCCGGCCCCTACCTGCCTGTGACCTTGTAGGCCTCTCACCTTAGCTCATCCTTAATTCTTTATTTGAAAATGGGGCAAATGACTGAGTGTCTGCACATGGCTGTGCCGGCATGACTATTAATAGTTCTTCCTTTGTCTTTTAAACACTTCTTTATTTAAATGATACAGTATGTGGTTACCTTATAATAATGATAATAATTGAGTTTATTATAGTGAATGGCTATTTTACAGATGTAAGACATAAAACAGTACTTATGTGATACGTATGTGATAAGTATCAACCTCTAGGTTTACTTATATGCTGCTTATTCTGTGAGTAGAATTAGTATGTTAAATACCATGCTTTTTGCATTATTCCAGAAGCAAAAATTGCAGGTTCTTAGACAGTGTCGAGCCATCTACCTTGGTGTGAGCAACTTGAAGTTTCAAGGATTCTCTTCCTTTTTGACCTAGCATGGGTAGAACAAACACCATGAAGGAGATGGCTGTCTCCTTCACCTCAGAAGCCTGGAGCACTGCTTGAATTGGCCACTGCAGCCATCTGTACTTTCACAATGAGAACTGGGGAGCTGTTCATTGGTTCGTGTGTCTGATAGGCTGTGGTTCTAATGTGAGCTTCCCTCGACCTTTGACCTTTCTGTGGCATCACCTTTCTCTTTTCTCTTTTTTTTATTCGATATATTTTTTATTTACATTTCAAATGATTTCCCCTTTTCTAGCCCTCCACTCCCCGAAAGTCCCTTAAGCCCCCTTCTCTTCCCCTGTCCTCCCTCCCACCCCTTCCCACTTCCCTGTTCTGGTTTTGCCGAATACTGTTTCACTGAGTCTTTCCAGAACAAGGGGCCACTCCTCCTTTCTTCTTGTACCTCATTTGATGTGTGGATTATGTTTTGGGTATTCCAGTTTTCTAGGTTAATATCCACTTATTAGTGAGTGCATACCATGATTCACCTTTTGAGTCTGGGTTACCTCACTTAGTATGATGTTCTCTAGCTCCATCCATTTGCCTAAGAATTTCATGAATTCATTGTTTCTAATGGCTGAATAGTACTCCATTGTGTAGATATACCACATTTTTTGCATCCACTCTTCTGTTGAGGGATACCTGGGTTCTTTCCAGCATCTGGTAATTATAAATAGGGCTGCTATGAACATAGTAGAGCATGTATCCTTATTACATGGTGGGGAATCCTCTGGGTATATGCCCAGGAGTGGTATAGCAGGATCTTCTGGAAGTGAGGTGCCCAGTTTTCGGAGGAACCACCAGACTGATTTCCAGAGTGGTTGTACCAATTTGCAACCCCACCAACCTCCTAACTATGTTCGTTCTCTCTCTCTCTCTCTCTCTCTCTCTCTCTCTCTCTCTCTCTCTCTCTCTCTCTCATTGTTTTGACAGAGTCTCACTATATAGACCATGCTGGCTTCTCACAGAGATCTTCCTGCCTCTGCCTCCCAAGTGCTGAGATTAAAGGCATTTACCACCATGCCCAATTTACGTATCTTTTTCGTTGACTCCTTCCTAGGGGATAAATACCATTTCACATAATTCAAAAAGCTTTATTTTCAACAATGCTTTTATGTACTTACCTTAAAATCCTTTTTCATGTCAATGCTGAGCATAAAACAATTATTGGGACATTTTATTTTGTACCTTTGGAAGAGGTTCTGTGACATCTATAGGGTGGTTGATTGCTTAGAGGTGAGGTAAGTGTGAAGGCTCCATGGCGTTCTGATAGCGTGGACTCTACTCCTGCCCAACCCTCTGCTGAGAGCTGTGAGCCCAGGATGTACAGACATTCCATTGCTCGCAGACTTCCTATTTCCTTCCCCTTAAAGTAGTACTTCCTGTTTTCAGGGTCATCAGTGGGGATCAGATGGCGTTAAAAGGTTAGTGTACTTGCAGTAGTTGTGATGTAGAGCAATCAGCGGTCATTGTTTTACATTATCGGATGTTTGAAAGCAGAGTGCGTTTCTTTAAAGGGGGTGGGGGAGCGACTGATGTGGTGGTCTGCACCCATCATTCCAGCTCTCAGGATGTTGAGACATCCTGGCTTACAACAGTGGTACTTTGCCTAAAAAAGAAGATGGCAGCTGTGGCTGAAGAAACTTCTAGAGATGGCAAGCAGAGCCGGTGTCTTAGTCACACACATGATGCCCCTGTTGCTATGTTAGTATGAAGGCAATAGATGATTGTTTTCTGTTGCCCTGAATTTTGGGCTGCTGGAACCTTGCCTGTAGGAGCCCATGTCATGTGCCAGCTGGAAGGCTCGCCTAGAAGTCACGTGTGCTGGGGAGTCCAGCTCTCAGTTAACCAGGGCAAGGGCAACTTAGCTTTCAATTCTTAGCACTCGACTGAGTGCGCTTCCTAAGGTTGTAGAGAGTAAAATCTCGCCCTTTAATCTGAATTCCTCTTCATTTACAGTTCTAAGAAAGTCTTTGATGATGAGCATTTGGGGTCCTTGAAGACACAGTCTTCATTTATTTTAGTTTAAACTTTTGTGTACTTTGACTTTAAAAATGTTTTTGTTAATAGAAAATTCCAGACATGCAAAAGTAGAAACAAATGCTCTGCTGAGCCCTGGGCTCTCAACAGTCATCTTTACAAACTCAGCTCACAGCGGACCTGTTGGCTCCTCGTTTGTTCCTTCCGGTCTCTAGTGATGTGCAGGAGCCTCAGAGATTGGGTGGCCATGTGCTTGAAGAGATCCCTGCAGTAATTGCTTCAGATTTGCATTTTACTGAAAATGGCTTAGTCTTCTACTGACTTACAGCTCACTCTGACTTTTATCATTATTTGTTTGTCCCCCACCCCTGCTCAAAGCCCCCAGTTGTGCCTGGGCATGTATACCTCCCAGCACTTGGAATGCAAAGGCAGGCAGAGCTCTATGGATTTCAGGCATCCTGGTCTAGATAGGAAGATCCAGGCCAGCCAGGTCTACCCTGATGAGATCCAGTCTCAAAACAAGCAAAGAAGTACTCCCCAGATTATCTTGGTTTAATTGATATTGATATGCTATAAACCACATACATTTCAAGTTTTCATTTTAGTTCAGTTTGGTAATTGTCCAGAAAATAATTCTAATCAGAGTAGTGACTATAGCAGTCACCTTGGGCCACCTTGTAACCTCTGTGTCTCCTGCCCTAGCAATTTGTAATCCTCTTTCTAGAAAGCACAGATTCTGTGGTATTGTTTTCAGTTTTAGATAAATGGAACTATATATTATGCATTCCATTTTGTCTAGACTTTTTTCATAATGCCAGCCTTTTATCTATTCTACAGATGTTATTGGGCTCCCACCAGGTACCATTTTGAAAGCTATAAAGGCCTGTTAGGAGGCTATTATAGTTGGTTCTGCTGACAAATGATGGTGGTTTGAACCAGAGAGGTTGCCATGGAGATGGTGAGCTGCCACTCATTAGAACTCTCCTTTGGAGGTGAAGCTAATTGGACTACTTGGATATAAGGATGAAAGAGAGGGAGGAATTCAGATTACCTCCCAAGATTGGGAGATATTTTGAGATACTCACAAAACCGTTGTTTAAATATTTTTAAAAGTAAAGAATAGCTTCCCTTGTCCAATAGAAAATTATGAATTACAGTTTTCCTCTCTGGTGTTGGGATAGGATTTGAAGTAGGCTGGTAGAAAGACTTTAGAATGAAGGTGAATATTTTTGGATTTTTTTTCACTGTATATTGAAGTGACATTAACTCTGCTATCTTTGACCCACAGGTTTCTGTGTTGGTTTTAGTGATGAAAAGATCAGTTCAACCAAGTCTGATGCCATGATTGAATCAGACTGTACTTTGTGATGGTACTTTAGCTATGGTAATTTTATTATAGTATAAAAACAGTCTCTCTTTAGTTTACAAGGGTTATTAACATACCATGAATTTTATTAGGTCTTGGATAACTCTACTTGGGAGTTGAGCATTAGACAAACTAGATCAAATGGTCTCTGTGGGTTTGAATATGAAGTTATACACTACCAGGGCTATTAAGTTCATGAACACCTTTGGGAAATCTGAGTTAGTTATAAATTAATAATATGAAGTAGTAACATCGGCATGACACAGATCTCCTGTCATTTGTTTAATGTGTCCTACACATTATCTCCTTCAGTCCCTACATCTGTCCAGAGAAGCCAGGATGAGGGAAGCCAGGGCTAAGCAGAGAAACCCTGTCTCAAAAAAAGAAAGAAGAAAAAGAAAAAAGAAAGAAAGAAAAGAAAAAAGAAAAGCCAGGATGTTTATTATTCCTGTTTTTCAAAGGAGGAACCTGGGGCATAGAGGGGTTGCATAACTATCCTAAAGGCTCATTCAGTGTCAGGAGCAGGATTTGAACCTAGTTTGATGGAGACCATGTTTTTCATCCTGAGATAACATTTGAGGTGAATCTTGAGTTTAATGAACAGCTGGGACCAGACGTGTTAGGCAGAGAGAGAAAGTGTTGCTGGGAGGCGGATGAGAAGTGGTGTCGGTGAGTAGGAAAAACACACAGCTTCTAGGAAGCCGTCTGGTTAGCTGAGCAGATATTTCACAGAGGAGTCTATGAGGCCATTTAAAGAGTCCTTGAAATTTTGAATAGTTTCATGATCTCTCTTTCTAGTTTCTTAGAGGCAAAAAAGCTTATAGTGCAAGTATGTGTACATGGTATGGTGTGGCTGATATCAGACATTTTCTGAAAAACACAATGGAAAATAAGATTTCTTACTATACTATCTCTGAATGTATGCAGAAGATCCTTATTATGCCAGAGTTTTGGTTTTTAGGTTTTTTTGTTTGTTTGTTTTTTCAAGACAGGGTTTCTCTGTACAGTCCTGGCTATCCTGGAACTCTGGACCAGTCTGTAGACCAGGCTGGCCTTGAACTCAGAAATCTGCCTGCCTCTGCCTCCCAAATGCTGGGATTAAAGGAGTGCTCCACCACTGCCCTGAGAGTTTTAGTTTTTACTGCCCTGAGTCTGTTCCTCCATTTTTACTAAAAGAATTTGAGAAGGAACTCATGGTTGGCAGTTTTGGAGCTTTGCACTCCTGCCTCTTAACCTCTGTTTTCTTTCTTCTTCAAGCAATATTACAAATACTTTCTTTTATTTTAAAATAAGATTATTTATTATTATAAATAATTATACTATAGCTGTCTTTAGACACACCAGAAGAGGGTGTCAGATCTCATTACGGATGGTTGTGAGCCACTATGTGGTTGCTGGGATTTGAACTCAAGACCTTTGGAAGGGCAGTCGGTGCTCTTAACTGCTGAGCCATCTCTCCAGCCCATTATTTTTAAAGATTTATTTATTATAAATAATTGCACTGTAGCTGTGAATACTTCTTTAATGACTGCTTAGTGGCATTTTAGATGTTATTTTGAACTTTCTTTTTATGAAATGTTCAAATACAAATGAAAACAGAGATCCCACATCACATATTCAGTAGCTGTTAACTCTGTCAGTATGGTTCATTCAGAGACGGGACCAACCATTAGTGAGTGTGTGTCTGTGTGTACTTCTACATGTGTAAAATAAATTTATTACTGACTTTTTTTTATCATACCAAGTGGCTATGATGCCGTTTTAAATTTAAAATTTGATTCTGTCATACATATGTATACTGTATTCTGCACTAGTGTTTTTCTTAGTGTAGTGTGGGTCCTTGAGATCTCTGAGAACACAGCTGGAAAAGAAATCTCAGAAATCTGCCTACCTCTGCCTTCCAAGTGCTGGGATTAAAGGAGTGCTCCACCACTGCCCTGAGAGTTTTAGTTTTTACTGCCCTGAGTCTGTTCCTCCATTTTTACTAAAAGAATTTGAGAAGGAACTTATGGTTGGCAGTTTTAGAGCCTTGCACTCCTGCCTCTGCTCCTTCATCTTCCAGGCCTCCCCAGGAAATGTTTCTTGTAGCTCAGTTTAACCAAAAGCCAGAAGGAACAGAATTCTTAGAGTTAAGTTGAATAGAGCTCAGGCAACACATTGTAAAGCTTGTCTACTTTTAATAATTATTCAATCTAGTTTAATTAAATACCTTTATATTATTTTAAAAGGATATATTTTATATATTATAATAAATAATTATAAAATATTTTCAGGCACTATGAGTTTTACCTAAAAACCTTAGTATGTGTCTAGAAAAGGTAGAAGTTTTAAATAATATTTTTAATTCTTTGAGGAGAGGTGGGTCTTGAGAACTCTTCCTTGATCTGTTACGGAATTTTGACTGACTTGATCCTGTGAAACTGAGCGGATATATGCAACAACCACGATATATGCAACAACCATGACACATGCAGCAACCATGACAGATGCAGCAACCATGACACATGCAGCAACCATGACAGATGCAGCAACCATGACACATGCAGCAACCATGACACATGCAGCAACCATGACACATGCAGCAACCATGACATATGCAGCAACCATGACACATGCAGCAACCATGACACATGCAGCAACCATGACACATGCAGCAACCATGACACATGCAGCAACCATGACACATACAACAACCATGAAACATGCAGCAACCATGATACATGCAGCAACCATGACACATGCCAGCAACCGTGACACATGCAGCAACCGTGACACATGCAGCAACCGTGACAGATGCAGCAACCGTGACACATGCAGCAACCGTGACACATGCAGCAACCGTGACACATGCAGCAACCGTGATACATGCAGCAACCGTGATACATGCAGCAACCATGACACATGCCAGCAACCATGACACATGCAGCAACCGTGACACATGCAGCAACCGTGACACATGCAACAACCGTGACACATGCAGCAACCGTGACACATGCAGCAACCGTGATACATGCAACAGCCATGACACATGCAGCAACCATGACACATGCCATAACCATGTCCTTCCCGGAAGTCAGCGCACGCGCGCTCCTGCTCGCCTGCTCGCTCTTGCTTCTTCCCACCCCTCTTCTCTGACATTTCTTGAGCCTTGGATGTTGGCACTCTGATATAGATGACACATTCACAGAGTTATTCATCCTATGAACTTTGACCAATTATGGGACTGACATAAGAATCTTCTCTCACCAAAGATGAGAACAACACAAATCCATATGTGTAAACATAAATACTTAGAAGGCAGTGTGACAGTGTGGCCACTTAGCCAAACAAAATCAATAGGCTTCCCTTTAGACCTATGGACTTCTCAGTAATGGATTTTTCACCAGGTATAAAATTCTTTCTGTGGAGCTGGGCTCATATCCAGTCAGAAAGCAGTTGGTTACTCCCTGCAACCACCATCCCACTGTTGGACTAACGGGCACGTCTTGCCAGCATGTCAGTACTGTAGCATTCAGGGCCCTGCACTAAGTAGTGATGTTTCTTTTCCCCAGCAGCCTTGATAGCGCCTCTGTTACTCTGTAGGCTAGTCATCTAGGAGAGAGTTTACTGGTCAGTTTGAAGTTGATTTCTCTATGTCCAGCACCCAGAATGAGTGGTGTCTTCAGCAACAGGCTCTTACCACCTAAAGATAGAGAGATATCATCACTAACTCACTTATTTCTTTTGTTTGTATGTTTATGTGTGGACATCTGTGTGTTTGTGTGTGCATACGTATATGCCCAGTGTGTATCAGGAAGTCAGAAGTCAACTCACCCAAGTTAGTTCTCTCCTTCTTTCATATAGATCTTGTGGACAGAAATTAGATCATAACACTTGTGTGGCAAGCCCTGTGACTCCTGAGTCATCTCATCTACCCAAATTAGTACCTTTTGAAGGCTCTGTTGAATGTGAGTTTTTAGGGTCACTATTTTAGCCCTTGCATCCTTTTAGTAATTTTCCCACCTTTTGCAAAGTGGTAAGCATTTCAAACACTTGTACCTAATCCTGTGTCTTGTTTCATAGCAAAACCAGTGTCATAGATAGCAAGTAGCTGAGCAGTTTCTGGGTCCAGGATTGTGTTGGCTGTTGCGGTTGGATTAGCCGCAGTGGTTGTTAGTGCTGCGCCGCCATGAAGAGTGACACAGTTTCGACTACAACTTCAGGTCATTGGAGGAGCAGAGAGGGAGCTTTAGTTTTCACATCACCCTGTAAGAGTGCCCACTTCTTACATGTATTTTGACAAAACCAAATTAATCTTTTATTCTAGCACATACTATGACAGTTGTGTTGAGAACTGAATTGGCATTAACCTCTGGTCTGACAGAATGTAGAAAACCTCCAAAAGCAGCAAATGCAGGGGTTTCCAAGCAAAAAAGAGTCTTAAGCAATGTGGTCATTGTTTAGGGTAGATAGGTAATTGTACATGCTTCAGGTGAATTCTCAATTGGTGCCTTACCCTTTTCCCATCTTCTTGCGTGTGTATGAATGTGTTGCTTGCGTATGTTGGTGTACCATGTGCATGCAGTGCCCACAGAGGCCGAAGAAGGCCTCTAGTCCCCTGAGACTGAGGTTCCCGATAGTTGTGAGCTGCCTTGTGGGTGCTGAGAATTGAACCTGGGTCCTCTGGAAGAGTAGCCAATGCTTTTAACAGCTGAGCTGTCTCTCCAGACCAAGTGCCTTTCTTTTATACATTGATAAACTGTACCCAGAGATTCTGATGTAATAGCTGTCTAGTTCTAGATATTCCTGAAGAGAAAGCTGTGGTTCAAGCCTTTATTTTCACTGGTAGACTTTACATTTTCAGCATGCCAATTATGATAGTAATATTACCAATGTATCTAAATGTTTAGGGCCATAGCTATACCCTGGTCTTGCAAAGGAATTATGTAAAGTCAGGGACTGAGTGACAGTGTATAAAACACCTTGGAAGAAACCTGCCCTTCTATCCACCTTGACAAGACTGGCATGCGTCCTGTCCCTCTTTTGAGAGTGGGGTGGGTGTCGTCCTTTTACCTTTTGTCTTTTAATCAATAGTCTTTGACCAATAGGTTTTTAGCTAGAAATAGGAAAGTGAAGCCAGGAGCAGGATTGTGCCTGACTTCACTTATTTTCAGTAAACAGAGCAGATGGCTGTGTGATTAGTTTTCTTTTTGAACAACAAAGGAAAAACAAATCGTCCTCACCCCCACTCCCCAGCTCTGGCTCACGGGACTTTCTTGGCGCCTCTTACACGCCTTTTGGAGAACACATTTGGTGTTGAGGCTTTTATCTTGGCAGCTGAAGCACCAGGATTTTCATCTCCATTGCCCTTTTATCAGAACTTCTTTCTAAAAGAAGCAGACATACCTTTTGGCTGCTCTCGCTCTCTGTGTCTTTGTTCTCTTTGCTGTTTCTTCTTGCCAGCATTAGGCTCTCTCCAACTTCCTGCCTTTCTGGTTTCTGAGGGGAGCTGAGGCAGAGAGCTTCAGAGCACTGCTCCTGGAGCAGAGCCTGGGTGCGACTCTTCATTTTTCATTTTCCTTTCTCCAGAGGGGTTATTGATAGGACAAGAATTAATACAAAATACTTACAACAGTGCTTTGTTCCGAATGGCACTATATCTAAAGTATTTTATTTTTAAAGAAAACAGTGTTCTGTTTCTGAATTACATAGACAGTTACATGGTTCTGAAACTGTGTAAGGGAATCCTGGGTGATGCACAGTCAATTATTAGCCAGCAACAACATAGCTCACTCTTGCTCTCTGAATGAATAAGTCGGTGATAATAAGGTAAGTCTGAATATCAGGGCGATGAGACAGGAGATGCTGCCAAGCAGTTTATAGGCACATAGGCAAAAAATAAAATTGGGAGATTAGAAGTAGATAGTTTTCTGTCATCGCTGTCTTCATGCAGAGACAGGGTCTTGAGGTGGATTGTTGAAAATTGGTAGTTGGACATTTACTGTCATGGGTATTCAGAAGGGTGTGAACATACACAGTGTCCAGGACAGAGACACATGGAGAGCCTGGGTAGCCACAGGGTGGCTGCTTCTACCAAAATGGACTCCTTTCCTTTCTGTGAGGAGCAGACTAACAAATGATTTTTCTCTTCCTCCACAGAAAGGCCCCACTTCTGGGAAAGACCGAGTGAAGAAGGGTGGATCCTACATGTGCCATAAGGTTAGTCAGACTGCTGAGCTGTTCTCGTGGGTCACAAAGTCAATGCGACACACTGCCCCACATGTTCCACTTGTTTTTGCTAATGTAACCTTCTTCATATCCAAATGAGAAAACAGGAGAGTCTTCAACTTTCTAAGAGGCACAGGGGATAGTAACAGGAGAAACAGAGCAGCCGCTGACTCTTCCACTGCTGAGAGACTTCTTTCTGTTGGCCTGTAAATAGGTTCTACCTCTTCCATGCTTAAGTCTGGGACCACACCCTTAATTTCAGATGTCTGTAAATTTCTGAGTTCTCTGTTGAGACTCAAGCTAGAGTTATAAATGGAGGGTGGTTTGTGGTTTACCAAAATGGAAGCACCCAAGCATGTCGGGTGTAAACGTGCATTTTTGCTCCATGATCTGTGATTTCAGTGTCCAAACTGGCAATTCTTGGTTCTGCTGAGTGCTCAGCGCCTCATAAGTAACCTTCATAAGAAATTTGGAAAGAGAACCTGACCTTTCTCTCTTTTTCTCTTTGAGTCATGCATTTTCTTTGCCTTGAGCACTCAGCGTCTGTCTTTTGGCTCTGTACTAAAAAGCATTTTGCAGTTTATTATTACCAAGAATCGTTGCATGGTAACTGACTCTGTCCTTGAGATTTCAAACCATCTATAGTGGGTACTATAATTAAGTTACTAATTTGTACTAGAGACATTAGTAAACTTTAACTTTGTCCTACTGCAGTAGTCCTCAAACTTTATCTTACGTCAGAATCAAGAAGTATGAGATAATGCCTGGCTTTTCACGTCTGCCACCATCTGGTTAGATTTTTCTGCTGTATCACCTGGACATCAGGATGTTTTAAAGCTCTGCAAGTATTGAAAACATACAGCAGAGTTTGGTAATGGCCTCAAGAAGCTCTAGCAGACATACCCGGGTGAGTTGGTAGGTGTGTGTTTTCTACAAGTTTTTAAGTTTAGAATCCTTGGCCATGCGATTCAGGAGGGAAGTTCATTCAGTTCAACTGGATTCTTGTGTCAAGCGTACATTTAACTGGGCATGGTGGCACACCCCTTTAACTTCATCCTTCAGGGGGGTAGAGGCATCTGGAGTTCTGTGAGTCCAAAGTCAGCCAGGGCTAGCCAGCCTTTAAAAAGGACAACATATCTACATTAATATAAGATGTAGATAAATTTAACTTTATGGAGTCATAATTAATTAATTAAAATTTTGATTTAGGGGCTTGGTATGCTAGGCAAGCTGGTCTCCAACTCCTGAAGTAAAGCATTTTTTTTCTGCCAGAAACCCTCCCTAAATGGGAGCCTGGACTTGGTCTGCCTTGCTGGGCTCATGCCTCATTCTGTTTGTCAGTTTGCTTGCCTGCTTGCTTCCTTGCTTCCTTGCTTCCTTCCTTCCTTCCTTCCTTCCTTCCTTCCTTCCTTCCTTCCTTCCTTCCTTCCTTCTTTCCTTCTTTTTATTTTAAGACAGGGTCTCACTGTAAATCTCTGGCTGGTCTGGAACACACAGCACTGATCAGGCTGTCCTTGAATTTACAAAGATCCACACACCTCTGCCTTCTTAGTGCTGAGATTAAAGGTCTGTGCCAGCATGCCCAGCCCTCATGTCTCAGAGGAAATACAACTTTTTTTTTAAATGAAGTATTATGCTACTGTACTTCTTATTTTCCATACTAGATTGAGGATATTCAAGTTCTTAGTCATCAGTGAGATAAACTTTGCTAGATGAGTTTTGCACATCTGTTGAAGCGGTTGTCTTTTCCATTTTAGTCAGTTAATACAGTATAATATGATACCGTACAATGATGGATTTCCATTTTTTTATGGTCTTATTTGTTTGTTAGTTTGTTTACTTATTTGTTTTTGAGATAGTGTCTCACCGTATAGCCAGGACTAAGTTTGAATCCTGTGGACCCCAGACTCTCACAGTAGCACCCGACCGTGTCGAGCTTGGTCTCAGCTCTTAAGCCGTCACTGCACTCTTGGTGGCTGTTGCACTTAGTCACGATGTGCTGTCTGTTTTATATATCTTGGATTCAGTTTTCTAAAACGTTGGGAACTTTTACATGTAATTAATGATGAGTAGAGCCTTTTTTGTTCCTAATAATTTTTGTGAGCTTTTGGTATGTTGTTGTATTCATAAATTTAATTGCAAAGTAGTCTTGAATCTTAAGGTTTTTAAAAAATCTTCAATATTTAAGAAAACTTCATGTAAAATTAACATTTCTTTCTGAAGTGCTTGGTAGAATTCCTTCTTACAGGCATTTAGACCTACTGAATTTAGCCCACTTTTTCATTACTGTAATGAAAACCCAAGAAGATTATTTTAAAAAAAAAGAAAGAGACTTATTTTGGCTTATGTTCTTAGGGGCATCATATGGGAAGTGATGGTGTGTGTGTGTGTGTGTGTGTGGTGTTTTGTGTATCCACATTCATTATGATTGTTCTTCCTCTTTCTATAAAGTCAGTAAGATGCAGGCCCAGTGACTCTACCTAATGACTTTATCAAATCCTAATCACCTCCCCCAAAGCCTGCACCTCTAAATAACATAAGGGTAGGCCTCCACCCCCTCAGAGCTTTAAGAGATACACTCAAACCATATGGAAATAAAATGTTCTTGTTTAATAGATGTTCTATTAATTCTGTCTTTTAAAGAATCAAATCTTTTATATGAATTTTTTATTTATTATTTCAACCTCTGCATTTTCATTCATTACTTAAACCAATATATTTAATGAAACTACTAATATTATTGAGTTTGAAATAGGTCTCTTGAGGTTTTGGTTTTTTCCTTTGCCTTATATGTTCCTTTCTATTCTTTGTGGGGTTTTTTTGGGGGGAGGTGTTTATATCACTTCATTTTTCTCTCTTAGGCTTCTTATCTATGACTCTATTTTAAAATGAATGGCCAATATAGAGCCAAGTCAGTGATTAACTTTTCCTGGTGTGCCTGTAGAAGACATCTTGTGAACAATAGAATGACAAAACTGGATGGAATTAGAATTTTTTCAGAGAAAAATAGCAATTCCAGAAATAAATAAAAAGAGTCTTATAATTAAAATTTAAAATATAAAGAATGTTATAATTAATTTTTAAAATATTTATTTTTATTTTATAGGTATGATTAATTTATCTGCATTATGTCTATGCACAGCTTGTGTGTTGAAGACCCTTACAGTTACAGAGTTATGGGCTATCATGTGGGTTCTTGGAATTGAACCCAGATCCCTTAGAAAAACAACTTAACCACTGAGCCATCTCTCCAGCCCCATATTAATATTTAAAATTCTTTGACTAGAAGATAACATACTTTTGGTCAGAAATCAAGGTCACTTTGTATTGTTAAAGTAAACTCCTATAATCATGTCTAGTTTTTTAAAAAAAAAAAGAGTGATTTTATTAAGAAAATCACTGTGTGTGTGTGTCTTTGTGTATGTGTGTGTGTGTGTGTGTGTGTGTGTGTGTAGTATGAATGTTGTGCCTGCATGTATGTCTGCATACCACTTTTATTCTCAGTACCACAGAGGCAAGCAGAGATCATTGGATCCCCTGGGACTAGAGTTACTAATCTGTGAGCCCCTGTGTGAGTTCTCGGAGTCAAACCTGGGTTTCCTGGGAATAAGTGCTCTTAACTGCTGAGCCATCTCTCCAGGCCACTCATTCCTAGTTTTTAACAGTCTGTCAAGTTACAGCTTCAGGAAGGAGATGGAGACACAGAAAGAGAGGCTCTGAGGTAGTACAGCAACCAGTTAAGCTATCACTCCCTGATCTGCTGCTTACATGGTGTGGCCTTAGAAACACTATTAATGTCTCTCTCTCGGCTTAGTATTTCCTCATGTGTGTAATGTACATGCTATTTATATCTTTTTCATACGATTATTGGAAGAATGCGCAGAGTCAGTATACGTTAAGTTGATGGAACAGATCACATAATAAGTACTCAAGTACAGACTTTGGTTCTTGGTGTTATTAGGTTGATGCGTAACATTCCAATGTGGGATTTTCATTCCAGTCCACAGCATCAGGGCTACCCTTCTACCAGAATGGCAAAGGGTTGGTCTAGTATCATTTGAAAGAACAATGGTAAGTTCTGGGTTCTGGTACAGGCTTCCCTAGAATGATTTAATATGAGATACAATTGCCTTAAAAATAGCTTTTATCTGAGAAACATTTTCTCTCATGAAAACCATATTTCTGTCCCACTTGAGTTGAAGGCCTCCAGGATTAGCACAGATACAGAGATCACCTTTACAAAGTAATTAGCCATTTTGATGAAATCAGGCTGAAACAGGTCCCTCCTACTATTCCCGTTCTTAATTAATAGAATGACCCATTTTCCAGCCACCCAAAGACCTAACTTCCTTTAAGACCCACTTTTCATGCTGAAAATAGAAGTAGAGAGACATAAAGAGCAGCCAGAGCATTCATAACCAGGACACTTGCTCTTTAATTGTGTCTCATTAGTGACCCATTATTGAGGTTTAAGAGAAATACTTATTAATACATAATTTTGGAGTGAATGGATGTGTGTAAATAGAATGATAGTAGTATGAATCGCCTCTTCGCAAGTGCTGGGCCTGATCTCAGCACACGTGTGTGTGTGTGTGTGTGTGTGTGTGTGTGTGTGTGTGTGTGTGTGTATGTATGTATGTACACACTCCCACGCACGCATTCCTGTACGGATCAAACCCAGGGAATGCACACACTGGGGAAGTGCTCTACCACCAAGTGATGTCCCCACCCTCTCACCACATGTGTGGTGAGGCTTTCTTTTTCGGATTCAGATTTTCATAGTTGTTTGGTTAATGGACGGCCTTGGGAACTCCTGTGACCCAAGAGTAAAACCTTTTGTAGTTGCTGATTTTTTTGAAAGTGTTTGGTATGCAAACAAAACAATTTCATTGCATAAAATTTAGAAAAGAAATAAAATGAGAAAGATGACTGAAAATCAGCTATCTTATGTCTTAGAGAAAACTATTAGGTAGTATTCTGCCATGAGTTTTATATACTTTAATATCTATTTTTCCAAAATTGAATTATTTTGTATTATACTCAAGGTTTTCAATTATGGTCATACTAACAATTTTGTATATCACCAATCTTTTTCTAGTCTCTTGTGTCATCAATGCAGAATCCTTTTCAACACTTCTGAGCAGACATTAAAAATTCATCAGAGCTGTTGCAGCCTGGCTTCTGTAATCTATAGACTAATCCGTCCAAGAACACTGCAGTCCTGTGCCTTGTCTCCAGAGCTGCCCTCCAGCTTGCTGGTTTATGTGGCACATAACCTGTTCCCTCCCATCCAGGTAGCTCGCTCACAGCCGCAAGCTGGGAGAGGTGTCATTTTTTTCCCTGCAGACAACCCAGAATCTCGGAGGCCTCATCTAAGCTGGCCAGTGCTGCTCACTTCCTTGAGGACGAGGTCAGGCAAGCTGAGGTTCCGTGACAGTGTGTGTCCCCAGAGCAAAGCATCTGCGTGCTTTCTCTACAGCGCTTGTTTTGCTTGTTTCTTCTGGGCAGCTGTGTCTGGGTACGGTGCTGGGGAGTGCGCACTCGCACTGGGCACGTGTCTAACAGAGCTCAGGCTCCAGGCCAGAGCAGTGTTCTTAGGTACTTTTATGGACAGCTTTATTTTATCAGTGAGGACAGATTCTGGAAGGCTGTGTTTAAGGTTAAAGAGCCACCGAGATTGGGTTTTTTTTTTTCCTTGCTGGTCAAAAAAAATTAGCAAAATGAGTATCACGATTTTCACTTGTGTTGAGTCCAAACTCCTTGGACTGTGGACATGGTGGTATGATTCTGTTTATTTATCTGCTCACTTATCTTGCTTTTTACGTTAACCGTCTTTGGCTAATTTTCTCTGGAATTCCAGTTTTCCAGTTCTTTGGGCATCTCAGCTTCCTCTCAGAGTTTTCTCCAAACCATCCTCCCAAAAGCAGCCACTGTGGCTTACGGTCATCCCTCTCCACTTTTCCTCTCTTCAGAGCTGACCACTGCTGGGAGCAGTGTTGAATACTTCAGTCAGTTTGCAGTCTGACTCCACCCTCTGGATGGCAGCTGTCTGATAACAGGTTCCTTGTCTGTCTGCTCTGATGGTATTCCTCATGCCCAAACTTGCGGCTGGTATACTGTAAGTGCTCATATAGTGGGTAGAACCTTGCTGTGATGGGATCAGCCTATGGATAGTCTGGCCGTTGTTTTGCCTAATTTTTGCCTTTTTTTTTGTGCTTCTGATACCACTCTTTAGCCATGTAATGGCTATCCTCCTTTATAAATTGCTGCTATTCAACATGTACCCTGGGGCTTGAGCAGGGACTGAAAGCTTGTTAGAAATGTACCTTGAGTACCACAAAAACACCAAGAAAGCAGCGTGCCTGGAGGTCTGGGTGAATAGCCTAGGATGTGTATTTGGAAAACCTCTTCAGACTGTCTGCGTCCCCCCCCCCATATGTATGTGTGTGTGTGTCTGTCTGTCTGTCTGTCTGTCTGTCTATTTCCTGCCTATTAGTTACTTATCTTGTTGCTGTGATAAAATACCTTGGTTAAGGTAACCTAAGGGCCAGTGAAAAGACTTAATGGATAGAAGGAAGTATATGCCAGGACTGATAACTGTCATTGAATCACTGGAGTATGCAGCACACAAACAGAATAAATAATTTAAAAGCAACTTATGAAAGAAAAGGTTTATTTTGGCTAACAGTGCCATGGTAGTCTCTCATGACATGGAAGTCATAGTACTTATAGCTTGAGGTAGCTGGTCACATTGTATCCGCTGTCAGGAAACAGAGAGGAACAAATACTGGTGTCCAGCTAGCTTTCTTCTTTTTATGTAGTCTAGAACTATAACATAGGGAATGAAGCCACCTATAATTAGGTTGGGTCTTCCCACATCAGTTAACCTCATCAAAATAATCCCTCACAGGCCTGGGCAAATGTTCTTCTTTGGTGATTCTAGATCCTATCAGGTTGACAGCATGAATCATCACAACCGCATTCTGAGAACCATTGCAATAAACATGTATCACTAGAACTTCCTAGAGATACTTACATTCTGCAGGTAACCAAGATGACTAGCATAGCTCAAAGCTGTTTGTAAGTTTTTGATGCATACTCATTGTTTTCTCATCTGCCTGTGGCCTCCAACAAGCCAGGCCAGGACCACACCTAGACCTGGGAATGTTCTCCTGGTGTATGCAGTCAGGAAATGGAATGCTTGCTTGTTTTCATCGTGTGTGGCCCCTTGGTGGGATAGGATTGCCAGAGTCTTCAGGGTGTCTGCCCTTGAGCTTGACCTTTGCTGCCGTGTGGAATTCACTGAATGTGTGTGGGTTCATAGAGGCTCTGAGTTATCAGAGTTGGATTCTGGAAGTATCGGCGTTATGTCGTTTCTCAGCAGTCTGGTGCCTGTGCTGATGCTTCTGCTGTGTCTCCTCACACACTTCTTGCCAGATATTGGAAGCTTCGGCTCATGCCGATCACACAAATGCAGAAGCATCACCTTATTATTTCAATCACATTCAAAGTTCATCTTCTGTCTGTCTACCTGAGAGTTGGTAATACATTCTGTTCCTCACTCTCCACAAGGAAAATTGGTTGCTATTGTTTGATTATCTATAGAAGATAGAGCATTCTGTCTTCCTTTTTTTCTGTGGGGAAAATGCACCAGAGAATTTCCATGTCAGCGTTGGAGATAATTTTTATGGAGATTAGAAGCATCTGACTTTTTCTGAGAGAAAAGAAATAATAAGAATAAAAAAATGTCTTGCAAGCTGACCTATTTTTTCCCTTCCCACAAATTATCTCTTCTGTGTGAGTTCCCAGCTTCTTCTCCACGATTCTTTTCAAAGTATCTTTTAGCAGCTGGCAGCAGTGGGGTCAACAGGCTAACTCTGGATGTATGCTTATGGTTGCCAGGATGACTAGTCTGGTTTTATTTCATGCTATTTGGAATTGGAGAATGACCCTCACGCGTTCCATGCATGGTTATTTTGGAATCTTGTAGCTTTCAAAATGCTGTGCCAGTAGTCCACAGATACATATCCTGTATGTTTGTGTGAATGTGTGTAAGTAGGTTGTGTGTTAGTGGTAGGAAAGAAGACGTGAGATGGATGGTACCCTTTGCACCAGGAGTCTAGACTCTTCCTAAGAAGGAAGCACACTACAGTTTGTCCAGAGTGGAATCCTGCTCCCTTTAACAACTGTGTCACCTTCTGTAACTTGTTTGATTTGCCTGTGCTTTTACAAAGAAATAGACAAAAGTGCCTGCTACCATGCGAATATATACTAGGAAATCAAGGCCCATGTTTGTGTGAGCATTTATTCTCTGCTCTTTTCACAGACAGAATGAAATAAACCAAATTCCAACACATATAGTTTTATTATTACTGTGATTTAAAATCCTGAGGTATTGAGAAGAAAGTGATTTTCCAACAGCTTTTTATATACTTTAAGTTCCTGTGATGACTCTTAAATTTTTGCCAGTGTGTTTAATATATTCCATGATATTTGATGCTGTTGTTGATCTTTTTGTTGCCATTTATATTTATTGTTACAATGTCAAAAATTGATATAATATGCCAAAAAATAGAAGCTGTGCATTCAAGAATAATAATTATGAGTGTGTGCATGTTATAATCTCATAGGTCTTTTAGTTTTTCTTTTTTTAAGCATATGATTATATAGGTTAGATCATACTGTATGCACACACACACACACACACAAACATGATTCTTATTTGTAGTAGCCTGCTGACTATACAGTCACATGGATAACTATGGGAGGTTACTGTTTGCTTTTGGGGGTGTTATAAGTGGTGGTGGCCTTTCTGCCATATGTAGGTGGTATTTCTAAGGTAAAAGATACTGGCTGGCTGACTCTGGAATGTGCTGCCTTTTGCCAAGTGTACACCACACAGAATATCTTAAGGCAGCTCTTCCTTCAGGTAGCTCCGAGTTCTCTGTACTTGATATTTTTGTGAAGTTGTATCTAACCTAAGCCTTACTCCAAGGGTTCCAGGATCTCTTACGCCATGCTATCTGTTACAGTCCTATTGCTATAGGTACCGCTGTGCAGCTCGAAGCCAGAACACACCAGATAGCTCTGCATCCAACCTGGGATTTCGTTGTGCAGCAGACCACCTGCCCACTGCAGACTGAGCCAAGAGGAGCCTTTCCAGGTCCAAGAAGTTGATTCTTACTTGTAGCTGGCCTCCCCCCGGAAATCTGAACTGATCTTCCCATCTGAGAAGAGTTACATGCCCGCCCAGTGGCCAAAGGAACTGTCTCGTGTGACCAAATTGCTGGCGTGTGTCATTGCTTGCGCTTTATTGTATGGTGTATCTTTGGGGATCATCACCATGTTTTACTTTGAAAGCCTTTTGAAGAGGAGAGAGCTGAGAGTCATGAAGTCCTGGCCAGGCTCTGCCACAGGGTCAGACCCTGGAGTCCTGCACCTTGTCTGCCTGGACCTCTGTCTCCTCATGCAATGAGGGATGGATGACATGATCTCTGAGGCTCTCTCCAACTCATAGATTCTATTCGAAATAGCAGAGTGTATTGTGATTGCATAGTGAAAATTTATGACAGATTATTTTTAGCTATTATTTTGCCATGTGTGAATCTTGAGTAATACTAATCATATAAGGTGAGAGTTCTCTTACATATTATTTTCAGAAAAGGGTGGGGTTCGAGTCTTTTATATATCATACTGCACTTTGTTCTTTCAAGGAAATCAGTGTCTTTTACATTGTTGTGACAAATCACATTGGGACAGTGAGGGGACACTTAAGTTTGGAGTTCTGAGCACACAGGAATGCCTGTGGAGTGACTCTACTGTCCTTTTTTCTTTTGACATTAAGTGCCTTTGGCTCAGAGGGACAGTTTAAGGCCTTGTTTCCCCTTTGCCCCCTAAGCCTTCAAAGAATGTAAAATGTGTACTAATTAGAGAAACCATTGAATTTTAGGCATGTGGCTGTGGAGGTTTTGTCAGATGTTATATATTGTAATGCTAAAATGCTGTACCTGAAGGTCTTGGCCTGTGAGTGAATTCTCATATTTCCAAGTTGTTGTGCAAACCTTGTTCCTTAATTTAAAACTATTGGTTAAATAAAATTGGCTACAACCAGTTACTGGAGGGATTAGAAGTAGGTAGGTTTTGAGTTACCTGGTTGGGGGTGGTGAGAGAGAGAGAGAGAGAGAGAGAGAGAGAGAGAGAGAGAGAGAGAGAGAGAGAGAGAGAGAGAGAGAGAGAGAAAGAAATGAAGAGAGATCAAGGAGAGGATGAAGAAGGAGAGGATGGGAGGAGCTGCCATCAGGGAGCCTGTGGCCAGGAGAAACAAGTACCTGGGGAGCACTGCTGGGGAGCACTGCTGGGGAGGCAGCCGGCTGGCAGTTAGAAAAGAAGATTAGGGATTACCCCCAGTGATTGCCAAAGAATGGCAGCAAGGCCATTCTGCCAGGAGCCCTGTTATAGCCTTGCTACTTCTTGCCACAATACATGATACAATGTCAAGGGCATTGCCTTGGTGAACATAAACTAACCACAGTGGGAGTATCACTTACTTGTAAGCTAGTTGGGGATAAGCTTATATTGGTACTACATGGGAAAAAAAGAACCTGGACCTTGAATAGATTCTATTCAGGGTATCTGGTGTATTATACCAGAGAGAGATGAGAAATCTTGTTAATTTTGCAATTTCACATGCTTTGAATCATGCAAATAAACTAGTACCTCTTGAGTCAGACTTCACTTCTTCATTCCTTGCTGGGACTCTTTCTTATTTCCTTTGTGTTTTTTTTTTTTTTTTTCAAAACCTTCACTTTGTGATGCTCCTGTGTTTTGTTCTCCAGAAAGAAGCTAGTTGATAACTTTGATATATGGGTAATTTGTAGCAGTTTTTATTCTCTAGAGCAAGGCCATTCTGCCAGGAGCCCTGTTGTTGCCTTGCTACAATATATGATACAACGTCAAGGGCATTGCCTTGGTGAACAGATGCTTCCAATGCCAGGAAAGCACTTTGTTCAGAATAAAGGCTTTCAACTCAAGATTGTTGTTGCTAACATCCACCCAGGTTTCCAGAGTCCTGAGTCCCTGAGCCGTTTTTTAGCAAAACTCATCTTTATGGTAGTTGCTCACAGTGTCAGTCAAGTAACATGGAAGTGACCAGTCTTTTGGTTACCTACCAAAGAAGGAAGTCCTATAAAGACTGACCAAATGGGCTGTGGGGTGTCCCCACTTCTCCTTCTGGTATAGCACAACCCCAATACGTTGGAACAATAAATTCCTCTTGTTTTTTGCATCAATTCCTGGCTCCGTGTTGTTTACTCAGGGGGTCCCCAGTAAGCTAAGGCTCGCCAGAGTCTCACAAGAACTCATGGGACTCTGTCTTCTTCCACTGCCATAGGTCCCAGGAATTAAACGCCAAGTCCTCAGGTTTGGTGGCAAGCATCTTTAGTCTCAGAATCATCCTACCAACCCTCATTTTGTTTTTGAGGGATCTGTAGCCTAGGTCTGAAATTCACTATGTTGACTTTGAACTTTTCGTCCAGCCTCAGCCCCCTAAGTACTGGGGTTACTGTCATGTACCACCATGTCTGACAGTGTGTCTGTGTACGACTTCTTTATAAAGTAGTCATGTTGCTTGTCTATATAGACACATTTATGGTCACTTTGTGAATATAAACCATTTCTCTAAAAATGTATATGTGGTGATTAACCCCACTCAAAAATAACAAAGCTTATATAGGAAATGGGGTTTTTATTTTTAACATCCCTATTACTCCTGCACAGTTTTTGTTTTTACTTATTAGCTCCCACCTGTGTGTGAGTGCACACACCACCTGTATGTGTTTTACATCATTACATTATAATGCATATGCTTTGGTCTCTTTCCCTGTTAATTAATGTTAGGTATCATAAACATTTAAGTGGTTTTGGGTATTTCTTAGGACTTCATTTTTAGCAGCTCCTAGCGTGTTCTAGGATTTAAGAACCACATGTGTAGGTTACTATACCATATTCTCCTAATATTACAGACTGACACATATGAGCAGGCAGACACAATTTAACAATTACAGTTTTGTATTTCCGTACCATAAATGTGACTCTGCATATGTTACTTGCTTGTCTTGTCCTTGGGCCTGCTCATGCTGGACTTGTGGTGGCTTATATCATGGTGGCAGAAGCATGTGGAAGAGGAGGCCACTTACATCATGGAGGACAGGAAGCAGAAAGAGATGAGACCCCAGATATAACCTTGGCAGAAACACTTCTATTGACCCACCTCCAAAAATTTCTGCAATTTTTCACAAATAGAACCACCAGCTGGGGGCTAACTGTTCAACACATGAGCCTGGGTAGGACAATCAAACTATTAAGACTGAAGGTTTTTATCTCCTACAAAATCACATATATACACACACAGGCACATAGAGACATACACAGATGTACACACAGTCACAGAAAGACACACACAGATGTGCATACAGATACAGAAAAGGCACACACACACTTCTCAGTCAGAGGCAGACTATTTAGGAAACTCTCATGGCAGCACTTGTAAAATAGATCTTAAGGAAACCAGGACCCTGATGAAGCTCCTGCTGCTGTTTGTAACTAGAGTTAGAGCTCTTCCGTCTCTTTTCCCTTTATCCTCTGACACTCTCTCTCCCTTTAGGATGTAAGCTCTTAAAGGCTTGTGCTTCTAATGGAGACCATTTCCATCAACAGTTAAACTCTGATCCAGGGGATAGACTCCTCCTCCCCTGTTTCTTGTTTTGTTTTGTTTTGTTTTGTTTTATGAAACAGTATCTTTGTAGTTTCTTAGCTGCATTTTCTGCTCCCAGGAGAGCTTAACACAGTAGGACAGTTTCCTAAGCTTCTAACTAAACCACTCCTTGCATTAAGGAAGGGCACCTCCAAAGGACTTTTAGTTGCTTCATTTTTATCTTCTGAAGGTCTTCCTAAATTGATAAGGTTTTCTCTTTTATTGAAAGGAAGTTTGTGCTAGCTTATTTCCAAATTGTTGCAACTCCTACAGAACCCAATACAGCTTCCCCCCCCCCACACGCTTCCTGCTTGTTAATCACGTGGTCATTTTGCATTAAATAAATACTGTGGCAGACAGATTGGGGAGGGGGGCAGTTCCAGCATGGAAACCCAGTTTGTTTATCTATGATCTCCTTCAGTTGCCCTCATTTTGGGTTGCTTTCTCACAGTTTTGGTTCTTTGTCTCCACTGATGCATAGAAGGAATTTGGGGGTGTGCTTTTCAGTCTGTTTTGGCCTCTATTTCCATGTTTTATTTTAGGGGTGTGTTATACATATTTAGTTGAGTGGGAGGTGGGCATTTCATCTTTCAAGACCTTAGAGAACAGATTAGAAGAGACCCAGAGGTGGCAGGAGATGGGGGTGCCACCAAGATTGACACTTCCTTCTTGAAAATATTGGATTGCAGATGGGTTACAAACCTCACTTGGCCCAGCCTATCATTTAAAGGGAACAAAACTCTGTAGCAATGCAGATTTTTTTTTCCTCTAGGCTCCCACCTCTTTTGGACAAAACATTTCAGTTGTTCATTGCTCTTCAGGAAAAGAGTGAAATAAAAGGTACCATTTATTTCACGAGGTATTGATTAGGGCATGTGTGTGGTGATTGGTTCCAAAAATCATGTCAGAGTGGGTCACTTCTGTTTCCATGTCTTCCCTGATAACTGAATGTTGACAGAAAACAGAATAACGGTCTTCAGCCATGGGAACCCTAGCGTTCTCACTCTCTGGTTAGCTTCAGTTTTCCAGTAGCACTTAGAGTTTTTCCCATGCAGTTAAATCTACAGCTGCCGTAGGACGGGATATTTTGAAAACAAACATCATTTGCTTTCTGTTTCAAAACTGCAGGAACGTTATAAGAGGCACGATAGAGGGATTTTTATTTAATTGATTTTTTTCATCTTGAAATGATGCTATATGTACATCTTTTTCTCCTCTTTTCCATAGACTGTTATCTTAACACAGACGGACTGACCTGAGGGCTAGCTAACAAGCAAAGGAAGTGTAATAGGAAGAGGGGTTGGGGAGACACACCAAACAACTAGGGCACACCCGAACTGTCACTGGTGGAGCAGGCTGTGTATGAGGCCTGTTCTAAAGAGGCCAAGAGATCAGGCTGGAACTGCCAAATTGTCCAATGCTAGGGAAGAGCTAGATATTTGCATTTAAAATAACATTTCTTTTCACAATTTCTGCTTGTGTGTCTGTCTGTGCTACAACACACATGGAGGTCATGTGTGGGAATCTTCTGCTCTGGCCCTGCTGCTCAAGCTCAGGTAGTGATGGTTGGCTGCAAGTACCTGTACCCACTGATCCCTTCGCTTACCTCCCATTGTGTGGCCTAAGATAGAGAACAATTCCACATCCTCTGATCCTGAGTCCTGAGGTTATAGGTCTGCGCCATGCTCTTGCAGAGGGTCTGGCACTTACATGCTTGCTTGTAGCCACCTGTAACTCCAGTTCCAGAGGATCTGACATCTTCTGGTACCTGTGGACTTTAGGCATTTTCGTGACCCACACACACAGGTAGGTAAAAACACTATACACATCAGGTAAATCTGAAAAATGCACACTCTCAATACACATGGTAAGAATGACTGATCCTGGGCTGGTGAGATGGCTTTTGGACAAAACATTTCAGTTGTTCATTGCTCTTCAGGAAAAGAGTGAAATAAAAGGTACTGACTGCTCTCCCAAAGGTCCTGAGTTCAAATCCCAGCAACCACGTGGTGGCTCACAACCATCCGTAATGAGATCTAATGCCCTCTTCTGTTGTGTCTGAAGACAGCTACAATGTGCTTACATATAATAAATAAATCTTTAAAAAAATAAAAAAAATAAAAAAAAAAAGAATGACTGATCCTGACTAGTACATAAGGAGTGTGTGTGAGAAAGGGTGAGAGAGAAAGCTTGCCTAAGGACCTCATTTTACCCAGAAGTCCCTTGGAAAGCTCCATGCCTCCACCCCAACCCCATCACACCTAGACTGATTTCACAGAATTATGTGATTAGTAGACACAGTGACAGTACATTTTCATTCCCTTCCGGCCTTCACCACATAAGTTTTCCAGTTAATACCAGGTTGTACCACAAATGTTCGGTTCTTGACTGATGGCTTCATTTTTATTGGTTGAAACTTGCTTCTTGTAATACAAAATCCCCAGAACAGACCTTAGTTCCACAGGTTTGTCAGACTTTGGCCTTTGGTGTTTCTCATGCTTAAAACACCATGGAAATGATTAACTCCGAGAGCCTGGGCTAGAACCTTGGCAGCTAGCCAGAGCTCTTTTTTCCCACTGTTGTGTTTAGAGTATTAGAGCCAGAGTTTAATTAATTTTTTTGATTAAGTAAAATCATTACAGATGATATGTAGGTAGGCTATGCAGTAAGAAACACTGGATTTTGAAGCTTGCCCTGTTTGAGTTCAGAAAGGTCAAGTTATTAACACCAAGGGACTGAAATGGCCAGCTTCAGCTTCTGACCTGTCCCCAAATGGTCACTGACCCCAAAGCCTCATCACAAGGAGTTCATTGGGTCTTTGGAATTACAGAATAATTGAAGGTCAGATAGAATTGCTCTCCTGGCCTGAATCTAGGCCCTGTTTGACAAACTCTGTGCTTTATCTGCTGAGGGGAATGGAAGCTATCAGAGTGACTTCTGGCATGTCAGTTTGGCACCTCAGCAAAATGCTATTCGAAGCCTAGAATCAGCCTAGGAGAAAAATGAAACCAGCTAACAGGCTGCCAGAGGGAAAGAGGCGAGGCTGTCCTCGTGAGCTGATAAAGGTTTGCCTGCATTTTGTTCACGCCTGTTGTTTGCTTTCTCAAAGTCTACGAGTCTTTTTCCCTTTTACACTTGCCAAATAAAATCTTATCTTTAAGTGACACAGGAAAATGTGTCTTGTATCTCTTCCTTCAGTAATTGTTTTCAGCATCATGTTGAAGATGGCCATTGGGGACCATGCCCTTCTGATCCTGTCTACCTCACTGAGCCACCTTTAGGCAGGAAACTACCATTCCTTAAGGTAAAATATATTTGGTGATGATGCCCACCTATGGGGATTATGGACCAAGGAGAGAATGTCAAACTCAAGTGTTTAGCATGGTGCACTTCATCAGTTTCCTAGGTCCTCATTTCTGTGGCGAATCTGTTATTAAAAACAGAGGCCACTCGCTGCTTAGTGTCATGACCCAAGCTTGATACCTTGGATCCATTTTGGGGAAGAAGAGAACTGACTCCTGCTAACTGTTCTCTGACTTCTACAGGAATGTTGTGGCCTATGTGTGCTCATACATGTACACAAACACACACACCCCCATACACACAAACATGTTAAACAAAGCAGAAGAAGAGATAGGCATGGTCAGGTAGGGCTGGTCAGTTATAGTTATATCTACAAGCAAAGAGCAAAATGGATTAAGGCTACATGAAAGTGTGACGATCCCTATTAATTGACAACTTGTCTTCTAGATCCCTGACTTTGCAAATATCCCTCCTTTGCTACATGGTCTGTCTGCTCCACAAAGTATATATACTAAAGGAGAGTTGGATCTGGTCTTTGCTGTTGTCTGTAATTCCGAAGCTCATCCTTTTTAACCTACCTTACAATGAACATGCCTCTTGTGGGGCTGGCCTTGTAATTCACCGGTGAAGTGCTTACCCAGCAAGTCCAAGGCCCTCAGTTTGATCCCCAGCATCTCAATTAAAAGAGAAGTTACTCATGGGCATAGCAATTTAGCAAAGAGCAGGAAAGAGGGGGAGAGAGGGCGGCATGTTGGTTGGTGAGAGAGATCTTGGTCAGCCGGTGAACTGTTCTCTGAGCTGAGTTGATTTCGGTTTAGTTCAGCCTCATGATTTAAATTCATCCTTTTCGCTGTGATTACAGGTCCAGGATCTCCGGTCTAACTTCATCAACTCCCACATCTGAAGATTAAGACAGTGTTCAAGGGAGCAATTAGGGTTTGGGAGAAAGGACTCACAGGGTACAGGGCTTTCCTAGCTCAGCAGTTCATGAGGTATGGTTTGAGGCTCTGAGAATCTCCAGCATCATCAGGGTCAGTGAGTCAGTGGTATTTTCAATATTATTAACATTATTATTATTAGCAATTTCTAGTATCATATGAGTGTACTGTAGAATTTTCAATAAACCTCATGGTGTATAGATTCTTTGGAATTCTCCGTCATTTCTAGGAGTGAGACCTTTGAGAGTGAATTTTCTAGAGAAAAGTAAGGTCCTGTAGTAACTAACTGTCTTTGTCTTTGAAGAATGTGACCCACCCTTCTCCAACTCCTCTGAAGACGGCCAGCGAGGACTGGGCACATATTTCTCTAAGAACAGCTTAAATGGCCTTCCAAGAAATTGTCATGTGTGTCCCATCTTCCACATAGCCTTTGAAATATCAGCTGGTGTGTGGAGGAGTTTTGTAGCTGGAATCAGTGTAATGCCAGACTTCCACAAGTTTTCCACATGTATTCAGTACATGTCAAGTAAGATTCAGCATGGAAGCCTTCACTGGAGGGGACAATGGTCTGGGTCCCTGTGCGTCCTTAATATCTTCTCTTTAGGAGATGGCTGTATTACAAAGCCAGTGAGAGGGACTAGGCTGCTGCTGTCTGAAGCACCCACTTCGCTCTTCCCTGCTGAGGTTCGACTCCTTGGAGCTATGGATTGTGATTACTGCACCTCCTCAGGGTTGCTTCCCTGCTAGCAATTTCAGGAACTTTCTAGGTGCTCAGCATTGGAGTGCTTAATGCCCATGATCTAGTTTGATCTGGAGCACAGTGGTGGAGGAACTAGTTGTTTTGGGTCATCATTCCCAACGGGCATGTAGGAAACTAGGACTCTGGGTATCTGCAAGGCGCCCTGGGGCAGCTGTGAGATGAGGTAGCATCAGGACTTACTGTTTTTGTCGCTGCTATGGGATTGGATCTGTGACTCAATTGTGCATTTGGTGACAGGAAGCATGGGTAGAGTCTGAGAGATGGTGAGGTCAAGTGAAAGCCCCACATGGAGAAACAGGCAGGCGGGAGATGGTCGAACGAATTTGTGGCTGAGGACATGAGCTTCAGGCTGTCTAATTCAATAATTTAAATCTGGTCCCACCACCTGTTAGATCTGTGACTTTGACGGAGTTCACCAGCCCATTTAAAACTTGAAAATCAAGTGAAAGTATGTATAGACAACATAGAACCCAGGCTGGGCTGCTAAGGTAGTGATCTATGCATAGACCCTTGACTTGCCTTAAATCCAGTCCCAACTCAGAATGGCTCTGCTTCGCCACATCTCAGTCCCTCCAGTGAGTTAATGAGATGTCCAAGGTTAAGACCATGGCATTTTTGTAAAGACACACTGAGTTTATCGTCCCCCTCCCTGCCAAATGTACCACTTATTTTTACAAATGGTTAGATGACTCTCAAGAAAGAATTTGTCCACTTAGAGGTGAAGTGGAAGATGGGTGGCTACATGGGAAAGAGGCATCTTGCTAGAAATAAACGGCAGCCCCAGCATACAATGTCAGCTCATCTGTACCAGGCTCGAGGGCATGAACTGAATGAAGCTGGCAGAAGGCGCTGAGATCCATTCTGAAGAACAAGGGAAGAGTGTGTTCCCTGTGCTCCTTCAGCTGCAGTCTGCAAAGGTGTACGATTAAGCTCCCTGATCTTTCCTACTCTCTCACCTCCGCTGCTGGCCTCAAAATGGAGCATTGCTGCTTAAGAAATCATTTGGGGGCAGCTTCCAGCTGCCCTTTGCTTCTGTTCTAGAACAGTTGTAAAGAGTTCAGTGCTAGAGGTAGAAAGCCACTACCGGCATCACGGCAATCACAAGCATGTGTATAATCGTATTAGGAGGCCTTCGCTGCACGACATATTAGGGAAGGCAAAGACTGGAACACAGTGGTCATTGTTTGTGGTCTCTGAGCTTTGAGCGATGCTTATTTGCTCTCTTTCCATAGCCACATTCTCCTGTAAGGTGGCTGCCCAAAGTGCTTTTATGTGGAACGTTCTCCCTCTAGTGGCCAGAAGGCCTTTGTAGTTATTTACTTTATTGTTGTCTTACTGTTTTCGAATAGATCGTCTGTTAATTTGGAGAACCTTTCGTTTAGGGGTGCTGTGGATTTAGGGTTGCTAAGAGGAAGGATCTAAACAAGATGGGTACATCTTTTCTTCTCTTGAGTCAATGTTCAGGTGTTTGTTTTTATTTGTTAATTTGTTTTTAGTTTGTGTGTGCGAGTGTTTTGCCTACATGTGTGTGCACATCAGAAGTGTGTCTGGTGCCCACCAAGGTCAGAAGAGAGTGTCATATGCCTTTGAACTGGAGCTCCAGGACAGTTGTGAGCATTTGGTGGGTGCTGGGAACCAGACCTGGGTTCACCTCAGGAGCAGCCGGTGCTCTTAGCTGCCGAGCTGTCATCTCTCCTGCTCCGCCTGCCAGCTTTGTAAAGGACAGACAGAAAGAGCTTTGAAATGATTCCTCATCTTTTCAACTGGATTTTTGGAAGCATTACTTTTATTAAGAATGATCTTATATCATCCCTTATTAAAGAAACTTGCCTTTGCAATGGATGGGTACCATTACAGAGAACCACAACCAATCAAAATGCAGAGTTGTGGAGCCTAGTCTCAGTGTATAAATTTACAGAGCATCCTAAGGCTCAGTGAACATGGCAGAGGAGGGGCAGAAGGGTCCCAATAGACAGAAAAATAGAGGATTTGCTGTGAAACTGTGTCTCCCATGTCAGAAGCTACACCCATAAAGTCTCCCCAGTGTGACTACACAACGTGAGCTGAACAAGGACAAAAACAGACCTTCCAAAGTGCATGGGGGAAAGCCCTCGGGCCTCAGCCTGACACAAAGAGTATTGGAATGCTGAGAGCTGGAGGAAGAGTCTTCTCCAGAGAAGAACACGCCAACTGTTTATCCAATACCAAAGGTCCCTGAAAACTCTCACACAAGTAGCATTATAGAGACTGAGCAGGTTATATTTAGGGAAATGAATGTATGTGCATGTATGCATGTAACAATAATTAATGAAAAATAGAGGCTATATATTTGAAAGAGGACAAGTAGAGGTATATGGCAGGGAGAAAAGGAAAGAAGTGACGTGATTTTATTATATCTTAAAAACATATTAGTAGCTGTTTATCAAGTTTCTCTTGATACAATCTGTATTTTTAAAATTTATCATATTTAATCAATACATATGGCAAAACTAGCTTACTCAAAGGAGTAAGTAAAGATTGAGGCAGGGAGACTTGATTTAAGGCTGGCCTTGCTTGGCCTTAGCTATGTAAAGAGACTTTAAAAAAACAACATAAAATGTTCTCTCTCTCTCTCTCTCTCTCTCTCTCTCTCTCTCTCTCTCTCTCTCTCTCTCTCTCTAGATTATTGTTGTTGCTTTAAATTGTGTGTGTGTCTGTGTGTGCAGGTACCTGTGAAGCCAGAATACAGTGTTCGATCCCCTAGAGCAGGACACACAGGTGGTTTGACTCATTTGACCTGGGTGTTAGCCAAGTCAAGTTGGGTCATCTGAAACAGCAGCAAATGCTCTTAACCTCTGAGTCATCTCCAGCCCAGGTATAGTTCATTTTAGAATAACTGATTTGATTGAAACATTCCCTTACCCAAAGTATCAGAGTCATTTTTTAAAATCTTTGTTGTTCAAAACAAAGTTTCAGCAGACCAGTTCTTATTTATTTTTGGCAATTTGTGGCAATATGTTGATAGGATAAGTTCTTGGAGTCCATATCATGTATTAAAACACACAATTATTTTAATACTGATGGATATTGCTAGCCCTCTGTAGCAGTTTACCACACAGGGAAGGTTGTACCCATGTCATGTGCCCCATCACAAGGACTCTGCTATACTTCAAGAGTTCTTTATCCTACTTTTTTTTAAATTGAATATCTTCTTCATTTACATTGTCAATGGTAAAACCTTTCCCAATTCCCCCTCCCAAAAGCACCCCTCCTCAAAGATTCCCAACCCCTCCTCCCACCCCCTGCCTCCATGTATATGCCCCTCTACCCGACACACTCCTACCTACCCCCCAACCCCCCTCCCGTCCGTTTCCCTTTGTTGGGGCCTCTATTGAGCCTTTATCCTACTTTGAGTCTCAGAAGAGCCAGCTGAGCTCAGCATAGGGGAAATTCTTCTGCAGGGTTCAGGACTAACTGTCACGGGGCTGGACAGTGGTGGTGGGGAAATCATGCTTAGGTCTTCTTGTGGTCCAATGCTACCGTCTTCTCAGCTTTCTGTGGCTGAAATCCTACCCTGGGGTATGCAGCTTGGTTCACTCTTGGTTGCAAATGACTCCAGTTTGCAGAAGTGATACACATTTAATCAGTTCCATCCCCAGGAGCAGATTCTTTCTGCCCTTCCCTCTGCCCACAATTGACAGTGACCTCTAAGTGCCTATAGTTCTAATACTGCTTCTCTGCCTGTGGTTTGGTAAGCTGGGTCCCTGGCTAAGTTAATAAAGCCCACTTTTCCTACCTACGGCTCATTCGGACTGGCTCTGACCTCATGTGTCTTGGAGAGTTAACAAGCGTGGTTAGAGAGCCGAGAGCCAGAGAGGCCTAGCCTGCTACCGAGTCTCATCATAACCCAGCACCTCATTCTTGATTCCATCTTGTGATCTGCAGGATTGCTCACTGGACTTGGCCCAACTTGTTGTACTTCTATAGAAGCATTTGTCAAGAGACTGTTCAAAATACATTTTCCTCAGGGTTCTCTCAGAGGACTTAATTTGTTGGATCAAAATGAGTCCTGGGATTATAAACCTTAAGTCTCTTTTCTTACCTTCTTAGTTGTGGGGCCTCTTGCCTCTGGGGAGATTAGGTTGTAGAATGTGTGAAAAGTGGATTTGAATTATACTGAACCCTCTCTCTTACAGAGAAATGGAAGGGAGGCCTTCCTGGAAAACTGCTTAGAGACATTAGATTAAGTGAGTGATTCCTGGATCATCTTGGTGATCTTGTTATTTGGGACTTCCTTAGTTTTTATTTCTTGCCTCCTTTTTGAGTAGCAACAAAACAAAACAAAAACAGTTGTGAAGGGTCATCACCCTTGGCACAGACCTCTTGTAGACCCCCTGGGAGTTAAGTAGGTTATTTTAAAGTGTGTGTGTGTGTGTGTATACATGTGCTTGCATGCATACTTTACTGCAGGTACATGTGGAGACCAGAAAAAGATATTAGATTTCCTGCAGCTGAAGTTACAAGTGGTTGTGAGTGACCTCAGTGGGCACTTGGAAGTGAGCAGGGTGTAGTGTCTTCTCTCTAGTCCCTGAAGCCAAGGCTTTATAATGCTTCAAGCACCAGTAGCTACCATAAACTCTAGAAGAGATTAAAACTCCTCTATGGCAGCTCCTACACAGTGGCTGCATACTAAACACTGCTAAATGACCAGAGGTTTTGATGTGTGTGTGTGTGTGTGTGTGTGTGTGTGTGAGTCTGAGGGCAAAGTGGATCTTCTAGCAGTTCCCTTTTTTATTTTATTTTATTTATTTATTTATTTATTTATTTATTTATTTATTTTTTTAACAGGGCCGAGGACCAAACCCAGGGCCTTGCGCTTGCTAGGCAAGCGCTCTACCACTGAGCTAAATCCCCAACCCCTTCTAGCAGTTTCCTAATGCCATGTATCCCTTTAGGTTATACTTGGAATGTGCTTTTGTTGTTGCTGGAAACTGGAGGGTTTGCCCCATGACCCTGGTCCCTAAACTTTTATGTCTCATGATCTCAGCAAGACTCTTATGATCAGGTTGTCACTATGACAAGAGGTGAATTCTTACTCTGTGTCCCTAGACCAACAGTCTTTATGAACTGGGACTGGAGTATTTCAAACTTTTTTCTTTGTAGATAGAAAAAAGTAAAAGTAACATTTATCCCAGCAAGCCCAAGATTCACACTTGAGGTTCACCTGTCCCTGCCCCCCCCACCCCCCCACCCCCACCCCCGACTCTGGGATTATGAGTATGAATCATCACACATGAGCTTTCTTATGTGAGTTATGGGGGACTGAACGCTGGTTCATTCCCATATTATTGAACTCATACTTACAGGGAATATCCCCAGATGAGCTATCTCCCTAGTCCCCAGACTCTGAAAAAGATGTAAAGCTATTTTAAAATCTGATATTGTACTATTATGTGGTGAAAAGAACACATTTTTATCTGTTTGGAATATTTTTTAAAAAAAGGAAAGAAGTATGCATACATAATACACACGTTGTATTTATGTATATGTTCATAGCAGAAATGGAAAAAAATGCCTAAGCCTTATAAATAAAAGCCAGGGATCTAACTCCCCTTAAAATACCAGAACTCACCCTGATCTCCTGGGTCTCTTCATTCCAGGACCCGCTGCTTCCTGTGGGGAGACACGCTTGCCCAAGTCCCTGTTGGGTCATGTTTTTCTTTTTGTCTTCCCTCTGTTTGTCTCCTTTTTAATGCTGTTATAATGGCCAGGACTTGTGTTTGACGAGAACAAATTTGGCAGATGAGCTTTCTGGCAACAATGCCAGCCTGGCTGATGTTCTTTGTCACTTGTTTTTTCTTTTTTGGGTACAGCCAGTTCGGAACAAGATGTGCTCTTGTGAAACTTTAAGTCAGTTTTGATGGTCAAGTATTCAAAGAGGCAGTCTCTGAATTTGAAAGCTACAGTGTATACATGTTTACTGGGAATACAGGGTTGGGGTAAAAAAAAAAAACCATGTGTTTGTGGGAAGAAGAAGAGAAATCAGACCATTTTATTGTGTGTGGAAGGTAGTGTATGCATGTGTGTGTAGGCACATCTGTATGCCTCAGGTTGATGTTGGGGTTGGGGAGGGTTCTGTAGACATGTGTGAGGGCACATCTGCATGCCTCAGGCTGAAGTTGGAGAGGGTTCCATACACACGTGTGAGGGTGCATCTGCATGCCTCAGGCTGAAATTGGGGAGGGTTCTGTACACATGTGTGAGGGTGCATCTGCATGCCTCAGGCTGAAGTTGGGGAGGGTTCCATACACACGTGTGAGGGCACATCTGCATGCCTCGGGCTGAAGTTAGGTGCCTTCTTCCATTGCTCTTCTCCTTGTTTTTTTTTTTTTTTTGAGACAGAATCTCTCACTGAACCTGCAGCTCAGTGGCTGCCCGGTTTGACTAGCCACTGACCACAAGGCATCTTTTTATTTCTTCCTCTTTGGCACTAAGACTTGGGGTACCATGCTTGGCTTCTAGGTTCTGGGAATCTGAACTCATGGCCTCCTGCTTACACAGCATGCACTTTGCCCAGGGAGCCCTCTTCCCAGCATCACAGTCAAGGGTTTTGTTGTTTTTGTTTTGTTTTCTCCCTTTTTAGAGTTAAACTTGAATTTTGTGACAAAAAAAAAACAAACAAAAACCCAAACATGTACAAATTCTGTATCTGAGGCTCCGTGTTCTCCCAGCTGTTTCTCTTCCAGTGCTTGCAAAGGCATTTCAGCGCATCCTGATATTAATGCATCTTGTGTTAGTGGACAGTGCAGTGCCACGCCTCAGCTCGAATAACTTTTCATCCCTCTATCTTGTCCATCTCTTGTTTCTATTCGCATCTTTATAGTTCTGGCAGCTACATACACTCTCATGGTCTGTCATACGCAGTCTTGTGTCTGGTCTTCTTGAGCCTCTCTGACAGCTCCCTCTGCTGGTCACTCATTTGTGCAAGGTGCCAAGTGGGCATGCGCCTGTACTAATAGGCACCCGAAGACCATATGGGACCTGTGCAATGGTGGCCATTCAAGTATCCGTAGATTTTCTATTAGGGGAGACTAAGTGCTTTTAGACTAAAGAATGCTTTTGTTTTTGACTTCTCCAGGATGCAGTAGTTTCAGGGTTCAAACCCATTTGCTGAATAAATTATGAGCTCAGGGTCCTAACTTTATAAAGCTTGAATGTAGGAGAATAATCAACAAACATTGGTGAATTAATTGGCTGACTGAATAAGCAGCAGAAATTTTAAAACTTTATTTTTATTACTTTTAATGATTGATTTGTTTATCTTGAAGACATTAGGGGAAAGGCTCATGTAGCTCACTCTGAACGAGCCAAAACTTGGAGAGCAATTTTAGCGAAGCACATTTGGATGTGGATGCTGGGCTGGAGTGTCTGTTAAGGATCTACAGTTCTGAGCTGTGTTTGAACACCAAGGGTCTGTCTGGGTGGAGCTGAGAAGGAGGTGAGTCGGCTACTGGAGAGGAAGTGGATCTCACGCTGTTTTCAGGAGTTGGGTAGATAAGGGATTCACAGTGGCTAGCAAACAATTCTTACAAAATTCAAAACTCAAATAGAAAGGATCCAAGTATGTTCAGATGTAAACTAGGAGGTGTAGTTTGTCTTCCTTTGGTTTCTGAAGCCATGATAAAGCACCGTGACCAAGGCAATTTGGTGAGAAAAAAAATATTTGGCTTATGTGCCTCAGATTACAATCTCTTGAGGGAAGCTGAGGTAGGAGTTGAAGTAGAGGCCATGGAGGAATGTTGCTTGCTCCTCGTGGCCTGCTCAGTTTGCTTTCTCATATACCCCAGGACCACCTGCTCAGGGGTGGCACTGCCCCGAGTGGACTAGACCTTCATACAGCAATCATCAATAAAAAATGGCTCAGACTTGATTAAATGCAATCTATATTTGTATCTTACTACCCTCCCCCACGGTCTGTTTAAATGTTTAAATGATTTGTAGTGGCAGCAGAGGAAGAGATGGAACCAGTCAAATGATGGAGGGAGGTGTGGAGAGCACGAACAGTGGGAAGACCACATTGGGTATGGAGTTGGGACGAGTGATGTCATTGCTCAGTAACTGGTTGTCTTTGTCAATTAGTATACATAGTCACCATACCTAGACCAGAGTGTTATCAGGTTAGCCACGTATGACATTACACAGATGGATACAGGGTAGATCAGGTCATTTCCATTTCCACATTTAAGTATGGTGGTCATAAGGCTGGGTGTGTGGTGATGTAGACAAGGTGACTGTAAGGCTGATGGATGTGATGCACAACTGGGTGCTATCAGAAATAGACGCAGAATGAAATGGTGGAAGGAAAGAGAGGGAAGGAGAAAGGGAGGGAGAAATGGTGGAGTAGGATATATCACTACTGTCTTGTTCTTTTTAGGTGTCTAGTAGTTATGTAAAAAATAAGCATAAGGGATAGAGAGCCAGAAATTATATCTAAAAAGGTCACCAGAATGAAGAAAATAATGAGTATTCTGCAACAAAGGTGTGTGTGAGGGTATTATTTAAAGTAATAAGTATGTATATATGTGTATGTGCACGCATACACACACACACACACACACACACACACACACAGTATTGCCCTTTAAATGTCAAATTAAACAATCTGGTCCCACAAACATTCTCTAAAAGACAATACTATTATGAAGGCTAAAGGTAAGAGAACGCTTTTCAGTGACCTGCTGTAATGCTATGTTTAGAAATCTGGCAACCATCTTAAATGATGATAAGACACTGAATGTTAAAGGAAGAGGGATTCTTGCGGGAAGGGATGGGAGGAATGCCAAGCTGGCGGCCAAGGACGTAGGCCAGAAAGAAGCATGGGCTAAGGTGGCAAGGAGGGTAGGGTCTCTAGGAATGACTTTGATACGTTGACGGCTGTATTAGCCTTGCCAGGGTCGTTATTCCCTTGTCTCCTTTATAAGCATCAAGGCAAAGCCAGCTTGTGGAGGACTGTGGATGAACGTATCCTCATAACCAGACGAGCAAAGCCACATTCAAGGCTGGTTGTAATGTGAGTGAAAGTTGGCAGACACGCTGAATGTTTCTAAATTCCACCATCTTTGCTCATGCCTTGGCATTCACTGAGGTGGTGATATTTGAGTGGGTAATAAAATAATGATCTTCTTGGGTTCATAAATTACTATGTAATTTCTGTAAATTTGTTTTCTCTCATCTTTCAGTAAAACCATAAATTGTGTTATAACAAATAAGATTTTCATATAGTTGCTCTGTTAACATCAAATAAGAGAAACTTCGGAGTCATTGTAGTTCTGCATTAATGTTTAAAAATCAGAGCTTCATTCTGCTGAGGTGGCACTAAAACAAATCACGCAATTTATTTATCATGCTCAAATATAATGGGGTCACATACAATAAATTATCATTACTGCAGAAAACAAGCAATTTAACCATATAAACTATTACTTTTGGGGGGCATTTTCACCATCTCTTAAATACGATACTGACAAGAATCAATAGAAAACTTTAAAATCACACATAAACAAACGCAAAGTAACATGAGCTATATAATAGTTTGAAAAATCTGTTTCCAGGCAGCCTTAGAAAATACTGTGTAGTCTGTGAACAGTTTTTGGCCACTAAATGAAAACAGGAAGAGAAACACACTCTAGGGAAACAATACACTGCTATTGAAGAACCAGTGGTGTTCGTGCTGAAGAGTAGGATTTAGTGCATTAATGAGCTTGAGTCTTTTCTTTCCAACCCAAACACTTCTGCAGTTCACATTCCTCCTGCATCCCAGAGCAGCATCCGTTTATAGTGGTGATAATGGCTCTAGCCACAATCATCTTACAACATTAGGCAACACTGTGTCTTAGTCTGTGTACTGGCTAGTTTTATGTGTCAACTTGACACAGGTTGGAGTTATCACAGAGAAAGGAGCTTCAGTTGGGGAAGTGCCTCCATGAGATCCAGCTGTGGAGCACTTTCTCAATTAGTGATCAGGGGGGAGGGGCTTTGTGGGTGGTACCACCTTTGGGCTGGTGCTCTTGGGTTCTATAAGAGAGCAGGCTGAGCAAGCCAGGGGAAGCAAGCCAGTAAGAAACATCCCTCCATGGCCTCTGCATCAGCTCCTGCTTCCTGACCTGCTTGAGTTCCAGTCCTGACTTCCTTTAGTGATGAACTGCAATGTGGAAGTGTAAGCTCAATAAACCCTTTCCTCCCCAACTTGCTTCTTGGTCATGATGTTTGTGCAGGAATAGAAACCCTGACTAAGACAGTCTGCAAACAAAAAGGAACTTGGGGGATGGCTGGAAGAGAGCTGTAAGCTCTTGATCTTGCAGAAGACCCAGATTCGAGTCTCAGCATCAACACTGTGGCTCACAAACATCTGTGACTCCAGTACCAGAAGATCCAGTGACCTCTTCTGACCTCCTCGGGCACTGTGCACACACAGTGCTGCACATACATACATGTAAACAAAACACTCATATATAGACAATAAACAAATCTAAACAAAGACAAACAAACCAACCCCAAGCAAGTAGACAGGCATTTTTCTAGGGCCTAAGGATATTAACCCTGACCTGGATGTTCTGGGTTTCTTGCTTCAGGTTCCTTCTCTTCCCTCCTCTCTTCTCCCCCCTTTTCTGACAGAAGCTTAGTGGAGCTATAATTAAAACAATTCCCCCCTTTAAAAAAGCACAGCAAATTACACGACAGTCCTGAGTAACTCTGAAATATTTTATTATCCTTCCCAAACATGCTAATATATCTCTAGCAATCAGCAGCCCTGTTTTTGTCAGGGTTCTCTAGAAGAACAGAACATATAGAAAGAACATTATCTATCTGTCTGTTGCCTGTCTGTCTATCATCTACATATATAAAGGGGATTTATTGGAATGGCTTACAGGTTGTGCTCCCTCTAGTCCCACAACAGCTGTCTACCAATGGAAGGTCCAAGAATCCTGTAGTTGTTTTGGCTGGCCTTCAGTATATGCTGGAATCCTGAAGAACTATTTCTTCAGAATTAAATATTATAATTAAATCCATAAATAAATCAAGAGGGTTGATTAATAAACAATCCCTCACAGGTATGCACAAACATTAGAATTTAAGTAAAATATAGATGCAGTCAAGCTGATAGCCAAGAATATTCATCACAATCCCCTGATGCTACCTTTGTCCAGCCTTCAGCAACCACGAATCTGTCATGGCTCTGTTTGAGGTTTCTTGGGGTTCTACCTAGTTACATTAAGTGAGGAAATGCTAAACTGCCTTGCAAAATACCTATAAAATTTTGTAACCCCACTAATCATATGTGATGTTCCAATAGTTCTATATCCTTGTCAACTTTTATTATGGCCATTTTAGCTGTTATAGTGAATCTGGAGTGGTATCTGTGTCTTTGACTTGTATATCTCTAATTACTAATGACCTTAAGTAAGCACCTTTTCATTCTCTTCCTTGCTGTGCATGTATGTACATATATATATGTGTGTATATATATATATGTATATATATATATATTCATCAGAGAAATAGTTTTTCAAATTGTTTGCATTTACTTTTGTAGAAGACTTTTATGAAACAGTTTCAGATTTATGGAAAGACTTGAGAACTGAGTTCTGGTACCCACAGCCATAATCTATTATCATAGCATATTTACCTATATTCACATGATGCATTTGTTACAGTTCCTGAATCAACATTGACATGTCACTTGTAAGTAAAGTCTAGAGTCAACACTGTAGTTTCACCTGTTTTCATCTGCTCCAGGACATCACATCACAGTTAGATGCCCTCTCTCCTCTACCTCTTGGCTGTGGCTGTTTCTGACCTCATTGTTTTTGTATTTTTGTAATTCAAGAAAAAAAAGTCTATTTTGGGTGTTTTGCTGAAGGGGGCCAAAAGAGGGTACTGGATACTCTGGAACTGGAGTTCAGATGGATGCTAGAATTGAACCCAGGTCTTTTGGAAGAATGGCCAGTGCTTTTTAACTCCTGAGCCATTTCTCCTGCTCTGACCTTCCTTGTCTTTGATGACCTTGGCAGTTTCTGAGGAGTTGTGGTCAAAACTTTTGTAGAATGCTTCTTCATTGCATTTATCTTACCCCACCCTCCCCAATGACCAGAGAGTAAGGAGATGGGACTTAGGGAGATCACAGAAGTGAAGTGCTATCTTTATCATGCCATGTGAATCATATAAATACATTTCTTTTTGCAAGAACAAGGAATGTTTATTCTGTAGAAATAACCAACATTCAGGGTTTACCACCACTTCAGAATGGGGACCGAAACAAAGACACCTGAGTCCCTTTTGTGACAGGACTTTTTCATGTGTCACCGAGTCAATTGGTTCTGAGATAACAGATAAGCAGCTAAAACCTAGAACACATTTCAAGAGGTTGTAGAATTATTAACATGTGGTCATAAAATAGGAGCTAAGGATTTACATTATAGGTGCAAAGACAGAAAAACGTATTGACTGGGTTTAGCTACACAAAATTTCAAGGGCAACTTAGTTATGGTCTTTAACTCTCCATGACCTTGTAAAGTCAGATAAATACATTTTAAAATCACAGTCAATTAGGATCTTTACATCTTTTAAATCTTTTTAAATATTTTTCTCTGTAAGGTATAAATATAGGTATCAGACTTACAGGATTCTGCTTTAACCTTAGGACTATGGTTTTCAGGAGTTTGTTTTATTTAAGGGTAAGAAGTACATGAGGATGCGGCAGTTTAAGTTGATAATGACCCCAATGGGCTCATACATTTGTTTTTTGTTTTGTTTTTCTGAGACAGGGTTTCTCTGTGTAGCCCTGGCTGTCCTGGAACTCACTCTGTAGACCAGGCTGGTCTTGAACTCAGAAATCCTCCTGCCTCTGCCTCCAAAGTGTTGGGATTATAGGCGTGCGCCACCATCGCCCAGCTTGGGCTCATACATTTGAATACTTGGTTTCCAGTTGCTGGAACTGTTAGAGAAGGACTAGGAGGCGTGGCCTTGTGTGTCACTGAGGGTGGGCGTTGAGGCTTCAAAGACTCGTGCTATTCTCAGTTGGTTTTCTCTGTCTTGTGCTTGTGGATCAAGATGTGAGCTCTCCACCGTTCCTGCTGCCTTGCCTTTGTCATCATAGACTCTCATTGGAACCATAAGCCCAACGTTCTTTTATTAGGTGCCTTGCTCATGGTGTTTTATCAGAGTAATAGAAAGTAACAAGACAAAGGACACACACATCATGCACAAATCTTAAGTTTCTTGTATTCGGTTTTCCCTGTGGCTGAAGTACCACAGGGCTGGGTGTTGATGTGTCTGAGCTGATTGTTCTTTGTGAATATCCCTGAGTCAAGATGGAGATTTTCAACAGAGTGCAGGTGAAAAGCAGCAAAAGACAGCTTAACCAGATAGTGAGCCAAAGTCCCTCCCTTCGCCCTTCCCCCACCCCCACCCCCCCCCCCCCCCCCGGCAAAGATTTCCTTTTTGCTTCTTATGCAGTTTAGGTCCTTCAGTAACAGTATAACAAAAAGAGCCACTTTGGAGTAAGAGATACAAGCTGACTTATGAAACGTAGGATTCCCCCACTGCCCCCAAGAAATCAAAGCACTGGAAAGATTGGCATGGAGAAATAATTATTTGGAGGCAATTTTTTGACAATGTACCCTTGAAACTTGGGACATTTTATGTACAATTTACTATCTTGTTTTCAGGGAATAATTTCTGAAGCTGTGAGAACATACACTCTGATGTACTCATACCACCTTTACTGAGATAATTCACATATTTTTTTTCCCTAATGAACAACTAACACTTAGGTTGTTACACTGGAATAGGGTGTTATAAAAAACAGAAATCTCTTTTTAAAGTGCAGAGCCTCTTTGTAGTATGGTTTATATATACTACAGAAGTAAATTTCTTTTTACTAATAATATATATGACTGAATAATTGCCTTTTAAGATATTTAATTCCCACAGAATATATGTAGAATGAACCTGATATTTCAAAGAGCTGTCTGCTTATTTATTCATCTTGTGGTACACATGCTGGAATCTGGAGCTTCTTTCTGCATGCTAGGCAGGTGCTCCATCATTGGGCTATACTCTCCAGACTGCAGGTGACTGTGGTTTTCTATTATCCTTTTTTAACAAGGGCAGTTAGATGCCTTTGTCGCTCCACAAGTTTAAGTGGAGTTATAAAACGCCCACCTGCTTCCAAGTTGTTGACAGGGTTATTCTTCTGTTACTAATAAATGAAGGAGTGAGGCTGTTTGAGGTTTTGGAACTTAACTTCACAAGCACTGCAACATAGCCAAGAGTATAACAAAACCTTTAAAATCGGCTTCCTCTTTCGACCTGATTAGAAATGGAAATCATTGTCGGTGATTATTAAGTTTTAGCAGGTAAACCGAACGACCATCCTTCCTTAATTCATTTTTAGAAACAAACAAGTAATAAGAGCAGGAGTCAAATAGATTGAAGACGAACAGCTTTATTGCTGGCAAAACTAGCCGAAAATCGAGGCTGAGGTCTTGCTGAGTTATACATAAGGTTTGCTCAGATGTGAGGCAGCATGGCTTAACACTGCAGGCTCCCCACCTACAAGTGCAGAGACAGGAGGTCAGGACTAGCAGTACTTTCTCCAGTGCCATATATCTCGTTGATTTGCTCTGAATGACTCTTTGCCAGGGTACTCCTGGCTTTAGGATGGCTGTTCCAACTCCAGCCATTAAGTATGATTTCTGGTTTTGAAGAAGAAATACTAGGATGACGCCCAAGGCTTCATCTTCTTCACTCGTATCCTGCTTGTTTCAACATATCTGCTTATCCACATTTAGCTACAAATACAAGTATTCTGGGAGAAAGTGTATTGCTGGACATTCTACAGTCTGGGGCATACTGCTGAGCTGAATCCTGGGAACCTGGCAGAGGCGGGGCTGGGCAACCCCTTGTCTTACAGGGATGAGCAAGATGCGGACTATGAGGTCGCCTTTCCTTGAGAGTGTGTTGCTTGCAGGAGACGATCCCAGATGGAATTTAATCACTTAATCCTTGGCTCCCTCTGATTTCTGTCCACAAAGGGGCTGGCAGGTAGGACCTCCTTTTCTAACCGGTGCCTGGAGTTTCTAAGGAGCCATATAGTGAACTGTCATAGGGTAGGAAAGTGGTGCATGACTGGGCACCACAGTAACAAGGCTTTCTCGGTTGTCCACAATCTATCCTTTCTTTGTCTTTACTGCTTACTTGATTAAGGAATCTTCCTGAATAGTCATAAGAGAGTTCTTCTCCTGGCAAAATATCTTTGGCTGCAAAAAGCGCCAGCTTGGGTACCATTGAGTCAATCCGGACGGGAATCATCAACAGATTTGGCTCACAAGAATGATTGAGGAATCTCCCAATATTTCCTATGTAGGTAGGGTCGACAAACGTTTCCATGACCTGACCACTGTAAATGTGCTCCTTGATGGCAATGATGTAATTTGGGTCACGTGCTGTTTGTAGGTGAATTCTTCTTTGTACTTCAGAGAATCCTAACACCTCCCCAGCATACTCACAGACGAATCTTCCCTTCGGTATAGATTCCAGGGTCCTAAGCCCCCAGCCTTTGTTTTCTGTCTGGAACACCTGGAGAAGGAACTGTAGGCCACGCTGGACCACCCTGTTTCTGCAGCGCTCCCCACACTGGCACAGGACGTTGCATTCAAACACTGGCTTGGCGTACTTTGCTTCCGATCCCACGTCCCTAAGGCATACATTGTCATCGTAGTTATTCTCATGGCGAAGACAGGAGCAAGAGCCAGGGGCACATGGAGTTTCGATGCAAGCACATCCAGGGAAGGTTATTTGTGTGGGGTCGATGTCTGCTCCAGGCCCAGCTACATGGTCGGGAGTATACTGCAAAAATTAGTAACACTGGTTAGAGTGGTATTCCTATATTTCATATGGATGTGTGCAGCTTTTCGTGAGGACACTTTCAAATTCCAGCATATATGAAATATGACAAGACAAACCTGCAAGGACACAACACACTGAAACATTACCCTAGAAGATCCTCTCCTACTTAAAAGAAATTAGGTTTTAAAGATTTGTTTTGATTTTTACTTATGTGAATGTGCGTGTGTGTGTGTGTGTGTGTGTGTGACATGTGTGCAGGTACCTGTGGAGAATGGAAGAGGACATTTAATCCTCTGGAGCTGAAGTCACAGGAGGCTATGAGCTGCCTGACAAAAGTGCTGGAAACCAAACTCGGCTACTCTGCAGACACAGCAAGGTCTCTGAACCTCAGAGACCTTCCTCTAGGCCCACAACTTCCCTTCCAAAAAT
Source organism: Apodemus sylvaticus (assembly GCF_947179515.1). Taxonomy (NCBI): domain Eukaryota; kingdom Metazoa; phylum Chordata; class Mammalia; order Rodentia; family Muridae; genus Apodemus; species Apodemus sylvaticus. The sequence continues at coordinate 139,520,328 of NC_067473.1, read as the reverse complement.
TCAAAGTTTTGTAGTCTTACAGGAATAAAAATAACAATAGGATTTTTTTCTATAATCGGAAATCATAATGTTCGGAGCTTGCTTTTTTCCCCCTCATATTTATGAGTATCAGGAACTGAAATCTTATTTTTTTTCTTCTTTGAGAACTGCATATGTGTTTATGATGGAGTAGGATCATAGAGTCCCTTCCTACTGCACCCCAACCTCCCATCTCCACGTCCTCTTTTTTTCCTTTTAAATAGCTTACTAAGTCCATTTAGTGTTATCCATGTGTGCATGATGTGGGGCTTTCCCCTGGACCACGGGCAAACTTTCAGTGGCCACACCCCAAGGAGTGGTTTTCCTTCTTTCAGCAGCTGTCATCTGCCAAGAGCGCCCACGTTAGGGGAGGCGCCTGACAGATCACCTCCTCATCCATGCTGGTCAGTTGGTTTGACCTTGTGTAAGTAAGCCTTCATGGGTAACCACAGCTGCTGAGAGTTCCTAAGTGCAGCAGGCACGTGACGTCCTGTGGACCGTGTTTTCCCGAGCTCCGCCACATCCTCCAGCTCTGCCACTTCCCCCGCCTCCTCTCTGTGCTGTTCCCTGAGCCTTGGCACAGGTGGGAGGATTGATGAAAATGTTCCATTTAGGGCTGAGCACTCATAATCGTTTATTCCCAAGTACTTCGACCAAAAACTACTGAATTCAATGTCTGTATGAAATTCAATCGTTTGTCCTTAGCTTTTCCCCCTTTTTTAGCCTTAACTGATAATGTATGTGCATATATATGTTCATTATGAGTAATTCTGGGTTAGAAAGTCATAAATGTTAAATCAATCACAGAAATAATTATTAAATGCAATTTATAAAATAGGTATCAATATATAGATATATCAGATACATGTGATGAAATTCTATTCTTATTAAATGACAAGAGGCTAACTTGGAAACATTTCTTGGTGTACCTGAATTTCCAAAACATTATATTTATTTACATTATTTACATTATAAACATTATTTATAAAATATGAAGATTAAAGTCTCAAATCAAATCTCTTGGAAAGCCTGCTGCTGTAATTATTTCCTTACAGCTGTTAAGGAGCATAATTTTAAACCCTGAAGCTTAGCGTGTCTCTTAGGGCTGGAGAGATGGCTCAGTTGGTAGACTCTTGACATACAAGCACAGGGACCTGGCTCTGATTCCCCAGCAGACATGTAAAAATGACTCTGGTGTGGCAGCATGCCCTGTCATTCTAGCAGTGGGAGACGTGGAGGCAGCAGGAGTGCCAGGACTCACAGACAGTCCGCATAGCCTCTCAGTGAGTTTCAGGTTCAATGAGAGACCCTGGCTCAAAAAGCAGAGTGCATGTGAGGAAGGTGGTGGCGGGGTAAGGCAGTGTTCAGCTGCCGTGAGCCTTCTGCTCATGCTTCCATCTCAGCCTCTAAAGTGCTTGGATAACAGAAGTAAGCTATCGTGCCCAACAACCTTTCAATTTTTTTTAAGCTAATAATCTTGGGCATTTTGTTACAATAGCAGAAAGCTGACTAACCCAGGTGCAATCAACCTGTCCAGTGAGCTTAGACATAGAAAGTGTGCGGCAGAAAGAGCCCAGATGCTTGCCTTTACCTGGAAGCAGTTAGTTCAAAGGGGCATATGATAAGCTGAAAGTCTTTAACTGTAAGGAACAAACTTACCATCAGAAGCAACACTGACTTTTCTAGTACAGATACAAGAAAGAAATTTCACCAGTGTCCTTCCAAACCATTCTTCCGTAGGAGGCAGTTCATGGGGACTGTTTATTGTGACCCTTAGTAAAGTGGCATGCCAATGTGTCAACAGAGTTAGTTGGATAAGAGTGGTTCTGCAAGGCACCAACTGCTTGGCTTTTCATTTGGGGGTAAGGATGTTACAGGATCCTGAGGAATCTTGGAATTGCCCATCTCGGGCCCTTGTTAACAGGATGTCTCCTGGCCCATCTTTAGAAAAACATTGAACAGCATGTAGTGACACTTCCTGTGGAGGCTTGGCGGAGCTGTGCGGTTAAGTGCAGAAGCCTATACTTTAAAAAGCACAGAACTGGGGGAGGATTGGCATTCCTGGTGAAGATTAAGAAGGTGAAGAGTGGGAGTCTGGGGTGGGGGGCAGGCCAGCCTTCTGCTTAGACAGTGATGGAGGAGTGGGGAGTTAAAGAGCTGCTCCTTGCATTGTGTCTTACCACTTCAGCTGAGCAGGGATGTCCTACAGGGATGAAAGAGATGCTCCTGTCCATCAAATGCACCAAGCGCTGTCTTACTCAGAACCCACTTTTGGCTTTTTAACAATTCAGCGTTGAAATGTAAATGGTTATTGGGGCGTTTTACGAAGTAGCTGTAAAATGAAGATTTTATGATCTCCTTGTGAAACCTTTCATGAAGAATATTTTTAAACTGATTTGTTCCTCAAGGAGCACATCTTTTTAAAGTACAGTATTAAGTCACTGAACTATAAAATGATTTTTTCCCCAACACAGATGATTCCTTTTAAAATCAAGTCTGACTTACTGTAGTTATCTAACTAGAAGAGTATCTTTCTTTCTTTTTTTTTCCTAAAAATTAGTTGTTTATTTCTACTTAGAAATTTAAAGAAAGTATTTTCAAGACTATTTGTTATATTTTACTCATTTGTGCTGTCCTAGGGCCTCACACATACTAGGTAAGTGCTCTACTGCTGAGCTACAGCTCCGGTTCATAGTGTACTATGAAACATTCTTTTATATGCTTTTATTTATTTTCCTACCGTATGCAAGGAATGTGCTCAGTTTGATCCTTGAGGGGGTGGGGAGTAAGGGAGGGAGGGAGAATTCTCTAACAATTTGGAATCCTTTACACTTGGGTTATAAATGGCAGCAAATTCCAAGTGAGTTTCAGGTATTTTTCAAAAGACAATACAGACTGCTAGGTAATTTTCCAGTTTGGCAGGAACTGTCTCTACCCACTGAACAATTTTACCAGTCCAGAATAAATAAATATATATGTTTAAGTAGATGTAATCATCGACTTTGATACCAGTGATAATTATAAATTATTAACTTTTTATCTTCATATTTCTACTCCACAAAAGGTTATTAAAAATACTAAGAAAAGTATTTTACTGATTTAAAAAATAACTATAATGAAGAATGACCTTTTGAGGTAGGGAGGTAATCCAGTGATAGAGTTTGCCTAGCATGCAAAAAGCTCTAGGTTGAAACTTTCCTAATACTAAAACTAAAACCCAAACCCCAAAAAACCATGCCTAATTTAACATATTGTTATGTGATTTAAGTTTATAAGGGAAAAGTACTTCATCTTTTCAGAAATAGTCTGAGGTCATTGATCATCAGACATTTTATTCAAATGTTTATGTTCAGAAACTGTTAAACTGTAATGCTGAGAAGTCAGGTACAAACTGGGAGGAGCCACTTGGTCTAATTGAAATGTGTGACACTTTCCAATGTCTATGTGAACCCTGCTTCCTGATACCAACCTGTGGACTACATTTATCCACAAGGACTCTTCACCCTGAAGGCTGCTTGTGCTTACGGGACACCAAGGACAGAGCAGGGCTTTGGTCTTAGCATACCTGCTTTTGCCCCAGCTCCTCCCAGAAGTCTCTCCACTCTTGACTTGGGTTGGATGAGGGTTCCACACGGTTCCAGAAGCTGGCCCGACTAAATAGAATATCACTAACTCTTTTCAAGGGCTTGATTTTGGATTGGGGATGCAGCTCAGTTGGTAGAGTGTTAGCTTAGCATAAAGCAGGCCATTGGTTCTATCCCCAGTACTGCATAAACCCCAGGGGAGGTACACAACTTTGCTGTCCTCAGAATTCCAGAAATGAAGCAAGGGGGTGGGGGGTAGAAGTTCAAGGTTGTCCTGGGCTCCAGTTTCTGATTAACTTAGGCTATAAGAGACCCCACCTCAGAACCAACAATCCTGAGAACTAGAACAACTAAAGAGAACCAGCAAGTATTTGGTTTGTGAACAGACCTACCATCTAAGTCAGGACAAAGGAATACAAGTCTGGCGTTACTGATACAAAGGTAGAAGGACCCCTCTGTAGAATGCTTAGTATCAAGTTTAAGGTTTAGACAAGCCCTCCTCCTAGCCATGCACTGGAAAGGGAAGTAGATGTTTGAACAGTAAGTGTTACAGCTCTGAGGGGAAAGGTTTCTCCTCTGCAAGTGTTACAGCTCTGAGGAGAAAGGTATCTTGGCAGTAGGGAGCCTAAAGTCACACCACACACCAAACCTCACACAGATTTATTGGGAGAGACGTGAGAGAGTGGCCACCTCTGCTTGGCAAGAAGCAGCAGGGAACCGAGCAGAAGGCAGGCTATATATAGTGCTTCTTGCAGGGTACAGTTCTCCAGGATGGAGCTGCTGGGATTTGAGGGCAGGCACAGGGATTTCGGACTCAGGGATTGGTGGGTGTTCAGGCTTGGGAACTGGTGGGCTTAAAGCTTGGGAACTGGTGGGTCTTTGAGCTCAGAGACTGGTGAGCTTTTGAGCTCAGAGACTGTTAAGTATTTGAACTCAGGGATTGGTGGGTTTTGAAACCTTGAATTGGGCTTGCACCTTTTATTCTACAAACAGGGAGTGTAGACATTACTAGATATTTTTAGAGTCTTGGTCCAGACAGGCCGATGGGAGCCACTTCTGGACATTTCCGTTATATAAGACAATTCCCCCCGCCCCCCTTTGCTTGAGCCAGTTTGAGGGATGTTTTATGTTCTCAAGGGAATCCTGGCTAGTAAAGGTAGGGCAAAGGCTGGAAATGGTGGTAGGAATCAGCTAGAAAATGTAGTCAGAGACGTAAACAAACAAGGAATTACCAGGTTTCCAACAGAGATTAAGATACTGGAACAAACTATGCAGCAGTTCAGCCTCACATTACCACTATGACTCTTGCAAAGGAGTTGTAAGTTGTGGATGAACAATTAGGGAAAATACTCATAATGGGGGTGATTTTCACAAAGCCTGAGAGAAATAATGCTACCCAGGGTGTGGCAGCTGCTTTGAAAATATTACCTTTCATTTATTTACTACCTAACTAATCAACCTATCTCACTGACAAAGGAAAATATAAGAGAGAATCTATATAATTATAATTGGGGCTGGCATGTAAATTTAAGAAAAATTAAATAGGCATTGTAGTAGCTAGTGAAAAAAAATAGGTTGTGGAGTTAACCTTCCTAGCTGCAAATATCTGAACAAAAGCCCTGTCTGTGAATTCCTTTCCTGTCCTTGGTGACTTAGCCATTTTGAGTGAAGAGAGTGAGAGCGGACCTTGCACAGCCTTCTTTCGTTTACCAACAAACACTGCCTCACTAATGGTCATATGCATATAATGGGCGTCAGGATCAGCAGAAAAAATGTGAAGACAAGAAACGGACTTCTCCCCAGGCAGTGGTGGTGCATGCTTTTAATCCCAGCACTTGGGAGGCAAAGGTAGGTGGATTTCTGAGTTCGAGGCCAGCCTGGTCTACAGACTAAGTTCCAGGACAGCCAGGGCTACACAGAGAAACCCTGTCTTGAAAAAAAACCAAAAAACCAAAAAAAAAAAAAAAAACCCCCCAAAAAAACAAAAAAACCCAACCCCCCCCCCCAAAAAAAAGCAAACAAACAAAACGGGACTTTACCAGTCTGGCATTGCCATGAGCAAGAGTTAGAAATGAATGCAACGTGAGCAGTGGGAAATATGCCTGATAAACCACAGCCTGAGTAGATTCCAATCTTTTTTTCTCCTCACAAAAAACTTAAGAGAGAAAGAATTTATAAGTAGTGATTGTTTAGGCAGCTGAAGCAGAAACAGTATATAGCATGTGGAAAAATAAACTCTCTCTCGACTCTTCTTGGTCATGATGACTTTATCCTTCTTTGAACTTGGCTAGTATGAACCGACCTTACTGTTGGGTTGTGTTAAAGGGGTAGGTGTCATCTTTCAGATGAATGTGTCTGAAGGAAAAGCATGAGTTCTGGGGTGTGTCACACCAGTTGCAGATACACCACAGACATCCAGTTGGTTCTGATTGCTTCACTGTAGCTCCTGATAACTTCTGCTGCAAGTTGGGACTCGTAAAGCCCCAGGAACTCAAGTACAAGTTTGCATAGTACTAGGACTTTAAACACGAACAGGAATCTTAACGAAGTTTCCTGAATCCTTGGGATGCTTAAGGAAGTACTTCCTTCCTTTTTGGGTGTGTTAAAAAACCTGGCTACAAGAATCCTTGGACTTGCCCTTTTGTGTTGTAAGTTTTGCTTCTAGCAGCTATTAGGAGGCCATGGGGCAGATAATTCTGGTCAAGGCCCAATTCAGATCTTAAAAATAACGTTTGAAGTTGATCTGAGGGACCTGACAAATGATTAGACCTGACTTGGCTCAAGAAAACCAATTAGTTTGTTTTCTCCTTGGCTTTCACCCCCGAGGATGTTAGGGTGTGCTGGCTTCTCATCTGAACAGTTCAGCGTGCCCTTTTCTCTTTATATGGCACCCCAGAGCAAAGCGGACATAAAATTATTTTTGCCTTGACTTTTTCATGCCTTAATGGTTGTGTGAGCCCGTGAGTCAGGGTTTGCAGTAAGTGAGCTAGTTTGACTTTTTGTACAATTCCTTTTATGTATGTGGAATACAATGGGAAAAAAAATGAGCTGAAGGTGAGCTGGGGGTGGAGCCAGTGACGGAGCATCTGGGTAGCACATATATAATTCGACATTGCATCCCTGGTATCTGTGACACACACATCCTACATTACTGGTGCCACTAGACAGCCTGGGCAACTCAGGCTTGTCTGTAAGGATGCGGATTATCTCTTCTGAGAAGCAGTCTTTTCTATCAGAGACAGTTAGCCTCCCCAAATGCCAATATTCTATAAACTCCTCCCTCTTGTAAAACTCTTGTAAATTTGTCCATTTTGCCACACACCTTGGATGGGTAGAGATTCTTGGAACTCTCCATAGCAGCCTTCCCTGCCCACCCATTAGGAACTAGCCAATCACGTCACATTGTGAGGCTGAACTGTCACCAATGGAGTGAGACTTAGCTAATTGACCTCCATTGGTGAGCTTGCTCAGCTGGTGTGGGCCACTGTGCACCTTTTTGCAAAAGTAAAACTGTCTGGCTGAGAGACCTCTACTTTGTTTACTATCTTGTTTTACGACACCAGGAATATCCGTTTCCAATATTTTGCTCTCAAGACTTCCATGTATGCCCTCAATGGTTGGCCTGAGAACCAATCATGTGGCTCTTCTTCCCTCCTCCCCTTCCTTTTAAAAATAGACAGGGACTTATTTTAATTTGGAAACTATGATTAGTACGTCAACTCCCCTGAGTTTATGGGCACTAACGACTGTAAGGATTTTAAAGAAGATACTTATATAGACTCTTTTAACTTCTTGATGCTGCAGGAGAGCGAACCCAGGAAGCTGAGCCCCAAGCATGCTGACATTGAGCTGCTTTCCTAGCAACTTGCTTTGGACACAGGGCCTTGCGATGTGCACTAGGGCGGCCCTTACATCCACAATTCTTCTGACATCCAGAGTGCTGAGATTACAGGCAAGTGTCTGGCTAACTAAGTTATTCTTAGTTATTTTTGTACATAAAATAAAGTAGGCTAATTTAAGAGACTGCATTAGACCAACTGTTTTGATAGATAGGCCTTAGAGAAGATGGCAAAAAAAATATAATTTATGACTGAAATTTTTTTTAAAGAGTTCAACACACACACACAAACACACACACACTCACACACACACACACACACACACAATTTCATTCAGTAGCACAAAGAACTAAAATCGAGTGTAGGAACACCATTAGTGCTTTGAGGGCAGAGGGCATGTCTCCTGTAGCTTAACATATCACTTGGTGTACTTTTAGTTCTTTTTTTTTTTAATTTTTTTTTTATTTTTTATTTTTTGGTTTTTTGAGACAGGGTTTCTCTGTATAGTCCTGGCTGTTCTGGAACTCACTCTGTAGACTAGGCTGGCCTCGAACTCAGAAATCCGCCTGCTTCTGCCTCCCAGAGTGCTGGGATTACAGGCGTGCACCACCATGCCCGGCTGTACTTTTAGTTCTTAATGAGTATTTATTGAAGTTACTTAAGAATGGAGCAATATTTTTCTTTCATGTTAGATACTTCTAGCTTAAAACAAAAGCAACCAGATGCTGTCTTTTTTTTTAACCAAATGATGACATCTTCTAGGCCTTGCCTAATACAGTGCCTGGTATATGAGAGCCACTCAACTCTTTGATGAATAAAGAAAAAAAACCATAGGTGTTCTCAGCAGACATCCTGCAATGTTTGATTTTGATAAAGCCTTAAGGACTCATTGGTACATGGAGTATTATCTACTTGTGTTGTTAATAAACTGTCAATGCAAATGCAGATGTGTGTTGCTGGCCACAAATCATAGATGAGAGGGCGCTATTTCTCATGTTAAAATCCTGCTTTGCCTTTTGGAATCTGCTATAGAATTTTGTTACCCCATTTGCTGCTTACAAAACCCTAGAAGGAAGGAAGAGCAGCCTAATTTGTACTTATACTAGATAGGGGAGAGCTATACAGTTTTAAATTATTTTCACTTTGAAAACAACAAGCTCAAGGCTCTGTGGAGTAGCTCAGATGCTGAAGTATTCTCAGTCTGACGTCCGAGTGGGCGCTCTTCTGCCAGCATCTTTGGTCTTTCCCTAATCCATAAGCAATTTAGGCCACTGTCTGAGGTGTTGAAGGTTAGAGTAGGACTTTGAGGTAGTAGCAATCACGGGTATTGAGTTCTTACAGAGAAGTAGAAACAGTAATTCCCAAAGCAGCTATGAAGGAGGGACTATGACTTAAACTCGAGGGCTTCTGAGGACTTGAAGAAGTTAATTTATATGTGCTCAAGACCTCTCAGCATGGAGGAGACCTCAGCTAAGTTTGATTCCAGGGGCTGAGATTCAGGCTGATAACCAGGCCTTTCTTACATGTCAGAGAGCTGAGACCAGACAGGGAGCTGGTTTGCGCCAATCGCTCACTAAGTTCTGAGTACAAGCCAGAAGGGGGAAAAGATCTTTCTGAAAAGTCACACCTCTGTCACACACACTTTAAGGAAGTGACATTTTACAGACAGTATAAGGTAAAAATCCTTGTTAAGATCTTATTACAGGTTCATAGAAAAATATTAAATTCTTTCTATTTAAGAACTTTTCTTTCAGGCCAACAGCTTTTTTCTTCTCCCTAGAGAGAGAAAGAAGATGAAATGGGTGGATTGCAAGGTGGGCAAGGATCTGTGAGGAGTTGGGGAGGGGAAAGGGATGACAAACATTGTATGGGATTCTCAAAGAATAAATAATAATAAATAAAAAGTCAAGAAGACTAGAGTTCCAGTAAACAACCTTGATGAAACTCATTGGCTCTGTCTTACACACACACACACACACACACACACACACACACGAGCGAGATGAAAGATAAAAGGACACTAGTCAGGAAGATGAAGAATTACTGGGAGAGGGAGAGGGAGAGGGAGAGGGAGAGGGACCAGAAGTGGTGCATATCATCAAAACTAATTCTGTGCATGTGTGAAAAAATGTCATCACAAAACTCATTATTATGTATAACTAACATTTGCTAATGAACATTTTTAAAACGCCAGAGTAAAACTAGATACCCGAGTGCTAATACTTAAAAAAAATAAAAATAAAAATATTAGGGAGGGAAAAAAAAAAAGCCTGTTGTTATAGCTGATTTGACAATTACTACCACTTGGGGGAGCTATGTGTCTATCTTTCTCTGCTACAAGAAAAGGAGTCCTGGCGCCCCCTTGGGCAGTGTAGCCCCGTAGTTCTGCAACACTCCCCTTCCTACCTTCGCGCCCCCACTGACCCCGTCCCTAGGGGTTGTAAGCAACCCTTTAGACACGCTCCTACAAGGGCGTTGGCCTCAACTACTCAAGATATGAGCAGCTCTCTGGTTCCTTCCATGGAGGCTGTGGGCAGCCCTCTATCTCATTCCCAACAGGGAAGGGTGCAGGCTCCGCGGAGGGAGTTAAGAGGAGGCCTGCAGCCAGCCTCTGTGGGGCTACAGAACAGCTCTCCAACCCAGTCCTCAATAGCGCTGGCCCCGCCTGGGGAGAGAGGGGAAATAGACAAGCCCTTCAGCGCCGCCCCTAAGGTCTGTGATCAGCCCTCTAGCTCCGCCCTCAGAGGAAAGGGCACCGCCCCTAAGGTCTGTTATCAGCCCTCTAGCTCCGCCCCCAGAGGAAAGGGCGCCATCCCAGCCATTTCAGCCACTTAGTCCCGCCTCTACCTGGAAAGGTTTAGGCCTGGGCCCCGCCCCCAAAGGCCACAAGCTCACAGGCAAGTTCTCCAGGCCGCACGCTACATCTTGTTGTTCTATCGGGGCCGCAGATTCCTCCTCAGATGCTGCTATCTCGAAAGAAAGCTTCTTCACAGCTCCCGCAGACATTTATGGTCTCACTTCGCCGACTAGCCTGACCATCTTGGGCCTCCGGGAGGATGCTGGGAGTTGTGGATTGTGCGGCCCCACTTCCTCATGGGAGTTGTAGTTTTCCCTTCCCACAGGTTGCAGGTGAGGGAGATACTTCCCTCAGCGTTCTAGGGGTGATTTTCCTCTGAATTCCACTCTTTTAAGCTAGATACATAGCTGATAATTACAGAACCACAAAAGGCACACAATTTTTAGAACTTAAAATGTTTTAGTTTTTCTGGGGAACCTTGGAGAACCTTGAGAAGCAGCTTGTTGAGGGTTTAGTAGGTGTTTGGAAATGTATCGCCTAAGCTGAGGGAGAAAATACAGTCCAGAGTGTATAAAGATCTAGAACCCGTGGAGAAATTGGATGACTGTAGGCAGAATTTGTTTTCGTAGGGTCACCTGTCGTGGTGAGTCGAGTCACTCACTGATCCCCCAGAGGAAAATGTTAACCTTGGCGAATCTCCCCATTTTGCTTGTATTTCTTCTTCTTCTTCTTCTTCTTCCTCCTCCTCCTCCTCCTCCTCCTCCTCCTCGTCCTCGTCCTCCTCCTCCTCCTCCTCCTCCTCCTCCTCCTCCTCCTCCTCCTCCTCCTCCTCCTTCTCCTCCTCCTCTTCTTTCCCCCCCTCCTTCTGCTCTCCTAATTTTCTATCCCCACTGCTTTCTGTGATAACAGGGTCCCACAGGGCATCCAATATTGTTGATTGAAAGGTTGGAGGATAAAGGGGAACACTGAAATAGATTGTCCTTATAAGAGATTTATTAGAAGATAGATTGATGTCACAGGCAGACAAAGGACCTACATAGCAGAGCAGGCATTTCTTCTTACAGGTTTCAGAGGAAGAAGGGAGTAGTTGATGAGTAGCTTATAATATGTGCTTGCAGGTAGGCTATTCCTGAGTTATCTATGAAAGTCACCAAATTACTGTAGTTTCTGGAATAGTTACAGTTCCATACAAATGGAGGAGCTTTTCAAAATGCATGATCTTAGGTTTTTCATCTTCATGTTTTAGAGAAAAAATTACAAATGTATGTGTGTGTGTGTGTGTGTGTGTGTGTGTGTGTGTGTATGTATTTAGTTAGATTTGTTTTGAGACAGGGTTTTAGGTTCAATGTGGTCTTGAACTCTCCATTCTCCTGAATATTAGGACTACTTGCATGAGCTACTGCATCTAAATATCTTAATTGGCTTTATTTTCAATTCTAGAAAAAGGCAACATTTCATGCTGTAAAATAGAACAAGTATTCTGATTTTCTGTGAGTAGCATTGGTTATATAGGAAGAGAAGGGATGAAAAGCAGAAGCAATACACAAAAGAAGAATGGTCCTTTCAACGTTACCCTATCCCTGTAGGGCATGGCAGGAATACAGAACAGTAGGAAAATAAATGATTGCTTAGCACTAGAGTAATGTTTATTTACTAAGATTAAGGCAGAGGAATTTTATTATCTTGGCATATTTGCCTGTTATCTCTTTCATTCTTTATTTCTGCAAAAGGTTACATAAACAGGTTAGTTTCAGCTTGGTGACAAGTGACTCTATCTTGATTTATAGTTTGTTCTATTGTGGTCTAGTGTAGAAATGTAGTACAAAGCAGTGTGTGTGTGTGTGTGTGTGTGTGTGTGTGTATGTGTGTGTAAACATTTGTTGTCATACATGTGTGCATATGTACATGTGTGTACATATGTGCAATGTGTGAAGACTGTATGTGGAAGACCAAAGTTGACATTGGGTGTTTCCTAATCAGCATTTTATTGGTTCAGGCAGGATGCTTTGCTGATCCCAGAGCTCTGGATTCCAGGCAAATCTAGCTACCTGCTGGTGGAGATGGGAATACCCTTCTCTGATGCTGGCATGCTGGGATTGCAGACAGCCACCACACCTGCTGGTCTTTTTGGTTCCTGGGCTTTGAACACAGGTCCTCACTGGTACAGCAAATGCTTTATCCACTGACCATTCTCCTCAGCCACTGTATTGTGTATTTAACAGTGTACTTTTTTTCATTCTCCTGGACCCACTCTCTCAAATGTGTGAATAATTCAGGGTTCTCTGTTTTTTTTTTCTCTCTCCTTTATCAACTTACTTGGTGTGCTGGATAGTCTTGTGTCAACTTGACACACAAACTAGAGTTATCTGAAAGGAAGAAACTGCAATTGAAAAAATGTCTCTATAAGATCTGGCTGTAAGACAGTTTCTTAATTAGTGATCAATGGGGGAGGACCCAGCCGGTTGTGGGTGGTGCCATCTCTGGGATTGTAGTCCTGGGTTCTAGAAGAAAGCAGGCTGAGCAAGTCATGGGAAGCAAGCCAGTAACTGGCACCTCCATGGCTTCTACATCAGCTCTGCCTCCAAGTTCCTGCCCTGTTTCAGTTCTTGTCCTGACTTCCGTGATGAACAGCAACATAGAAGTGTAAGCCAAATAAACCTTTTCTTCCATAAATTGCCTTTTAGTCATGGGTTTTTTTTTTTCAGCAATAGAAACATTAACTAGACAACCAGGATCCAGAAGTTATCATTATTTTGATATAGGATCTTGGTATTTTGCCAAGGCTGGTACTCAGTGGGAGGGTTTAATGGATCTTTGTCCTTCACCCTTTGGAGTAGCCAGGACAGGTGCATGACCTTCCCCTGCCAATATGGTTTCAGACCTAAAGGACTAGGATGACAGTCTCCAGCCCTTAGTTTCTTCTGTACTTCAGTTATGAATACAGGATGCTTTTACTTTCTGACTTATAGGCTCCTCAAGCTTAAAATGACTGGAACTGATTTACTCTTCTGTAAGCTTTGTTTTCTTGGTGATCTAACAGCATCCAAGCAGCAAGCAGAAGAGTGTCCTTATGTCCCACCCATCCCCCAGGCCTGCATAATAAGGAGTTAGTTGTGTGCAAGTCTTGGTTCTATCTTCATAGTATTTTTAATTTTTATTACTTCTTACTTAGTTCTAGTTTTAAGCAGCAATAAAAATAATTAGAAACCTGTCTTCCAACTGGCAATGATAGTAAGAATAGGGATATAGAAGATAGCATAGTTTGAAAAGGTGACTTTAATAGACCAGGGAAGAAATGAGACGCTAGAATTTTATAATTGGGTTTTACATTGTAGCCGTAGCATGGTCATTGGAATACCCATCATGGGTTTTAGTTTTTTTAGAGTCATCTAAGTATTCAGGCTTACAGGACAATCACTGGCCACACTTGACATTGACATTATATTACTATAAATACAGTAATTTATAGGATAGGGGCCAGAGCCACTAACAGAGATGCCACATAGGCCTTTTCCTATGGGAACAGGGCTTGTAGCTATCCCTTTAGTAGGTCACAGAATTGTCTGTGATTTTTTCATCTTCTTGGAGGATGGCTCAAATGTAAGGACAAGGATGCTTGTTAATAAGATTGAGATCTCTCTTAAGATAGGATGATAACCCCAAGTTTGAGGCTAACCTAGGCTACAATGTAAAACCCAATCATAAAACAAACAAACAAAAAACCCAAGAGCAACAAAAAAGAAGATTAAAAAAAGAGTAATATCAATTAGGCAGAAAACCATGTCTTTTAGCAATTAAAATTTTATGTTATAATATATGGTGTATGGGTCACAAAGACAAATACAGCAAGCAATTAAAATAACTTGAGAATTGTATTTTACAAAATCATGCTGCCTTTTTTTGTGCCCTGGTGATTAGAAAGATATTAAATGTTTTCAGCAGAGTAAGCATCTTATATATTGTCCCATTTTATCCTTTCAGTTTGGTTTAATGAAATACATTACTTCTTTGTTGATAAGACAACAAAAAACATGAAGATTAATTGCACTGAGCACATTAACTGTAATATTTGGGATTGAATGCTAGATAGTGTGTACTAATGATATACTATGATATAAAGGTGGAGAGGTAAAAGGAAATTATGAATTTATTTAACCTGAAGTGTCATCAGAAAGCAATTCATTTCAGTCACAGTAAACATGGATGCATTCAGTACTAGGGGAATTCAAGCATTAAGGCTCCAAGGATGGACTTGACCTTTAGACAGCTTGATCTTGAAAAGCATGGCTCGAACTTATGCTTACATATTTTATTTTTCACTTCGTGTTCTAGCTAGTAAACATTTTCATAATATCTCAGCATTTTGATATACAAATAGAACTTGTTTTTTTCTAAAGGGCCTGTCAATATTTAATGGGATCTTCTGGTCTTGTGTAAATGCACAGATAGCCACCTCTCTACATAGATTTCAAAGCAAAGATGGGTGTTTATTAAAGTTTTGTCTCTGTGTTAATATAGTCCTAGCTATATAAAAATCTATTAAGCATATAAGCCCCTATTTATGAGTGTTTATAAGATGATTTCAACAGACGCTGTGAGGGGAACCCTCTACAGTTCAGGATTCTTGTCCAGAAAGAGCCTTAGCATATTTTCCACTCTGATAACTTCCCAGCTTCTGTTCTGGCATTTGTAAATGGCAAGGTTCATTACTGGCAGCAAGACAATTCCCAAAGTGGTGTCTTCCCAAGAACAAGAGGCATGGGGATCTTATTAGGAAAACAGGCATGATCATGCTGGAAAAACTCACCACATACAAAGGGACACACATTCCTGAGCACATTTGGTTTGAAGTCACACACACTCATGCATCCCATGCTCACAAATGGAATCACTTTCTGGACAGTCCTCATAGTTAAGATTAATTTGACTGAAGTCTCTCTCAAGACTTCTGTTCTTTTAGGAGGTGTTTAGTCTCAATGTCTCAGTGTGGTACTGTATTGATGTCAGCATCACTGCTGTAAGGATCTCTACTTACTGATCTATTTACCAATTGAGAAGGACTATGGAGATGGTCTCTCCACATATTCTTAATCTAAAGGTATTCCTAAGTCTTAGATTGTAGTGCCCCCATAATGCACACATAATACATACATAAATACATGTATTTATGGTAAGAATCCTGATTTTAGACATGGTCCCATGATCCTGGGAAGCCACTATACAGCCATGGTTGGTCTTGAACTTCTGCCCCTCTTGCCTTCACCTGCTGAGTGCTAGGTTTATAAGCATCATATACCTGTTTCGTGTGGTGCTGAGTACTAAAACTCAGGGCTCGGGCTGGAGAGATGGTTCAGCAGTTAAGAGCACCGATTGTTCTTCCAGAGGTCCTGAGTTCAATTTCCAGCACCCACATTGTGGCTCACAACCATCTGTAATGGGATCTGATGCCTTCTTCTGGTGCTGTCTGAAGACTGCTACAATGTATTCATATAAAATAAATAAATAAATATTTAAAAAAAATTAAAAATTACAACCCAGGACTTGTCCCTCTTTTTTTTCACATTATAGGTGTTTATGCCAATTACATGTTTAATGTTTGGCACAAGCTATATAACAAGTAGTTATTTTTACTATATTAATTACCTAATAGCTTTCCATTTTTTAATGTGTTGAGACACTCATATTTTGCATATTATGCAGGAAGAGGTGCCAAGTCCCTGTTTCAAACTCTCTAGCATGGAGTCTTGGAAGATAAGTTTGTTGTCTTCCTCTAGAGCAAATCGTGTTTGTTGATCACCACACTGGATATGCTGTCGTCCTGTGAGGCTTAGGTTTTCTGAATGTGCCCTACCTTGTCTATTATATAACCATCCACCTATCAAACATCATCTGGTTCTCTGTCAACTGGGACCTGGGCAAGCAGGCACCTACTTTGGGTATTATAGTTATGAGTAATGTAATTTTTCTCTGAACCAGGAATCTTACACCTTTTGTAAAAAAAGCCTTGTGTGTGTACTCTATGTACATTGCTTCCCGCCTTCCTCTGGTAACTCCTCCCAGGTCTCCCTGACTCCCTCTTCATTTTATGGCCTCTTTTTCTTTAATTGTTATTGTTGCACATACAGTACATATATAAATTATTCAATATATAAGTGCAATTTGCACAGGCATTGAGTGTTGCTTGTATGTATATGTTTTGAGGGCTGACTACTTGGTATTAGATAACCAATTGGGGTCTCATCTCTAGGGAAGACTGAGCCTCCCTATTAGAGCAGTCATTAATTGATTAACTGCCTGTAGCAGGGGTATTCCAGGGGTGGAACCATATGAACTTTATGCCAGTCACCTTGGCATGTCAACTGATTTTGCCATTATTCAGTTCTTGTTCAGGCAGCTATCTGGTTGAGATATTTCCTGGGTGCAACTTTCCTGTCATTTATAGAAGACACAATATCACAGCAGATGTCGTGGTTTTCTGGCTCCTACAATTTTTCTAGTTCCTTCCCTGCCATGTTCCCCGAGCCTTGGTTTGGAGGGTCTGTACTGTAGACATATCTGTGAAGTGTGGGCACTCTGTAGCCAGTTCTCTGCATCTTGACTGCTTGTGGCTTTCTGGAAATAGCCTCTGCCTGCTGCAAAAGGGAGCTTCTTTGAGGAGGGTGAGAGCAGCGCTCTGTAGACATAAAAATTGGTATTAAGAATGGAGTCATAGATAATACTGATTTGGGAAAGCGTTTCTCCTATAGGTTCCATAGCCTCACTAGTTGCAGGGAGTTGGCTATATTTATAGTCCCAGGCATGAATCCCTGCCGGTTAAGTGGGCCTTAAGTGCAGTTGGATGGCTCCTGGTTACCTTCAGGATGTAAGTGCTGCTATTGTAGCCTTGGGAATCTCTTGTTATCCAGCAACAGTGCTGTGGCTCATGAACATCACAGCTGAGTGGGA
The DNA here is from genome assembly GCF_947179515.1 of Apodemus sylvaticus. Taxonomy (NCBI): domain Eukaryota; kingdom Metazoa; phylum Chordata; class Mammalia; order Rodentia; family Muridae; genus Apodemus; species Apodemus sylvaticus. The sequence goes on along the minus strand of NC_067473.1, from coordinate 139,503,145 downwards.
CTACTGATTGCTCCCCACCCCACCAGCAACTTATATAGCACCCTCTGCCTCCATCATATGCTGTATACTAAAAGATGTAGGTGCAGGAAAGGTCTTTCTGGATAGACTATTTGCCTAGAAATCGAAGCCAACAATTCACAAGCTGGATCTCATAAAGCATCGAAGCTCTGCAATCAATCCAATGAGTGAAGAAGAAACCCACCTAGTGGGTCAGAATCTTTGTCCGTTATACATCTAATAGAGGATTAATATCCAGAATATGTAAAGAACAAGACAACAAGAGTCAAGAAGATAAGTGGCCCGATTAAAAATGGACTATGTATCTGAGCAGAAAGTTCTCAAAAGGAGAAATAAAAATGGCTAAGAAATGTCTCAAAAAGTGCTGGACATCCTTACTAAAATCACTCTTGAGAGCTCCTCTTACCTCTGTCAGAATGGCTACAATGAAGGAAACAACTGATACTGAATGTTGGAAAGAAAGAACTCTCTCATCATCTGTTGATGGGATTGTAAACTGGTGTAGCTACTCTGGAAACAAATGTGGAAAATGATCAAAAAGTTAAAAATTAATCAACCATACACGCCAGCTATACAGTACCTCAGAGTGTGCCCCATGGTCTCCACATTCTACTCCGCAGATACCTCTTCAGCCATTGTGTGCTGTTGCTCTACTCAAAAAAGCCTGCAAATGGACACAGCCTAAACGCCCTCCATTGGTGGGCAATGAAAATGTCATCCGTGTACACTACGGAATACTATTCAGCTGAAAAGAATGAAGTCATGAACTTTGCGGGTAAGTGGATGGATCTGGCAAATAAATATTAAGCTGAGGGAGGGCTATATGTTTCCCCTAATTTGTGGATCTCAGCTCGGAAGCTTCAGCTGTGAGTATATAATCTGGAGCAACCACAGAACTAAGGAAAGAAAACAGGGACTGTGATCAGGGAAGGGAGAAGAAAGAACTAGAGAGGGTAATGGTAGGACACAGTCGGTATGAAGAGGGAACACAGGAAGATGGGGGAGGGCCGAGATAGGGCAGCACTGTGGGAGAAGGAGGAAGGAGGGTAAATAGTAACATGGAGGATGTTTTAAAAAAAACATAGAAAATTATATTATTTTATCTTTTAAAATTACATGTAAGATACTCACATTTCTTTGTGTGCCCAGGGCTTTCTTTGTGATGTTAGGCAAGGGTTATTCTGCCTGAGCTACATTCCCAACTCCTACTACATTTTTTTTTGCCATGAGTTATTTATTTTTGTTTACTTATTAATCTATTGTCTATGTGGTGTATGGGTGTGTATGCATGCGTGTGAAGGTGTAAGCAGAGGCCAGGAGTTCATGTCAGGTGTGATCCTCTGTCACTCTCCACCGTATTCATTCTGGATGGCCAGAAAATTCTGAGGAAGCCCCTGTCTTCACAGCCTTGTTTAGAGACTTCCTTTCTTCTGGTTGCTTTGGAAAAGGCAAAGCATTCAAAGTTAGGGAATTAAGAAGTATACACATTTTTAAAAAATCTTACTTGAAAGTGTGGTGATTTAACTTAAGAAATGTCCTTCCAGAGGGCTGTGTCCTTGTGCTTTGAAAATATAATGGGGTTAATTAGTCAGCTACAAAGGCAGACTCAATCTCATTGCTGAATATCCCAGGCCTGGAACCTCACAGCTGCCAACTGTCCATTAAGCTAAAGAGGAGTGTGTATTGTGGCATTTAACAGATTTTACTGTAATTTGCTGTAAGCTACATCAAAGTGCTGAATAGCATAAATCTATTGCATATATGGCTATGTCTCTTTTGGGAGTTGGAAAAACAATGAGAAAAAGCCATCAATTTATGAATGGCCACCCACATGGCTTCTCACCTTAATTTCTTCATCTGCTCAGCCTTTGTTGTTGTTTTTAAAGAAGTGGAGGAAGAATACTGGGCTATGTTGGCATCACTCTGCCAGAGTATGTGACTCTTCCCACTCTGTCTCTCTGAATGGAGGAGGTGGTTATTTGTGTGGGAAATTGGACTTTCTTTGCAACAGTAGAAGCAGACGTCCAGTGTCATTCCAGTCTTGACTTGTCCACTCAGCTGTGTGCTGAACTCATACCTGTGTCCCCTGGATAATCTGTCATCTCTCATGGATCTAACCCCCCTCCTCTTCCCTTTCTAGTTTAATTTTAGCCTTAATCTCCTCAATTAGAAAGACTTGGTTTCCCACTAAGCCACACATTTCAATTTACAGGGTTTTTTTTATTTTTATTTTTAGTCAACTATCTTTCAAACACATTGTCTTTAGTGAAGTTTCATCTCTGAAAGACTCCATTTTGTGAGTTGGAGTTCACCTACAAACTCAAATGTATAACTTTGCTTTTATACAGAACTTAGAAATTATATGGTGGATGACACAGGAAGCTACTCCAACTGGAGATGAAATATGTGAAATATGTGAACTTAAAGAGAAAATCTTTTAGCAAATTAGGGACATGCTCCCTGCAAAGAACCAATTTTTTTTTTTTTTTTTTTTTTTTTTTTTTTTTTTTTGCTTTTAGTTGTTGAGTTAGACACGAAGTTCAGATTGTGTTTTCCAGAACCCCAAGTCTGTGGGCCTTTGTGGCTTGGCTTTTGCCTTCATGTAATCTGGCAGTACCTCTTGAGGTGAGACAGCCAGTTTTACCACTTCTCTGGCATTCAGTCAAGCCATCTGCTCAGTGTAGGCATTCAAACATTAAACAGCAAAAAGCCAAGTAAGTACAGAATAAGCCAAGTAAGGACAGAGTAAGCCAACTTGGTGGCAACAGCTGGCAGAAGAAAAAAAATGATCGTGTTTGACATTGTTCTTCAGAATGGAGCCAGAGGCAAATCACATTCTATACATTACATCATCATATAGAATGCAGATATATATCCATGTCTGTGGGACTTTTCACTCACGGCTCATCTTATTTTTACTTGGATGCTGCCTCTTCCTGTGGCACACGGTGCTATCCCTATGTTCTTGGATAGGGCTGTCAATCAAGGTTGAAGGAAATTCCATTAAGCAAAATGGCCTTGACCAGAGTCCTGGAGGCAGTTGTCTGCTTCAGCCTATGTTTTTAAAAATTTAAATTCATATTGTCACTGTGCATTGCTGGGGATTGAACCTCGTGTATGTTAGGCAAGTGCATTACCACTGAGCACTACAACCCTGGTCCCACTGTGCGTTTTAAAACCAAAGATGGCCGTGGCCATTATTTATAAATTCCTGGGAAAATGGTCATCTTCGAAAAAAGTCAATGCTTGTTTTTATTTTCTGCACGAAAAACATCTCCATCCTAATTAATCATGGATAAGTAAGGGTAATTTGTGCTAGATGAATACGTTTACATTTGAACAATTCGAATTTTGTTCCAAACCATCTGGAGTAAATTATATTCCAAGCATGTTTTCACAACTAGTGGGTTTTTTTTTTCTGTGTTCAGTTATGTTTTTCAAGCAACTAAATGAAGCTGCTGGGAGGTCTTTCCACATAGGTGGCCCTCGATGCCACTTTGAAGCTAAAGCAACCTGGTGCTAGGGATGAGTTATGCAGGTGCAGGGAGGGGACAGGAGCTCACAGAGGGAAGCCCATGCAGGGGAGAATGCATGTGACCTTTGGCAAAAGGTGACAAAACCTCCTTAGGTCAGAGACAGATATGGACTCTTCCTTTGCAAAGGCAACGTGCACAACCACAGCAGACAGGGACATTTCTTGCTTCGCTTTGTGCCAAGTGTCCGGGATTCATGGCAATTTAGTTTTCAACCTTGTGTTTGGAAACTTAATTTTGTCTTTCCCCAAAGGTCACTATAAAGAACCCATTTCATTCTGCTCCCAGAGCATGGGATCTGTGAGTAGAGTGGTAAAATGTGACTTCATTTTCTTCCCCTTGGAGAAATAGAAAATGCTTATTCACTAAGCATGAAGCCGAATGATCTGTTCTTCACTGCAGACTTTCTATGAACAGAATGAGGCATGCATTATTTATTTTGCATGAAATGAAGTGGTTAAAAGGAGAAAAGGAAAGCACTTCAGTACATAATGCAAGGACCAGGAGACAGAGAAAGAAAAGAGGAGGGAGAGAATAATCAGGAATTTCGAGACATGTAAGTGTGTGTGTGCGTGCCTGTGTGAGTGCGCGCCTTCATGCGTGAGCACAGAAAAAGAGGTAATGTCTAGATTAGCTATATCTGGTTTAAAGGTTTGGCCTACTTCAACCTGTAAGCTATGGTCAACGTTAATACATTGCAAATATCCTATTGAAAATTTTGCTTTTATTTATATTAATAGTTGAACATTTATTGGTGGTACAAGGTATTATGATAGAGTTGTGCGAGAATATTCTTATAATGTTTACTGGGGCACAAACTATATACTAGCCATTAAGCAAAGCCCTTTATTGTGGTCATTTAATTCTTTTGACAGTCTTGTGCAGTGCATAACATTACCTCCACTCTCTCGTATGTGATAATTGTAGAGAAAATAAATATGGAGAAGTTAAATTTAAAAACATGTGTATAATGCATTTTAATGTGTATAATCCTTGCATTCTATACTGCATACTATATACATGGGAGAGGGGAGGGCAGGGGGAGGGAAAGGAGGGAGGGGAAGATCTTTTTCTGGGTAATCCAGGTTGTTCTCTAGTCTTACTGGGATTACGGGTCTGTATCGCCACAGCTAGCTGGGAAAGCACTCTAAGTTCCATCGTATAAATATACCCAATTTCAAGCTACAGTTTGAGAACTGACTTGAAATTTTAAACTACCGGTAAGGGCACACATTTCCGTGCTGATTTTAGCACACCTCTGAAGGTGGTTATTCACTCTTCCTCAAAATCCATAGCCTAGTAGAAGAGATAACTGAGTTATGAAGTAAGGAGTGGCAAGGATTTCGAGTAGAGCATCTCACTTGTGGTGTTCATTTGCAGTTAGAAGCCTGGCTGTATTTGACCTCTATCCGGAGGTGTGGAGTTAGAGGCAGACCTGGAGAGGGTAGGAAACCAACAAACCTTCCCATCCTTGAAATAGGCTTTGGCGCTGAAGCAGCAGTTCCCTCCTTAGCCACAAGGTGGCAGGACAGCTCTGTTCATTTCTGTATTACCTACAAATAATAAAATACCCATTTTCCATGAACAGGACAGGGATTTTTTTTTTTTTTTGAAGAAAACTAAAAGAATGCTTGTAGGAATTGTGACTAGGAATTATAGAGAAATACGTTTTATTTCTGTGATTTAAAAAAACCTCATATTTATATAATGTAAGATATTTATGTTGAAATTTTAACTTGAATAGATAATCTTTTTGTGTGTGTGTTCAAATACCTTTACTTTTTTTTTTTTAATAGCTTACAAAGTAGTGGAGGATCTTGAATACAGGCTTAGTTTTAATGACCCTTGTCTCTTCCTCCAACCACCCACTGTGACCTGTCCTACTTAAACCTTTAACCCTGCGTATCCCCTCTCTACTTTCTTTTTGTTTTTCCCTTCTTGTTTTTTATTGGATGTTTTCTTTATTTACATTTCAAATGTTATCCCTTTCCCACTTTCCCCTTCCCGGAAACAACCCCTATCTCACCCTCCTCCCCCTGCTCTATGAGGGTGTTCCTTCACCCACCCCACTCCCACCTCCCCACCCTCAATTCCCCTACTCTGGAGCATCCATCAAGCCTTCATAGGACCAAGGACCTCTCCTCCCTGTGATGCCTGACAAGGCCATCTTCTGCTACATATGCAGCTGGAGCCATGTGTACTCCTTGGTTGATGGTTTAGTTCCTGGGAGATCTGGGGCATCTGGGTTGGTTGATGTTGTTGTTCTTCCTATGAGGTTGCAAACCCCTTGAATAGACAATCTTAGATGACCGAATAAGCTTGACAAATCTATATAGAGATATTAAGTATGGGAGCATATTTTTATTTGTCTTAGCTCCAATTGTATTAATAACAGGTTCCTGGAATAACATCTTTGATAAAAGTAACTTAAGGACAGGTTTGTTTTAGCTCAAAATTCTATGGGCTATCTTGGTGGGGGGTCAGGAATGTCATGGCAACAGGAGCTGGAGATAGCTAGTCATGTGCATCCATCTGTCATGTGGGTCTGGGGGATCAAACCCGGGTGGTCCGACTTGGTGGCAAGCTTACACTGTCCCATTATGATAGAACTTTATGAGCATAGATAAGGACAAATAAACTAGGAAGGTGTCAAGGAAAGGTGCCCCATTCTGAAACTACACTGGGGTCTCTGGGGCTCTCGTGGGACCTTGCAAGATTGCTCCAAGTTTTTTTCAGTATTCAAAGGAAAATACTCTACACCTGTGCCTGTTATTAGCTCTAGTCACTGCACAGTTTCAGTATGAGAATTTGCTCTCTTCTTTTCAGCAAGGCCTGGTCTTTGGAGGGCTGGGTCTTGGTGGTTGTTGTGAAAGAGAACAAGGACTGCAAACATCAGTGTGGTACAGGTAGCTAAGGATGGCGTTCATTTTGATTCCGAGGCTAGAGAGGTTGTCCTGTTGACAGATGGGCACACAGATCCCACATGTGATAAAGAATACTTTAAAAAAATACTTATGCAAATGATCTTTCTAAATGGCTATTATTGCTTGGGATATGGGTAATTATTAAGTTATTTGGGCCTGATACTCTTGGTATTTATTTTAGCCTAGCGACATGATGCAAAAATTAGTAGGGACAAAGACAGTCACTCTGAACCAAATGTTTGGCAACCTAGAGTTTAAATCATTTTATGTATTATTTGTGGAAGCTTTTTCCCCTTAAAAGTTTGGCACTTTTTCTGTCATAATTTTGTCTAAACATGAAAATGTAACTAAGTACCTATTTTGAAAAGTATTTTTCCTCTTTTCATGTAGCTCTCTCAGGTTCATCCATACTGCCCTGTCAGACGCTACAGTGATAGCATGCTGTGTTTCCTGGTATATTTCTGTATAACCACATATAAAGAGTATGTCTTCACAGACAAGGCTGGGCGTGAATGCCATTATGTCACCGGATCACACCTTGCTTTTCCAGTCTACATATTTGGAAGGTAGCTTGATTTTTTTTCACTTAAAATTCCATTTAATATTCCCAACTGTCTACCTTTACACGCTTTTGCGTATTATGTATGAAAGATTAATGGTACACAAAGCTGGAATGACTCCTAAGTGTACTCTTGCCCCCAGGTTATCATTACATTTTATAGTATTAGAACATGTAGTCTTCTTTTCTAAATATATAAAAATGTCTTGATGATGGATACAAGGCCACATATTGCTTTTAATGAAGTAAAAACAAATACATACCTTAACATTTTCAGTGAATGCAAAATACCCAAAGTCCTCTCATGTCTACCCCATCCGACTTTCTAGAACTTTTTCATTACATGCATAAACATTCATATTACATGTATTATTTCATGGTCTTCTAAGTGGAATCATTTTTTGTCAGTTACAACCTGTAAGCTGCCTCATTCTTTTCTATAGCTACTATAACATATTAACTTACTTTTTGCCTAGCTTTGGGGTTTAGTTTGTTTTTCATACCAAACATAATATCTTATGAATATACTTGAATGGATAATATGTGTCCATATAGACAAATGAGAGTCCTAGAAGTAATTTTGTTAAGTGAAAAGATATTTTATCTTTCAATTAATTGTACCTGGTTGTTTTCCAAAATAATTAATGTGTAGTCCAAATATACAGACAATTTTAAATGTCTGTCTGTCTTTACTTTTCTTGGTCATAGGGCTAAAACCAAGTCTTTCATGCATGCTGGGTGAGAAGTCTACTACCAAACACATCAAAATTTCAGGATTCAATAAACAGGAAAGTAAAAAGTTCATTATATCTTTTATTGCCCACAATAAAAACATTTTTGATGTATAATAGATTTTCTCTTGAAATCAATTTTATTTGAAATGTTACTTTTTTCTACTAATATTCTTTAGAGTTTCTTTCTTAACTTTATAAGTCACATGTATTCTCATCAAAATAACATGCTCATTGTAGTAACATTGTAGTTTCATTTCTGAAACTAGAGTCAGCTCTCCAAAGCTGGCGTTCCCCCAATGTTTAAAGTTTCTCATTTCATCATTTCCATTAAAGATGAAGTATAGAATTTGATTCCAGTTTCTAATTGCAGAATGTTCATCAAAGACTAATAGTCTTTCATTTTTCAGAATTTTGTTTCTTATCTCTTTAGGTGTATTATTTAATTTTCTGCATAGTGAGTATTAAGGTATACTAACAAATTGAAAGTATGTAAGGAAAATTATAATGAAGACTTTAAAAATATCCCTCCTCCTCTGTCTCTGTGTACACATAGAGGTCAGAAGTCAGCTTTGGACGTCTTCCTCAGTGTCTCTCCACCTTTCACTGGACCTGGCACATACAGACCCAGCTCAACAAGCTGCCCACCCACCTCCCCCCACTGCTTGGATCTGAATACTTTCCACTGTAAGACCTCAAAAACCGAGGGTGCCCCAGCACCCCACACCCCGGAAGGCAACACCCAAATCACTCGAGAGAAATGGTCTCGATGCAATAGCATGAGGATTTCTTTATTTCCAGAATTCTGGGTTCCATAGCCGCCGTGCATCATGCAGGGTCAGAGGACTATGGACCCCAAGTGCCGAATTGCGACAGCTTTTATAAGTTTACGACAGAGCCCTCGAATCACAAACCAATCATTTCTTAGCATGGAGAGCCCGCGAAATGTGAGCCAATTGATTTGTACCACTCATAGTTTTTAGGCCAATCAGTTTAAATTATCAGAGCCCGCGCTCAGTGGACCAATTAGTTTCCTATAATGTCTACTGCTGTGTGAACTCCTGCTTAGGGGTAATGGTGTAAGTTTACAGAAGATAAGCTTAGCCCATTTCCAGTTACCCTATGGGGCCAGGATCACCTATTCAAGGCCTTTCTGCTAGGTCTAAACAAAGGGCAGGCTCTGGAATGTGACCTTTTACCTAGTTTCTAACAAAGCGAGATAGCATTTTAAACTACTGATTTCTTGGGGTCATTAGAATTAGGCTGTATTATTTTCTATCCTTTCATTCCCCAGTTCTTTTCTTGGTAAATAGTTCTAATCTTAGAACTATAGAGCTGAATCTCTGACTCTATATATTCTGGATTGTCCTGCCCTAAATCTCTGATAGTTGGCATAGCATAAGAATCTGCACAGCACTTATACGTTTCCCTAATAAAAGCCATTAACTGGTTAGTCACACAGGTTCCAATTGTAAGCAAAAGGAGTAAAATTACAAAGGGTCTCATCAAAACAGAAAGTAGGATGGTAAAGAGTACAAGATAAGGGCTTTTCCACCGAGACTCAAGATTTTCTGCACAGTGGCGTCTAACGTAGACCGAATCTCCAAATTGGAAGCAATGTGGAGCTTGCAAGTCTCTTTCTCTTGAGTGGGCCTCCCGGAGCTGCTTCCACACTTGCTGTCTCACCCACTCGAGGGCCTTGAGCCTAGAGAACAAAAGCCTGAAGCAAAAAGGGTAGGAGAGCTATCTAATCATTAATATTAGTCCCTGTGGTCAATTTGGTGAGGTTTTCTTTCATCAGGGTTCCAGCAACAGTTCCTGAAGCCTTCTTATACAGATCCAGTCACCTATCTGGAAGCAGTGAGGAGTCTCTGGCATGCCTGGAGCTTTTAAGCAAGTCTCATATTGTGGGACACCTCCTGGGAGGGCCAAGTGAACATCAAAGGAGTTGGGGTATCAAAGAAGATATCTAGGGGGGGGGGTCAGGTTAAAATGGTAGGGGCTCTTCAGAAACAAGGGGAGAAGCACCACCCAGCCTGAACCAGTCTCCAAGGCCAATTTAGTTAAGGTCTCTCATAGGGTTTTGTTTATTCTCTTTACCTGCCTTGAGCCCTGGGGACAGTACATCCAATAATGTTTCCAATTAGTCCCCAATATCTCTGTCAATTTGTGACTTACCTTAGAAACAAAAACAGAACCATTATCTGAACTTTAATGTCAGTTTGGGCATGCCCTTCCCCCCAGACCCTAGGCTGAGTTCCAATGAACTCATCTGGTGGTTTTTGACTCTACTGCTGGGTGGGTCACCTGCTTAATTCAGGAATTTGTAGACCAGGAAGAACAATGAGCTCAACCTTCACTGAGCTTCTCCATCCTAGGATAAAATTCTTACTGTAACCTACTTCCCTATTATGCCCTAAGGTCAGATTCCTGCCCAAAGCCAGGGATTGTCCTTGACCAAAGTCAAGTTCCTACCAAGAGGCGTGACTCCCTAATATGGCTTAAGAATATGGCAATACAACTTAAGAATTAACAATCTAAGAACTGACTTATGTCCTGGCTTTAAATTTTATGTCACCTGAAAATCATTTAAATCTATATCAGCTTTTTCAAGATTAAACAGCTTGGGCTGTTTGTGAGTCTTCAATACCATCAGAAATCTAAGAGTGACCAATATTAACTGAAAACATATAGAAAGCTTTACATAGCTTTTAAGACATAAACATCATATACCATGGATTTTTGATGTTTTTGAAAACCAACTATCTATGTAAAGCAATGTGGTCTGTTGTCTATTAAACTATCTTCAGCTATTTCTGATTAAAACCTAGAAAACACCCTAACAATAAAGTCAGAGCCTCATATTTCTATTTAGCCCTAAACTCATAGACTTAAACACCTCAGATCAGTAATAATAACAAAGAACTGGGTGTAAATCATTTACTTTCAAATTTAGTATTTATACCAATGAAAACCTTGATTTTGTATCAAAATAAAGCCCTGTATCACATAAGAACTTATGCCTTGAACTTAATACCAATTATAAAGATTTTAGTATCACCAAGACAGATTTTTTTCACTTAATATTTTAGAATCTAGTCTTCTGGAGGTCTCCCTTATTTTGACCTCTCTCCCAGAGGAACAATATAACCACAAAGTTTAACATCACATCGAGCATAGCAATTTAAACAAGTTAAAATAAAAGAAACAAACCATTTGTACCAACTTAAACCCAAAATTCTCACACCTGCCATATTGAGCGTCTTGTTAAGACTTATTTTCCTTTTCAGGGGGCATCAGAGCCCAAGTATATTGTCTCTCCTTTTGTTCTAAGTTGGCGTGCTTGAGTCATGTGACCTGATTTTGGTGCCACAGAGTTGCTTTTCAGTCAAAGTCAAAATAATTTCGTCCGTCTAAGTCCAAGAACATAAAACACAATACAAAACAACACCACATAGACAGCCTGACCCCTGCCACCATCAGGCCTCTAGACTCAAGAACACAAGAGCAAGGAAAATCACACAATTTGCCCCTAGAGGACACCAGATACCAGATTCCAGCAGAACATGGCCTCCGCCATTACTGACTTGCTGTCTACAGATGGAAAGCCTTATTCAGCTCTCTCCCGGGTCTAAAGCTTCCTCTAGACCCCCCACGGTCTCAACTCTAGCCACAGCCAGTAGAACACACTGTACCAGACAGACTCTCCGAGCCCCCAGAAGCTTGTAAGCAAAAACAAAAAGCTTTCAGACACAGTGAGACAGACACAAAACAAACCCGCGGTACCGTCTAATGGTCAAACTGTAGACAAAGACACAAAACTAACAAGTGTTCCAAACATACTCATCCGTGTCTGGACTTAAACAACCAGCTGCCAAATGCTACCTCGTGGGATTCCACATCCACATTTTTTCCAGCACTCTGTCCCCTTCGTCCCAAAAAAACCACAATCAGGCCCCCCTGATTGTCTCTCACCCTCGAAGCGTCCTCCGGGGTTACAGCCTGCGGTCCTAGGGCGTCCCCTTTCCTCAGCCACTGGGTTCTCATGGGCCGCAGTGGCAGCTGCAAGAGCAGGGTTCCACGTCTGCTCTATTACACGCAAATCAAAACCAAAAACACAGAGACAGCGGCGCCGCACTCAAAACACACAGGACATTTAGAACGAAAACATTGCCGGCACACACACATTCTAGGGGGGATCCCCTTTACCTCCGAGTTGGTTCTCGCGTGTGAAGGGAAATCGCACTTCCCGGCCAATGCACCAAGAAATGTTAGACCCCCCAAAAACCAAGGGTGCCCCAGCATCCCACACCCCAGAAGGTGACACCCAAATCACTCACGAGAAATGGTCTCGATGCAATAGCATGAGGATTTCTTTATTTCCAGAATTCTGGGTTCCATAGCCGCCGTGCATCACGCAGGGTCAGAGGACTATGGACCCCAAGCGCCGAATTGCGACAGCCTTTATAAGTTTACGACAGAGCCCGTGAATCACAAACCAATCATTTCTTAGCATGGAGAGCCCGCGAAATGTGAGCCAATTGATTTGTACCACTCATAGTTTTTAGGCCAATCAGTTTAAATTATTGGAGCCCGCGCTCAGTGGACCAATTAGTTTCCTATAATGTCTACAGCTGCGTGAACTCCTGCTTAGGGGTAATGGCGTAAGTTTACAGAAGATAAGCTTAGCCTATTTCCAGTTATCCTATGGGGCCAGGATCACCTACCTATTCAAGGCCTTTCTGCTAGGTCTAAACAAAGGGCAGGCTCTGGAATGTGACCTTTTACCTAGTTTCTAACAAAGCGAGATAGCATTTTAAACTACTGATTTCTTGGGGTCATTAGAATTAGGTTGTATTATTTTCTATCCTTTCACCACCATGCCCAGTTTTTCTGGGGGTGCTGGGGATCTGAGCTCAGGTCCTCATGCTCAGCAAACACTTACTGACTTGTGACTGAACCATCTCTCCAAGCCCCCTAAAGAACCTTTTATTAAATCACCTAGAAATAGTTGCATACTGTAACTTAGCACCACATTAACATTTCCTGAAGCATTTCTAGAATTTTGGCTGCAAAAATTAGACTTCTAGTATTATGCTGTCTATAAAAATTCCACAATATATTTAAATACCACTCAATGAAACGTCTTCAAGAATTTCATGAATACTTAAAATATTCATTTATGTGTATGTACAAGGACTATGTGGATGTATGTTGTATGAATGCAGTATTACAAAAGTTAAAAAAGAGTATTTGCTCCTCTGGGATCTGGATTACACGTGGTTGTGAGCTACCTGATGTTGATGCTAGGAAATGGACTTTAGTTCTCTGAAAGAGCAGCACGTTTTCTTAATTCCTGAACCATCTTTCAACCCCCTTACTTTTTGATAAAGTATTTCAGGCATTATTATTCTTCATTCAGAGAAATCAACAAAAATCAAGAAACATCTGGGCTTTGTGGCACATAGCTAATTCCAGACCTTGTTTCTAAAAACCAATGACTAGGGATGTAGGTTACTGGCAGGACATTGCCTAGCTTGGTGACTCTTATTGTCAACATTTTATGTCAAAAACTAATGGTCCTGCTACCCTCCAGTGACTGGTTTAGAAGAAATTGAATTTGAATTTGAGATTTAACTGTACCAGGGAACTCAAGGTAATAACTGCTCAAGCACCTTTCCTGGACTTCTCTGAAGCGTTTCTTTTAAGATACCTCAGAGTTCAAACCTGGGACAGAGAAACAATGATAAACATACAGAGATTTCTGTTGCAGGGTATTTGATAGCGCTGTGAACCCAGAGATTGTGTTCATTACTGGAAAAAATCCTGTTTCTAGTGGTGATGTGACTCAGCTCTTAGTGTAAAGCCCTCAGCCCTTTTGCTGGGGGCCAGCCCTGGTGGAGTCTTCTTGTAGGTTCACCTTGAGGCAGTGGAGTGGGGAGAGGAGTGGAGGAGGGTAGGACTTTGTGTTACAAGACATTTAGGGTTGTGGCATAATAATAAAAACTTTATTTATCTAAGTCTGTTACTTTGCTACTGTAGCTGACCTTCCTTCTGTGTTCCTCTGAGGCTAGAAACTGAGATTCTCTGCCATTTAACACCTCATTCTAAAACAGCAAGAGATTAAGTAAAGTAGCCTTTGTTCTAACTCCGCAGGAATTGTGCAGTTCTCACTTTCAGCTAGTTGAAGTTGCAGGAAGAAACAGGGACACTTTGAAAAGTAAATTTAGTGTTTATTTCTAAGTTGTAAAAAGCTTTTGATGGACTCGGACTTGAAGAAAACAGTGGATGAAAGTGCCCAAATTCCAAGAGCATACAACCACTACTTTGATTTGATCATCGGAAATGACAATCTAGACAAAGCCTTTGAGAAACTACAAACCACCATTGAGAAACTGAGGATGGAGCCACAGTGGGCCCCAATTAGCTGGGTGTACTGATGATTCAAAAAGGTTAACAGTTAAAACTTTAAAACAGTGACTCAGCAAGTAAACCTTCTACTGAGAGAGCACATGCAGAGGTGGAAGGCGCCTGCCCCATCTAAGTATTTTTATTGTGTAGATTGAAATAACAGTGCACTAGGTAGAATTTTTATATATTTGTGGTTGGGAAGGTATACTAATATATACTTTCTCTAACTTTTTATGAATAAAACCTTTCTATTCATATCACATAAAGAAATGTGTTCAAGCATTTTGTACGTTTTGATTTAGTACCCTTACCTTTTTCATCAAAGGAATTTTCAGATCATTCTCTCCAACATTGATCTTGCATTTTCACTCTGAAAATGAATACTTGAAATAGCTTTGTAATGCTGTCATTCTTGTAAGTGGTAAGTGAAGGGACAATTATTCTCTTCTTAGAAAAAATTAGTAGTTATTGGCCTTCATCAAACTCCTTACAGAAGCAGAATTTAAATATCAGTGCTACATACAGCTAGTGCACTACTATCTTAATCTGTTCAGTGCCACCTCTTATTCCAGAGTATGGCTGTTGGTTCTTGTTTGTACAGATCAGTCAGCCTCTCCCCCCACCCCCATCTCTCTAGTGAATACAGTGAAGAGAAGTAGCATAGACTCTCTATGACATTATTCTTTTCATTTGTTGCTGTGATGTGCTGATGCTGACTGATATTGCATATTAGCTATGGAAGCTCAGGTGAAAGTACCCAGAGAGTGCCTTGTCCTGCAGAACTTAACTTAGAGAACATGTACTTATTTTCAACTATAAAATTTCAAACCTAAAAAAAAGTTTCCTATGAAAGCATCCTAAGAAAAAGGGGAAAAGCAGAATGCTAATGACGTTCTCTCTGTCTTCAGCACTTATACATCTTTCAGAATACATGATCACATGATAAAAGTTCATCACAAGTTGACACATAAATTAAAATCATAAATCAAATAGCATGTTTACAACAGAGAATGTTTACATGCATGTCCATTAGGAGTAATTATATGGCTAAACATTCATCACCTGTCACAGCTCCACAGATTCATGGAGAGTTAAACATATCTAAGTTATTAGTGAAGTTTTGTATAGATAAAATCCAGTGAATATTTTATCTTCTGTCCTAGCACCTATAAAAAATTGTTAGCTGTCTTTTTATGATCTTTGGTTAATGGTTTTACCACCTTTTGGGATGTGCTCTGAGTGGTAGAAGCAGTTAACTGTCATCACTTGGAGACTGGAAGAGTTCCCCTTGCAGTATTGATTATCAGAAAGGACCCAATAGCAGTTTCATTATAAAAGAGTTTAGTAAATACTGACATAATTTTAGGAATTCTTATGGGATCATCATTAAGACTTAAGAAGTCATCTATTTGTCTATATAGCATCACTACAAGACAGTACATCTTCATAGTTCTGCAGAGATCTCCTCAAAAGGGTGGGGTAATATAGTGATTATTACATATGTTTAATAATAATAGGAAAAGCATATACATAGCAGGAATCTTTCCTAAAATGATTTTCTTCTGGGTCTTGCCTATAGGAGTAAATCTGTCATGGATTATTTATTAATCTAAAGCAGACGTATCTCAGGAAGATCACCTGCTAGTTATTAGCTTGTCTTATGATGGCTCCTGACAACCTTTAATCTTTCTGGATGAAATATAGACACACCCTTAATACACCCCTTTAATTCCAAACAATGAGGGTAAAGTTAGTTTGTAGAAGGAAGCATCCATGTTTGAAAGTTATGTCTTATTGAGTGGGCAGACAGAGTGATGAATTCAAGAAAAAAAAAAGAGGGTGACAGTTTCATGGGAAGAGTTTCACAGAGACAGGTTGTGCCACAGTGGCTCCAGTAAACTTTGTAAGACAAAGTTTTACAGAATGAGGTGAGATATGCCTCCTGGGGCTCTCCAGAACACCTCTATTGAGAAGCTGTAAATCTCACTTGGCAATTTACTTTACTTCTAGACTCTCTTCCTTCTTAGTAGCGGGGACTAAGAAAAACCAAGCAAATTAAGATGTAAAAGAATCCATCTTGAAGTAAGTCACTAGCCAGAAAATTCTGCAAGGCTTTGCTCCAGTCGTTTACATAATTACATTTACCTCCCCACAGTATGTAAATGAAGTATGGCTCTGACACTATGGTATGAAAAGCATTAATTAGCACAGTGGTATAAATATATTTCACATGTCTTGGTTGTATATTAGCTTAAAAGTCATTGGACATAATTTAAAAGATATAATGTTATTAAGAAGAGGCTATTTTAACCAGCAACACAGGAAAATTAAAATTTTCTTTTAGGCATCCTCATAGTCACTCTTGCAGGACAGGTGGGTTTGAAACAATAGGCCCAGACAAGAAGATATTTACATCTGAAGAACCTTATACAAGGTCCTTGCCGAACAGGTGGGTGTTGGGCAAGGTAGGAAGAATTTACATTTGAGTTAGGGCAAAGCTCAGAGCTGCCTCAATGGAAGCTTATGAGGAGTTGCTTCTGTCTTGCAGACCCCACCTGGGGCGGGGGTCTTTGACCAAAACAACATTCTTTACTTATCCAGGTGTGATTTAGGATGCAGTTCATATTTATTACTCACAGAGACTCATTTAAAGTCTCTTTAAAAGTTTATATCAAGAAGATTGATGTCGTCAGTGTTCGAGCTTATAAATTTGTTACCAGGTTGATTTTATACTTCCTTGTGCCAAATAGTTATGCTAATTGTTCCTTGGGCCTGCTTTACTGGATACATTTTTTGATATGTAAATGTCAATTCCTCATGTTTAAAGGCTCATGCCTCAAAACAAAAAATATACTCAGATTCAAAAAACCACCTCAGTGTCTGTGTGTCATTTCTCCTAACCCGTGCCTTCCTGGACCAAAAGAATCCTGGTTATCCTGCGGCTGAGTGTGGTCTGCGGCAAGGTTGGACAACAAGCTAGACACAGGTGAGGGTAGAATGGGACAGAGAATGAGAGGAGACAGATTGCCAGAGTTAATTTGAGGTCAGCAGAGCATCTCAGGAAAAGGAGAGAGGGGAGGGAGGGAGGGAGGGAAAGAGAGAAGTCAGATGGAATCAATTAGCTTGGAGAGGAATCTGAATAGCTAATGGAGGGAGGAGGGAGGGAGGGAGAGAGAGAGAGAGAGAGAGAGAGAGAGAGAGAGAGAGAGGGAGAGAGAGAGAGAGAGAGAGAGAGAGAGAGAGAGAGAGGTCAGATGGAATCAATTAGCTTGGAGAGGAGTCTGAACAGCTAAGTTGAAGCAGCCAGCCAAGATCTGAAAGAACAAGAAAGAGTGAGCTTATTCAACAGTAAGTCTCAGAGGCTGAAAACATTCTAGGCCTAGATGAGATTGTAAGGAGGTTAGAAGCTTGTAGGACAAGACCTAGGTTAGCATATGAAGGCAGTAAGCTTCAGAGATGACAATTATATCAGGCAAATAAAAGATACTATTACATATTTCTCATCACTATCTCCAGATGTGCTAGAGATATGGCAAGTCTTATGGACAAACGGGGCTTTTTGCCTAATGTCCTGTGCTTGCTAAGCTCATTGCGAGGATGAGGGGTTGGGGGGAGGAGAAATATCTTGCCTGCAGAATTTATTACTTTAGAAGACAGGGGAATTTTTTTTTTTTTTTTTTTTTTTTGGTAGACTCACTTTTAATTTCTCTCTCTCTCTTTTTTTTAAATATTCCCCCCCCATATATTCTTTATTTACATTTCAAATGATTTCCCCTTTCCTGGATCCCCCTCCCTAAAAGTCCCATAAGCCCTCTTCTCCCCCACCCCCCCATTCCCCAATCCACCCCTTCCCACTTCCCTGTCCTGATATTCCCCTACACTGCTGCACCGAGTCTTTCCAGGACCAGGGGCTACTCCTTCCTTCCTTCTTGGGCATCATTTGACATGTGAATTGTGTCTTGGGTATTCTGAGCTTCTAGGCTAATATCCGATTATTAGTGAGTACATACCATGAGTGTTCTTTTGAGACTGGGTTACCTCACTTAGGATGATATTCTCCAGTTCCATCCATTTGTCTAAGAATTTCATGAATTCATTGTTTTTAATGGCTGAATAGTACTCCATTGTGTAAGTATATCACAGTTTCTGTATCCATTCCTCCATTGAGGGACACCTGGGTTCTTTCCAGATTCTGGCTATTATAAATAGGGCTGCTATGAACATAGTGGCGCATGTATCCTTATTACATTCTGGGGAATCCTCTGAGTATAAGCCCAGGAATGGTATAGCAAGGTCCTCTGGAATTATCATTCCCAGTTTTCTGAGGAATCGCCAGACTGATTTCCAGAGTGGTTGTACCAGCTTGCAACCCCACCAGCAGTGGAGGAGTGTTCCTCTTTCTCCACATCCTCGCCAGCACCTGTTTTCTCCTGCGTTTTTGATCTTGGCCATTCTGACTGGTGTGAGGTGGAATCTCAGAGTTGTATTTGCAATTCCCTGATGATTAAGGATGTTGAACATTTCTTTAGGTGCTTCTCTGCCATTTGATATTCCTCAGGTGAAAATTATTTGTTTAGCTCTGTACCCCATTTTTAGTGGGCTTACTTGGCTTTCTGAACTCTACCTTCTTGAGTTCTTTGTATATCTTGGATATAAGCCCTCTGTTGGATGTAGTGTTGGTAAAGATCTTTTCCCAATTTGTTGGTTGTTGTTTTGTTCTTTTGACAATGTCCTTTGCATTACAGGAACTCAGTAATTTTATGAGGTCCAATTTGTCAATTCTTGATCTTAGAGAATACGTTATTGGTGTTCTGTTCAGGAAAATTTCCCCTGTGCCCATGTTCTCAAGGGTCTTCCCTAGTTTCTTTTCTATTAATTTCAGTGTGTCTGGTTTTATGTGGATGTCCTTGATCCACTTGGACTTGAGCTTAGTACAAGAAGATAAGAATGGATCAATTTGCATTCTTCTGAATGCTGACCTCCAGTTGAACCAGCACCATTTGTTGAAAAGGCTATCTTTTACTGGATTGTTGTAGCTCCGTTGTCAAAGATCAAGTGACCATAGGTGTGTGGGTTCATTTCTGGGTCTTCAATTCTATTCCATTGATCTACCTGTCTGTCGTCGTACCAATATTATGCAGTTTTTAACACTATTGCTCTATAGTACTGTTTGCGGTCGGGGATACTGATTCTCCTAGAAATTCTTTTACTGTGGAGGATAGGTTTTTGTTTTTTTTTTTGTTTTGTTTTTTTTTTTTTTTTGGTTTTTTGGTTTTTTTGAGACAGGGTTTCTCTGTGTAGCCCTGGCTGTCCTGGAACTCACTCTGTAGACCAGGCTGGCCTCGAACTCAGAAATCCGCATGCCTCTGCCTCCCAAGTGCTGGGATTAAAGGCGTGTGCCACCACACCTGGCTGAGGATAGTTTTAGCTATCCTGAGTTTTTTGTTGTTCCAGATGAATTTGAGGATTGCTCTTTCTAACTCTATGAAGAATTGAGTTGGGATTTTGATGGGGATTGCATTGAATCTCTATATAGCTTTAGGCAGGATGGCCATTTTTACTATATTAATCCTGCCAATCCAAGAGAATGGAAGATTTTTCCATCTTCTGAGGTCTTCTTGGATTTCTTTTTTCAATGACTTGAAGTTCCTGTCATACAGACAGGGGAATTTCTTATATGGAACAGGGTTTACACAGCAAAATAGTATAGGAAGATCTGTTGTGTGCAGGCTACAGTATGGAGCTAAGGGGGGTCCTCAAGACAGTAAAAGCACTTGCTGTCAAAACATGAGGACCAGAGCTCAGGTCCTTAGGAACCAGTGTACAATGCCATGTGAGTATGATGTAATTCAGGATGGGTAGGCATAGGCAGGGGATCTCCAGATCAAGATGACTAGCAAGAGGAGTCATACTGGGTTTTATTGGGTACCTGACTCAATAAATAGTGTGGAAGAGCAATGGGAGATAATTTTCAAATTCAACCTCAGGCCTCTCTATATGTACATATGTACACATCCATGCACACTACATGCATGCCCACGCATGTCTGTCCCTACACACAAATGAAAATGTGCACACATAAAACTGCACCAGCACTGTGGTAATGGTACTGGTTATATTAGGTCTTCGTGTTATTTTTTTACTTCAATGATATTGAAAACTTTTTTTCAACACTACAGATATTATTTAGGATCCTAGATGCTAGGCAGGTACCTAACAGTGTATGGATACTTGATTTGACCCCATACTTTGTTCATCCTTCTTCTTGGGCATCATTTGATATGTGAATTGTGTTTTGGGTATACCAAGCTTCTGGACTAATATCTACTTATCAGTGAGTGCATACCATGTGTGTTCTTTTGTGATTGGGTTGCCTCACTTAGGATGATATTTTCCAATTCGATCCATTTGCCTAAGCCTTGAGCACATGGACACAGGGGAAGATTTCCTGAACAGAACACTGATAGCTTTTGCTCTAAGATCAAGAATTGACAAATGGGACCTCATAAAATTACAAAGTTTCTGTAAGGCGAAAGACACTGTCAATAGGATAAAACTGCAACCAACAAACTGGGAAAAGATCTTTACCAACCCTGCATCCGACAGAGAGCTAATATCCAATATATACAAAGAACTCAAGAAGTTAGACTCCAGAGAGCCAAATAACCCTATTAAAAATGGGGTACAGAGCTAAACAAAGATTTCTCACCTGAGGAATATCTAATGGCTGAGAAGCACCTAAAGAAATGTTCAACATCCTTAGTCATCAGGGAAATGAAAATCAAAACTACCCTGAGATTCTACCTCATACCAATCAGAATTAATATCAAAAACTCAGGAGCAACAGGTGCTGGCTTGTGGGATTGCAAGCTGGTACAACCACTCTGGAAATCAGTATGGCAATTCCTCAGAAAACTGGGTATGATACTACTGGAGGACCTTGTTATACCATGCCTGGGCATATACCCAGATGATTTCCCAGCGTGTAATAAGGACACATGCTCCACTATGTTCATGGCAGCCACATTTATAACAGCCAGATGCTGGAAAAAACCCAGATGTCCCTCAACGGAGGAATGGATACAGAAAATGTGGTATATTTACACAATGGAATACTACTCATCTATTAAAAACAATGGATTTACAAGCATTACTTCTATTTTGTCTATAGAAATTCATACAAGAAAAAAGAAATTTTATTTTGGATTGGACTAAAAGCTACATTATCAGCAAGTGTCTGGAACTGGATTAATGGCTCTGTTTTAAGTTCTGTTCTGTGTTCATAAAATGAGTTCACTTGATTATTCTGTTCATATCAGGTCTATTGAAAATTGAATTTTGTAACTTTAATTTGGTTTAGAAAATCTCCAACTATTCAGAATAAGCTGAGAAGATTATTCCAAAGTTGGCTGAAAATTTCCATGTCAAACAAAACATTTGAATATAATCATATATTAAATTTTGTTGAGTCTAAACCAATCATATTATTTTTTACAAAGGTTGTTTCTCATTTTAGAAGTAAAATTTGCTCATTTTTCTTTTTTACTTTTGCACAGTGGCAACAGAAATTATGCTCTCATCATTCACACATGATTAAAAGATGTTTTCAGCCCAGGAATATAGCTTCTGCTTTATACTTGTGGAAGCAGAAAAGCTATGAGTATAATATTCAAAAGGAATAACTGGAAACATTTGTGAACCTGGTAGTTTTTTTATTCTGAATTTTTGTTTTAAAATATTTTATTATAAACCTTTGCATTTGCAAGTATGAAAAACTACAATGTAATGTTTACAAGAACTATAATGTACTCACAATAAAACAAAACAGTAAATAGAATAAATAGCTATACAATATGAGAATACTGTAAGCTGGCAATAGTTACAGGTTGTATTATAAAAGTGGACAACCTATGTTTGCTGTGCATTATTCTATGTGGCAATCAGGTAGGGATTTCCACAGGTATTGTACATCTCTTAACAGTCTATGTGGACACTTTTGATTTATTTTCATCAGATAACCTACTTACCTGAGTTATTATACTTGAGCCACAATTTACCCATATATATTTTGTTCATTGTATTATTATTATACTATTGATCTGTTATTATGGATGTAATACATCAATTCAATGATTTAGGTTCCTTTTTGGTGAATACATCAATCCTACCTGTTTAAATTCTTGGGAGTATTACCAATTCCCTGAGTAGCTATTGTTGCTTACTAAATAACTGGCAGAATGGGACACTGCTAGAAGACAGCATTATGTAATACCTTCAGCATGTCCTTCTGATACATTAATTTGAAATTCCCTAATAGTTGAAGTAAGTGATAAATTTTAGAGAAGTATCCTAGCATAGAATTAACACTGAAGAACTTCGGATGGCTGAGAAGCATCTTAAAAAATGTTCAACATCATTAGGCATTAGGGGAATGCAAATCAAAACAACCCTGAGATTTCACCTCACACCAGTCAGAATGTCCAAGATCAAAAACTAAGGAGAAAACAGGTGCTTGTGAGGATGTGGAGAAAGAGGAACACTCCTCAACTTCTGGTGGGGTTGCAAATTGGTACAACCACTCTGGAAATCAGTCTGGTGGTTCCTCAGAAAACTGGGCTTGTCACTTCCGGAGGACCCTGCTATATCACTCCTGGGTGTATACCCAGAGGATTCTCTAGTATGAAATAAGGATACATGCTCCACTATGTTCATAGCAGCCCTGTTTATAATAGCCAGAAGCTGGAAAGAACCCAGGTGTCCCTCAACGGAGGAATGGATACAAAAAATGTGGTATATATACACAATGGAGTACTATTCAGCCATTAGAAATGCTGAATTCATGAAATTTTTAGACAAATGGATGGAGCTGGAGAACATCATAGTAAGTGAGGTAACCCTGTCTCAAAAGATCATTCATGGTATGCACTCATTGATAAGTGGATATTAGCCTAGAAACTTGGAATACCCAAGTCATAATCCACATATCAAATGATGTCCAAGAAGAACCGGAGGAGTGTCCCCTGGTTCTGGAAAAGCACAGTGTAGCAGTATAGGGCAATACCAGAACAGCGAAGTGAGAAGGGGTGGATGGGGGAACAGGGGGAGGGAAGAGGGCTTATGGGACTTTTGGGGAGTGGGGAGCCAGGAAAGGGGAAATCATTTGAAATGTAAATAAAAATATATCGAATAAAAAAATAAATATGAAAAAATGATGAACATTCACATATATTTCATTGTCCAAGATTTAAAATAATCACACAAATATTTTTCTAATTACAATCATCCATTCTCACGTGGAAGCATCATACACTTGAAAGACATTGTCCTGCTTTGTCTATGTTTGCTGTATTGAGACCATGGCCATAAACAACTGTGGAGGAAAGGGTTGGTTTGGCTTATAGGTTTCAGTCCATCGTCGAGGGGAGCTAGGGGGTAGCTTACGGCAGGAACCAGGAGGGAGGTAGTGAAGCTATTGGAACTCTGCTTCTGCCATGTTCCTCATGGCTTGCTCAGTCTGCTTTCTTGTTTTCTTGCTCTCTCTCCCTCTCTCTCCCTCTTCCTCCTTCCCCCCTCTTAGAATTATTTATTAAGTATATTGTAGCTGTCTTCAGACACACCAGAAGAAGGCATCTGATCACTTTACAGATGGTTGTGAGCCACCATGTGATTTCTGGGAATTGACCTCAGGACCTCTGGAAGAACAGTCAGTGTTCATAAGTGCAGAGCCTTCTCTCCAGTCCCTCAGGCTGATTTCTTATACAACCCACTTGTCTAGGGATAACACAGTCCCACACCAGACTAGGCCTGCTTATATTAACCAGCAATTAAGAAAATGCCTCACAGACCTGGCCACAGGCCAATTTGATGAAAGCTTTTCCTTACTGGGATTCTCTCTAGGTATGTCTAGGTTTGTGTCAAGTTGACAGAAACTAACTAGCACAGACTTAAACAGAATAAAATGTCATCTGAATTAATTCCACATAGCAATTATCATCATTAGTATTGTTGTTGTTGTTGATGGTGTGTGTGTGTGTGTGTGTGTTCGGCCTTAACCACTTGATTATTTGAAGTAGACCCCCTTGAAAAGTGCCCTGTGAAGATACTCATTCTAGGCCCAATCCTAGGAGCATAGCAATAGATTATACACAGCCTTTGCTGTGAGCAACTACAGCAGAGAAACTACGTAGAAAGCAAGCTACTGCAGCACCATGTATCTTGTGAGCAATAATGACTTGGCTGTGCTTAGAGGAATGACTGTACGGTGGTGGCCAACAGACCTCACGCAGGGCACACTGATGCCCCAGGAGGTCATTCTGGAAGGAGAGACGAGCATGTAAAATTCTGAGAAGGTGACAGGTTCTGTTTAGTGGCCACCCTCATATCTGATTTTTATAGTATTGTCGATAGGACTCAAAGTATAGCAAATCCAATATTATGTATGTTTGCACCAATGCTATCACTTACTTGAAATAGCACTTCAAAAGATATTTTATTTACAGTAAAAGTAATATATTTTCACTTTTTCTTGTTTAAAATGCTACCACACAGACATAGTAGCAAATGATTTCATGCTTCTGTATGTTTTGAGTTAGGAGCTATGGTAATTTATGACCTTTTATTAACTTTTTAAGTGCATCATGCAAAGTAATAATTTTTGCTATGAAGTTTTCATAATGTGAGTTATACTGTGTTCTCTTTTCTCACACCCACTGCCCCTCCCCTTTCTGTTTCCCCCCTCTTTCTTTCTTTCTTTTTTTTTTTTTAAGATTTATTTATTTATTTTATGTTAGTACACTGCTGCTGTCTTCAGACACACCAGAAGAGGGCATCTAATCCCATTACAGATGGTTGTGAGCCACCATGTGGTTGCTGGGATTTGAACTCAGGACCTTTGGAAGAGCAGTCAGTGCTCTTAACCACTGAGCCATCTCTCCAGCCCCCGTCCCCCCTCTTTCTTGTCCCTTGTCTCATCCCAACCTTCATTCTTTCCATCATCCTCTTGTTTAAGGTCTCTTCCTTCTCTCATGTTTTTTACTACTTTCCTGGCCTAACTTATAGTATTTGTCTTTCCAGTTCTGGCTTGTTTTGACTTCCATATATTTTCCTACAAATGTTATGATTTTATATGTCTTTATGGCTGAATAAAACTCACTGGTATCTGTACTAGATTTTCCATATCCTTTCATCTCTTGGTAAGTGTCTAGGCTGGCTTCACTTCTGAGTCATTGTGAATAATGCAGCAACAATCATGGGTGTCTGGGTATTTCTGATGTCTAAGTCTGTTGTATGTTGACTTAGAAAAATGTGGTCCTATACCCAGGTATCATATGGCTGTGCTATATGGTAATTTCTCTTCTCTTCTCTTCTCTTCTCTTCTCTTCTCTTCTCTTCTCTTCTCTTCTCTTCTCTTCTCTTCTCTTTTCTCCTCTCCTCTCCTCTCCTCTCTCCTCCCCTCCCTTTCCCTCCCCTCCCCTCCTCTCCCCTCCCTTCCCCTCCTCTCCCTTTCCCTCCTCTCCCTTCCCCCCCTCTCCCTTCCCCTCCTCCTCTCCCCTCCCTTCCCCTCCCCTCCCCTCCCTTCCCCTCCCCTCTTCTATCTCTGAGAATCCTTATGGTACCTTTCCCACCTCTATATTAGTTTTCTACTGCTCACCTAGTTTGAGGTAATGGTTGATGATAGTGTGAATTTCCTGGAAAAGTCAACTTAAACATATTTTACCGTGGGCCCAATTCTTCTTCTTATTCAGGCATTATTTCAAGCCGGGCCAGAATGAAAGGACTGAAGCTTGCCCAGGCAGGTGAGTTCACAGGGTCTTAGTACAGCCTTAGTAAAGTCTTCTCTATTGTGGGACTTGAAGCATCCATTTTTGTCAATATTCAGTGAATCAGCTCTGTTTTATCTGGGGGTAACAAGGGTTGTATAAGCCTTTCAAGGAAAGTGTACATTTTTGGCTGGGGTTGAGGTGCTGGGAATGCTTTATTTCTAGGAAGTGGGATTCCAGGTGCTTAAACCTGTGATTTGGCCAAGAGGCTAAGTGACTTCCTCAGGAAGGACAGAGGTGCACCTGGGCATTAAGGCCTTGAACAGGGAAGGAGTGATCATTATTACTGCCAGTCTCAAGATGAGATTTTTGAGGTTTTGGACATGTCTCAACTTCAATCATGTTCCAGGCTAGCTCCCTTGGTCACATGGCTTACACGCCCCATATTTTACTAGCAAGGGAAAAAAACTGTAGTGAAAGACATTCGTGTAGAAAATAGCATTTGAACTGGACTGTTCACGTTTAGGGAAGGGGACATGATTGCAGGGCTATGTGTGAAAGCAGAAGGGCACAGCAAACCCCTCTTGGTGTTTGGTTCCTTTTTATCATATCTTTTAGTAGTCCCCATTCTAAGCCAAATGAAAAGAATTTGATAATTTTCTAGGGTTCATGCTATGATGGGAATGTTTGTACCCCTCCCATGTCCTCCCATGCATTCCCATGTAGATATCCTAATTCCCACAGTGATAAATTGGCAGAATTTTAATGGTGATTAGGTCAAGAAGGATCCTAGCATATTAGTGTCCTTATACAAGAAGTCCCAGCTGCATCTCTGCCTCCTCTTCAGTATGATCTGCGTCAAGAGGCCTTGTCAATGAGGAAGTTTACCCTCAGCAGACACTGAACCTACCAGCACCATGTTCTGTGCTTCTGAGACTCCAGAAATGTGAGAAAAACTTTATTATTATTTAGAAGTTATGGCCGGGCAATGACGGCTTACACCTTTAATCCCAGCACTTGGGAGGCAGAGATAAGCGGATTTCTAAGTTTGAGGCCAGCCTGGTCTACAGAGTGAGTTTCAGGACACTCAGGGCTACACCGAGAAACCCTGTCTTAGGCCAGCATCTTTCTGGCAGTTCTGTGCTCGCCACCAGCCTGACACTTTGGTTGTTCTCTTTTTCAAACTTCATGTGTAGCTACCTTGTTGGCTAATAAGGCAAATGAATGGATCCCCTAAAAATATCAATTAGGGTATTTACATTTGTTGATATTTAACTGTTATCTGAAATTTTAACATGAATTCTTCAGAAGCAACACTTTAACTATGAAAAGGCAAGTGTGTAATGTGGAAATTTCAGATTCTTTAGAAATAGGGCCAACAGTAAGACTTCCAGTTCATCCCATACATTGCCAGACAGTCTCTCTCTCTCTCTCTCTCTCTCTCTCTCTCTCTCTCTCTCTCTCTCTCTCTCCTCCTCCTCTTCTCCTTTGTGTGTGTGTCTCTGTGTGTGTGCATGTGCATGAGCATGCATTTGCATATGTGTTTGTGAATGTGTACAACCTTGGGTGCTGCTCCTTGCCTTTCACTTACTTAAGGCATATCTCTCTGCTGTTTTGCTGATGCATACATCAGCCTAGTTGCCCCTCAAGCTGTTGGTTCTGAGAATTTGAACTTTAGGCTCAATTTTGTCATCAAACCTATTGAGCCATCTTTCAAGACCCATGCCAAATAGTTTGAGCTGAATAAACACTTATTTTTTTCACAAGAACACAGTGATAAATGCTATTTGTGCCTTCTTTTTTAAAAAAATTATTGGATATTTTTCTTTATTTACATTGCAAATGTTTTCCCCTTTCCATGTCTCCCCTTCAGAATCCCCCTGTCCTATCATCTGCCCCCATGAGGGTTCTCACCCACCCACCTACCCACTCCCATTTTCCAGTCCTGGCATTCCCCTACACTAGGGAATTCAAACCCTCAGGCCCAAGGGGCACTCCTCCCACCACTGTCCAACAAGGCCATCCTCTGCCACACATGCGTCCAGAGCCATGGATCCCTCCATGTGTATTCTTTGGCTGGTGGTCCAGTCCCCAGGAACTCCGGGAGTCTGGCCTGTTGACACTGTTGCTGCCTCCATGGGGCTGCAAATCCCTTTAGCTCCTTTAGTCCCTTCTCCAATTTCTCCATCAGGGACCCCCACGCTCAGTCCAATGGCTGACTACCAGCATCTACCTCTGTATTTGCCAGGCTCTGGCAGAGCCTCTCAGGAGCAGCCATATCAGGCTTCCATTACCAAGGCTTCCTGGCTTTCACAATAGTGTCTGGGTTTGGTGGCTGTATATGGGATGGATCCCCAGGTGGGGCAGTCTCTGGATGGCCGGTCCTTTAGTCTCTGCTACACACTTTGTCTTCAAATTTCCTCCTGTTAGTATTTTGTTCATTCTTCTGAAAAGCACTGAAGCATCCACATTTTGGTCTTCATTCTTCTTAGACTTCATATGGTCTGTGAATTGTGTCTTGGGTATTCTGAACTTTTGGGCTAATATCCACTTATCAGTGAGTACATACCATGTTGTTCTTTTGTGACTGAGGTATCTCACTCAGGATGATATTTTCTAGTTGCATCCATTTGCCTAAGAATTTCATAAATTCATTGTTTTTAATAGCAGGGTAGTATTCCATTGTGTAAATGTAACACATTTTCTGTATCCATTACTCCATTGAGAGAATCTGGGTTCTTTTCCAGCTTCTGGCTATTATAAATAAAGCTGCTAAGAACATAGTGGAACACGTGTCCTTATTACATGTTAGAGCATCTTCTGGGTATTTGCCCAGGAGTGGTATAACTGGGTCCTCAGGTTGTGCTATGTCCAATTTTCTGGGGAACCACTAGACTGATTTCCAGCGTGGTTGTACCAGCTTGCAATTTCACCAGCAATGGAGGAGTGTTCCTCTTTCTCCACATCCTGACCAGCATCTGCTGTCTCCTGAGTTCTTGATCTTAGCCATTCTAACTGGTATGAGGTAGAATCTCAGGGTTGTTTTGATTTGCATTTCTGTGATGACTAAGGATGCTGAACATTTCTTTAGATGCTTCTCGGCCCTTAAGAGTTCTTCAGTTGAGAATTCTCTGTTTAGCTCTCTTCCCCAGGTTTTAATAGGGTTATTTGGTTCTCTGGAGTCTAATTCTTGTGTTCTTCGTGCCCTTGTCTGCTTAATTTTTTTTTTAAGATTTATTTTACTTGGATGTTTTGCCTGCACATGGATGTATTTGTGCCACATGCATGTCTTTGGAGTCCCCAGAACTGGGATTATGGATGGTTGTGAGCCACCACATGGATGCTGGGAATTGAACCTGGGTCCTCTGCAGGAGCAACGGTTAGGCAGCAACTGCTGAACCACCGCTTCAGCTCCCTTTGTCAGATTAAAAAAAAAAAAGTTTTATTTATTGTATGTGAGTACATTGTAACCATCTTCATACACACCAGCAGAGGGCATCGGATCCCATTACAGATGGCTGTGAGTCATGATGTGGTTGCTGGAAGGTGAACTCAGGACCTCTGGAAGAGCAGTCAGTGCTCTTAACCGCTGAGCCATCTCTCCAGACCCATCAGAATTTTTGTTTGTTTATTTTAAAACAAACCTTGCTTCAAGTTTATTTGTAAAAACAGCACAAGGGCCCAGCCCATCTGTCTTCACCTTGGGCCTTCACAAGGGTGTGGGTGTCAGGGACTAGTCAGTTCCCTGAAGAAGTTAGAGAAGGTGAAGCAAGGCTTATGAGTTGTCTCTGTTTGGCACTTTAACCCTTTCTTCAACTCTTTGTTATTCTGTGGCCAAAACCCATTGGCTTTTGGCAATTTAACTCTTCTTTAACTTGCCTTTCAGTGGTCCAAAGCTGCTGGCTTCTGGCAGTTTCATTCCTGCGATAGCTGCAGGGGATTTTTTTTTGGTCTGGCTCAAGGGCCCCTAACTGGCCAGTTGAAAGCATAAGAGTTCATTAACTATGAGTCAAAGAGAAAGGAAAAGGAAGAAATGAAATTCTCTCTCTCTCTCTCTCTCTCTCTCTCTCTCTCTCTCTCTCTCTCTCTGGCTGGGTCCAACCACCTGTTTCATCAATTTCACAAGTGCACATACATACTTATATACATACACATATACCTATATACATATGCATGCACGTATATATAGACAGACATATATACATTTGATGGTAAGAGCAGAGTCCTGAAAGCCACTCCTTACTTCTTCTCTCTGATAATTTATACCTTCTTAGACAAAATTTCTTTATAAAATTACCTCATATATAAAATGTTACACAAAAGGGCAGTTACAGAAGAATGTTGATAGTAAGTTCAAAGCAGTGTTTCTATAAGTTCATTATAACTTCAAAGCAATAGTTTCACATGGCCTTGCTTCACAAAGACATCTATGGTTTCATTCCTGAACCCGACCTAGAATGAATGTTTTTTTTTTTAATCACAAATTTGTCCCAAGCACATTTCTCTTCTTAGTGTAATTGTGAAAGCTCACTGTGTTCCTAATTATTCAGCCTTTACTTACTATCCTATGAGGAGAGGGTCCCATTCTATTCTTTCTTTCTTTCTTTCTTTCTTTCTTTCTTTCTTTCTTTCTTTCTTTCTTTCTTTCTTTCTTTCTTTCTTCCTTCCTTCCTTCCTTCCTTCCTTCCTTCCTTTCTTCCTTCCTTTCTTTTTTAATCTGAACAAACCCTGTATTCTTAGACTCTTATTTAAGATTCCAATTACAGCTCTCAACAAAAATATTATAGACATTTTTCTGCTTTCATTGTCAATTTACAGGATTTTGGTTCAAAAAATATCCAAACATTTCAACATTTTTACAAATTAGCTGAGCTAGAACTTAGGTATGTGTCTGCTAAACCTTATTCCCCCAAACCAAATCTAACAGGACCTTATAGCCAAGAACAGCTGGTTGGCTTTGAGACAGGGTCTTGGTGATGTAGCCCTGGCTAGCTGGTAACTATGCAAACCAGACTGACCTTGAACTCACATGACCTGCCCGTCTCATCTCGCAGTGCTGGGGTTAAAGGCTTGTGCCATCAGAAAGACTAGCTGGGTCTTAGCAGTCAGAGATGCACATTAGTTTAACTGGAATCCTTAACTCAAAGCAAACAAACATAGCAGTAAGTTGAAATTTGTCAGCTAATTTGATAGTATTTGTCTCAAAATTATCAGCCATATCTTTTAGCTGACACTTCTTTTGCCAGCTTTATAAAATGAAAAGAACAGTCTAACTATAAAGCTGACTTCTCCTTTTTTGCAGTTACTTTTTAAACAGTTTTTAACTTAATTTATTAGCATTATATTTTTAAATTCCACATTCCTTTCTATATAGTTGCTTGTCAAAAAATACTGAATGGTTTCACGCTTTGCTGAAATACACATAGGAAAATATAGATATGTGACATAATAGCTTGCTTGAATTCCTCTTAAAGAAACATTATTAATGTAAAGAGTTCCAACAAAATTTTTTTAAAAATTCCAGGAATGGTTATATCTGAAATTTATAAAATTTAAATAATTATAAAAAGGTTAAAAAAATCAAAATGATAAATTTTTGCTTTTCCCTCCTTATTAAAAATGCAGAAAATTCATCATATCAAGAAAGTTCAAAAGGTTCTATCACTGCTGTCTTAGTCGCCCTTAGAATCACTGTCGCTCCTCATGGGACAGGGTCTCCATACTGAGGACAGCAGCAGGTCTTGGATGGGATTCTTGGGGTTCTCTTCCAGGTCTCTCTTAATTGCTTCTGACTCAGTTTCCACTCCAACTCATCTATGATCAGGTCCCTGCCATCGAATGCCAGAGGACCAATGAACTGTGCCTTGATATCCCCTTCCCGGTGGGCGAACACTGTGGGGAGATTCCTGGGGTAATTGGGTGTGCAGGTCGTTTAAATGGCTTTGATAAATTTTACATTGGGGAAACTTCCTTGCCAATCCACTCCAGTGATGGTTTATCATGGACCAGAGGAGAATCTCTTGTTTGACCACCCACAAACCCTTGCCAGCTTTTGTAACTTCTTGAACATAGTCCTTTCTTGAGATCTCTAAAACTTCTCCACATTTATTCTTCAGCTGAGTTGCTTTCCAGTCAGCCAACCTTTGCTGCCAGTATCTCGAGAGCTTGTTTGTCCTCCTCACTGGACTCTTCCTCGTTCTCCTCCAGCTCTTCCAGAGTCATGTCTTCGGAGTTTTCACCACTGACTGCTGGAGGAGCTGCTCCTCCTTCTCCACTTCCTCCTCCTCCAGCTCCCCCAGGCTCTCCTTAGGGGGAAGGATGCCCTTTTTACGTAGCATGTCATTTCACTCGCTGTCTGCATTGGAGTCCTGCATCTTGCCTCTAGTTGCTCAGACCAGCCCTCTGCCTGCTCTCCTCTGCACCTCTCTCCACATTCTATACTTGATTCAAACTTTACTACATCTTTCTGTCAAAACAACTAAAACCATTTCCCTAAACTCTCTTCCTAAAATTATTTGAACCAAGTCAGGTTCATAATGACTATAAAGTCATTAATTCATATAAACAGCATTAATTCATGAAAGTTCCTCTTCCTATTTATCTGCAAGAAATTTGCCAAATAAGGTGGGCTGATGCCCAGAACTCATTAGGCTATGTAATGGTGGCAGGGCAGGCATAAATGTAGTGAGACGCAATCCTTGGTCGGAGTCTCTGGGGCTGTGCCCCTCCAGAGTACACCCATCGCAGCCATGCGAAAATGGTGGTCCATCTCTAGGAAGCTCACTTGCTTGCCATAGCTTTTCCTAGAAGGCTTCTGTCACCTGGGCACCTTTGGGCGCCTGAGCTGTAACTTAAGCCTTGGCCTTGGTTTGAGCC
This sequence comes from Apodemus sylvaticus, assembly GCF_947179515.1. Lineage (NCBI taxonomy): Eukaryota > Metazoa > Chordata > Mammalia > Rodentia > Muridae > Apodemus > Apodemus sylvaticus. Next base: position 139,470,334 of record NC_067473.1, on the reverse strand, counting down.
TTGGGTTTTGGTTGGTACAGCCTGCCACCCTTGGCTCTGTAGACCCAAATCTAATTCCCAAGCTTGGGGTGGGTGATTAAAGCAAGTCCTTGCAGTTTGGGACATTTGTCACCTTTGGGTTAACTACTTTAGGCTTTACAGGGGCCTTGATAGTCTCTGAGCACTCACTGACTTCTTATTGTTTTCTTGCATCTTCTTCAGGCTCCTTTGGTTGTGTTTCTTGGCAAAAATGCATGTTCCTCAGGAACGTGGGGTCAGCCTCTTCAAGAGATTTGTATATTTGTGACCAGGATTTCTTGATGCCATTTCTGTGCCATTTTGGTGATTCATTGTGGATGGTGTGGTTCTTGGACCTGGCCATGTCTGCACAGTAACTCACAACTCCCAAATACCTGGGACCAGACAAGAAAAATACTTCTTTGTCTGTTTTTTTTTTAAATAAAAATTCAAATGAGACCGTGCATGCGTGCACCTCTGCATGTCATTACACACATGTACAGGTTAGAAGGCAACTTTCTGGAGCAATTCTCTTTTCCCACTGTGGTTTTGAGATCCAAGTTAGGTCATTAGGCTCATGCTGTAAATGCATTTATCTCTGACTGACTCCCTTTGTGTCTTTTGAGGCAGGGTCTTAGTGTCCCAGGATGTCCTAGAACTCACTAAGTAGAGCTCACTAAACTGGCCAAAATCTTGTAATTCTCCTGTAGTAGGCTCCTGCTGGAATTCCAGGAATATTTCTGCTTATTTGTCTCTCAGTTCATGTGGTATTTATAAATTACTTTCCAAAGGCTTAATGTATTTTATTGTTGCATTTTGAAGTTGAATGTGGGGACAGTTTCCTAAAGAGCTTTAAATTAAACACAGCAAACTTTTACTGGGTCTGCAAGCCTCCTCTCCCTAGTGTCCTACCCGTCTTTCAGTGTGTAATGATTCCCAGGAGAAAGGCACCAGCCCAGAGCATCATTCCTTTTGGGTCCACAGTCTGAGCTCCTAAAATGGCCCAGAATGCAATCTGAAGAGGAACGGCATTCATGGAGTTCATTTTTTCATTTTCTCAGAGTAGAGACATGTAGTATGTGATTACAGATGGAGCCTTTAGGAGGGCAATAAAAATAGCTCTGGCAGCCATTTCCAATAAAAAAATAATTCTTCATTGGGCAGAGTAGCCAATCAATGAAGACACTTTCACAGCTGTTGTTTGGCAGTGTGTTTGAAGATATTGAGTCTCCAACACAGGCACGGAGAAGGGGATATGTGATTGATGCAGTACAAAATCCATGCACCTCATTCTAAGAGAAGTGTCTTATGATCTTTAAGTTTCAAGATAAGATTTCCCTTAAAGTCTTTTTCTAAATAAGAATCGACAGAGCGATGGTTCTCCCACCTCCTGCTTTTCTGAGGCCGTCATTATTTTCACCGAAACTGCCATTTAGTATAAAAGGGTTGAAGTTGTAATAACCGTGGCTTTAGAGCTATTCAGAGTACCATAAGCGTTTCTTTCTGCTTTTAGTACCAAGGAGTTCTGTTTCTTCACTGATAAGGCAGGAATTAGGAAGCAGAGAGTTTGTGAAAAGTTTACACAAAGCAAGTTTTATTTTAATTGATAATTGTACAAATTAAATAGGAAGAACGTCGCACTAATTCTGCCACTGTGCTCCTGAACATTTTTTTTTTTTTTTTTTTTTGCTTTAAACAACACAATTTTAAATTCTCAGTATTGTATCTTATTGTGGCTAGGCATTCTTTCTGGTGAATCTGTAATAAAGCTTCTCGCTCCTATTTATTTGAATGTAAATTCTTTCTGCGGCTGAGTAAGTACATTGATTTTATGTTTGACGGAGATTAGTGGTTTAACAAAATGATAAAATGGATTGCTCGTTTCTCTAGTTTCTACATTATTGGATTTCACTGCCTTTTTCACCCACACAGAGTCTCTATTTTCCTCTTTGTTGTAGACAATGTTAAAGAAAAACATATAATGATAAGGACAAATCAGGCACGTTGAGAAAACAAAATTGAGATTGAGGGAGATGATTAAAGTCAACTTCTAATTACCTGTGTAGGTGCTTGCATTCTGACGGGTTGTATTTGCTATGTTTCTATACTGTGATAAAACACCAGGAACAAAAGCAATGTATGAAAGAGTTCATTTTGGCTCATGGTTCCAAATGGACAAAAGGTGTGTCACGGTGGGCAGGGTGGGCAGTTATGAGCAGGAAGCTGGGCAGTTGCATCTTCAACTTCCAATGTGAAGCAGAACTGGAGTGGGCTGAGATCATAAACTCTCAGGTCTTCCTCAGTGGATACTTCCCCAAGCAAGAACATACCACCTCTCTGACAGGACCACCAGCGGGACAAATAAATGCACAAGGCCATAGGCAACATTTTCATTAAAACCACTACACTGATCTTTGATCACTCAAATATTCTTTCCTCAAAAAATGCTTTTGGTTTTATTTTTTGAAAGGAAGTATTGTCATTTGGATAAAAATGCAAAAGCGTGTGTTAATATCTTCACAGGCTTTCTTTATGCAATTATGTAACTGTATATAATTACATTCTCTCCTCCCTCTTTTTAACCCCCAAATTTACTTAATATTATCAATTGTTTTGAACCTCCCTAGTTCTTACTTCTTCAAATTGTTTGCATCCACAATGCACTGTAAACATTTTCCTAAGATTTTTGTACCCCCTCACACTTTAAAAATAATATGTGGATGAGTATTTTTTTCTGTATGTATGTCTATGTCCCACTTGCATGCCTAGCTGGTGCCCGTGGAGGCCAGAAGAAGGCACTGGAACTGGGGTTAGATGGTTCTGAGCATGGGTGCTGGGATCCTTTGGAAGAATAGTCAGTTCTTATGGCTTCTAAGCCATCTCCCCAGCCTCCCTGCCTTCTTGTTTCTCTGAGTGTTGACCCTTCTGTTTAGTGAGTATCTTGGGTTTAATGTGAAGGTCTAAGTAACTATAATTGTAAAAGATGTGAGTATTACCACCATTGGGATGGTGTTGTTATGAGTGTTGATTAAGGTGTCTTACAGCAAAGACCCTATGGGAAGTGATCTATATATGTCATCTTCTCTGCCCATACCTCTGGACTTTAGCTGATACAGAAGTGTGATCAACCCATTACCTCATTTATCTTCTGAATTGGAACCACAGCAATCTTACAAATGCTTTTCTTTTTTTTTCTTTTTTCTTTTTTCATTATCTTTGTATTTGTTTGGATTTTCTACCTTTTGGAATGTTTATTTGTATACAGATCCTATTTCCATTTCTCGTCCAACCTCTTGAAGAACAGGAAAATTTTGGTTGTTCCACATCACACAGGACACAGGCTAACCACTCACTTACTGTGGTTTACTGGAAATGAACAGGAGATGGGGTGACTAGTGGGCAGACAAGTTCGAGACAGGAAAAGCATCCGCTGTGAGGAGTGAAATCCCTAGACCTGTAATTATGCGCTTCAAGGAGAAGCCAAGCAGGGACGCCGGGCGAAAAGCGACGGAGAGAACAAATGCTTTTCTTGTCTGTAGTTGAGCTTGTGTTTGTGTGTTCCTCACACTGTAAGTACAGTGATCTTTCTGTGGCTTATGTCACATGCACAGTGAAGATGCCACCAAGGCATCTGCAAATCTTGCACTCTATCTTTCTCATTCCTGTCCAGTTTCATTTTTTACATTGCTTTCCTGCTGCATGTTTTTTTTCTGCCTACCAGAGTCCCCATAACCTACCTCCTTCCTTGACAAGGGGTTATAGATTGAATTGTGTCCCCACTCCCTTCACCACGTGTATTGATGTTCAAAAATCCAGTGTCTGGGAATATTGAAAAATTATGGTGCTTCCAGATGGTCAATTTAAGATGGGATCATTAGGATGGGCCCTAAACCAACATGGCTGTACACTAAAGGGCTCTCTCTCTCTCTCTCTCTCTCTCTCTCTCACACACACACACACACACACACACACACACACACACACACACACGAGCCTACATGCACACATAGGAATGGCTTAATAAAGCAAATTGATGTGTCATCTCATATTCTTTTTTGATTTTATTAAATATCTTATATTTTATTATCAGTTTATTATATTATTAGGGTTTAAAAATATAAAATCACAACATTTAAGCTTTTAAATTCTTTAATTATGTATTTTTATAATTATTATAAATGCTACCCAATAACATTAATAGAATTTTTTTTAAAAATCAGTTTGTTGATATTTTTCTTTTATTCTTCTCTCATACATTGCATCCTGACTGTAGTTTTCTCTCCTTTCAATCATTCCAGTCCCATCCTCACCTCCCCTTCACTCCACATCCACTCCATTTCCCTTAAACAAATGAGCAGGTCTCTCAGGATCATTTATCAAACGTGGCTTAACAAGAAATAGTAAGATACAATAAGATACAAGATATAATAAGACTATCCACAAATCCTCATATCAAGGCTGGGTGAGATATCCCAGTAGGAGGAAAGGGTTCCAAGCTCAGGCGAAAGAGTTGGAGATGCTCCCCACTCCCACTCTTTGTAGTCCCACAAGGACACCAAGCTACACAACCATAAGGCATATGCAGAGGACTTAGGTTAGACCCATATAGGGCCTGGGTTTGTCACTTCAGTCTCTGTGAGCCCCTATGAGCCCTGCTTAGTTGGTTCTGTGGGCCTTCTATTCCTGGTGTCCTCTACCTCTCTGGCTCCTATGATCTGTCTTCTCCCTCTTCTGTGGGGGTTCTTCTGGCTCTGCCTAGTGTTTGGCTGTGGGTCTCTGCATCTGCTGTTGCAGGGTGACACCCCTCTGATGACAGCTGGTCTAGGCACTGATCTATGTCAGCTCACATTCTTATCTTTTGGAGATAGACCACTTGAACCTGCCCTTGGTGGTTCTCAAAATTAGAATTGTTCCTCTTCTTCTGATTGCTGTGCTATGTATTTGGTAGATTGGAATCATATCCTTTAGAAGACACAGCTTTAAGGATTCTTTAAAGTTAGTGTGAAGACCTAGTCAAAATTATCTCTGAAAATCCTTCTAGAATAGATCATTAACTATATAGTACATGCAGTTTTTCAGCATGTATACCATCTGGGACAGTGATTTTTAATGTATCCGTAAGAGAAGACTCTTAGGAAGTAGGCTTCCCAAATAAAGCCAGTGGATGGGAGAACACAGTCTCCGTTTAAAGCCTGTCTTCCAGCCTGTGGAGGCGGCATATGTAACTGGTTCAGATTATGCCTCCTCTCTCCGAGTGTAAACACAGAATGGTTGTACTTTATTTCATTTTTCACATTTATAGCTTCCAGCTCGGCTCTGACGAACCTCGGCCTCCCACGGAGAACACAGTCACAGCTTGCTTGCGTAACTTTTCAGGCCTTGTTCTGTTTCTTTAAAGCTTAGTCCTTTGCCTGGGAAGACTGCAGCAGTCTCTTCTCTAGTTTACAGCCTTCCAGCCATCAGAGTTCTGCTTGCTGGGAGCCAGCAGAAGCTTTGTGCCTTCAACCGTCTGTGCTGACAAGTGACTCTGTCTCAGACACACTCAAGTCTTCTAGACAATTAAGGTCCTTCTAGGACTTCGCCACCCGTCTCTGGCTGCATCATACCATATTCTTGCCATATTCTGTAAAGACCGAGTGTCACCCCTTCTTTTCATTTGTGTTCTCTATGTATTTTTATGACTTGCAAGCAAGAATGGGAATCTGTTTTTCATCCTTATTAAGAACAGTTTCCTTGAGATGTGAGCATAGTCGGTTTGTTTCTATTTCTAATTTACAATGCATTCATTAAATGTGTATCTCCTCCATGCCAATAATGGATCAGAAAACATATTGGCTAGTCCGCCTAAGGTGAGCAAGTACAAATTCTATTTCTTTTCTTGATGTGTTGGCATGTGTATGTTCAAGAATATTTGTATGTGTATGTGCAGAAGATAACCTTGGCATCTTTCCTCTGCTGTTGTCTACCTTGTCTTGAAATTTATCTAAAGCTTGCCAAGTAGGCTAGAAAGCTCCAGGGATCTGCCTGTCTCTGCCTCCTCAGCACTGAGATTACAAGTGTGCACCACCACATGCAGCTTTTTCTTAAGTGGGTTCTGAGGATCAGACTTAAGTCTTTATACTTGCAAGGCAAGTACTTTCCCTACTGAACTGCCTCTTCAAACTCCCTCATCATCGTCGTCATCGTCGTCGTTGTCACTGTCATCATCATCATTATTTCATTTTTGTGCTATATGTGATATACACATATCACATATATCATGGTGTGTCATATTCATGGTTGCATGGATTTTGCATATGTATGTGACTGTGCATGCATGTGGGTGTGGATGTGGAGGCCAGAGAATGATATCTTGGAGTACCCTTAATTGTTCTTCTACCTTATTGAGTCAGGACCTCAAAGCCACACCCAGAGTTTGTTAATATGGCTGGTCTTGCCAGCCAGTTTGTTCTGAGGACCTTGTCTCTGCCTCCCTAAACTGGAATTACAGATGCACCTAGCATTTCCAGGGATAGCAGGAGAATCAAAACTGTAGTTCTCACGCATATGAGCAAGAAATTAGTCACTGACATCTCTCCAGCCCCACTGCCATTCTTGTTTATTTTTTTTTCTTTGTTTGTTTTTTTTTGTTTTTTTGTTTTTTTGAGACAGGGTGTCTCTGTGTAGCCCTGGCTGTCCTGGAACTCACTCTGTAGAGCAGGCTGGCCTCGAACTCAGAAATCCGCCTGCCTCTGCCTCCCAGAGTGCTGGGATTACAGGCGTGCGCCACCACCGCCCGGCCCCACTGCCATTCTTTATTCTTAATATTTTCTTTTTACCTTTGACCAATGGCTTATCCCTCTCTATTCCTGCCCATTGCTATAAGTCATCTTTGGCTTAGATTCATACTGACTCACAATCCCTATAAAATTCATCTTAAGCATCCGTCTAGTTCCATGGTTTTTAGGATGTTTGTAAGATTGCACAACCATCATAACTATGTAATTTTCATCAAGCCAAAGAAACCTTGTAGCAGTGGTAAGCATACTCTGTGGCTTCCTCACTTCAGCCCCATTTGCCTGTTGTGGACATTTTATAGGGATTGTATGTTGTATGCTTTCGATTCTCTTGGGTATGTACCTAGGAGAAGAATTGCTGGTTCATGTGGAACTCCATATTTAGCTTTTAGAGGAAACCACCAAACCGTGTTTTAAAATGATAGCGCCATGTTACCTCCCTACTAGCAATAGATGAGTGTTCTGCTTTTCATACATCTATTTTTAGCACTTGCTAGTTTCTTTGTCTTTTTGAATGTGACCTTAGTAATGACTGTGAGGTGGTAGCAACTTGTGGCTCTGCCTTGTGTCTCTCTAATGACTAATGATGTCATGCGTCTTCATTGAAGAAATGCTTCCTCTAACCTTTTGCTTGTTTTGAGAGTTGGGTTGTCTTTTTTTTTTAAGTTTTCTTTTCTTTTTAAGATTTATTTATTATTATATGTAAGACTACTGTAGCTGTCTTCAGACACACCAGAAGAGGGCGTCAGATCTCATTACAGATGTTTTAAGCCACCATGTGGTTGCTGGGATTTGAACTCAGGACCTTCAGAGGAGCAGTCAGTGCTCTTAACCATTGAGCCATCTCTCCAGTCTGGGTTGTCTTTTTATTATAGGCTTATAGGAGATTCCTATTCTTTTTGTTGTTGGGACAGGTGTCTTAGTCAGGGTTTCTATTCCTGCACAAACATCATGACCAAGAAGCAAGTTGGGGAGGACAGGGTTTATTCAGTTTACACTTCTGCAGTGCTGTTCATCACAAAAGGAAGTTAGGACTGGAACTCAAGCAGGTCAGGAAGCAGGAGCTGATACAGAGGCCATGGAGGGATGTTTCTTACTGGCTTGCTTCCCCTGGCTTGCTCAGCCTGCTCTCTTATAGAACCCAAGATTACAGCCCAGAGATGCTACCACCCATAAGGGGCCCTCCCCCTTGATCACTGATTGAGAAAATGCCCCACAGTTGGATTTCATGGAGGCACTTCCCCAACTGAAACTCCTTTCTCTGATAACTCCACACAAAACCAGCCAGTACAATTGACCCCTTGTCAACTTGACACACAAACACATCACTATTAAGCCTCAACACTTACTTTCTTATTCATCCCCAAGATCTAAATTACTTTAAAAGTCCCACAGTCTTTACATATTAAAAGTTCAATCACTTTAAAATGTCCAATATCTTTAAAATTCAAAGTCTTTTACAAATTCAGTCTTTTAACTGTGGCTTCCACTAAAATACTTTCTTCCTTCAAGAGGGAAACATATCAGGGCACAGTCACAACCAAAAGCAAAACTCAATCTCCAATGTTCAATGTCTGGGATCCAACTCACAATCTTCCTGGCTCCTCCAAGGGTTGGGGCACTTCTCCAGCTCTGCCCTTTGTAGCACATAGCTTATCTTCTAGGCTCCAGCTGCCTGTACTCCACTGCTGCTGCTGCTGTTCTTGGTGGTCATCGCATGGTACTGGCATCTCCAAAACACTGCTATCTTCCACTGTAATTAGACTTCACCAATAGCCTCTCATAGGCTCTCTTCAGGGTGACAAGCCTCTGCTCCTATGCATGACCCCTTTAAGTCCTGGGTCATCAATTGCAGCTGAGGCTGCACCTTCACCAATGGCCTTCCGTGGCCTCTCACTGTGCCAAGAGCCTCAGCTGCTCTTCATGACCTCTTCATGCCTTCAAAACCAGAACCATCTGGGTGACACACAGTACCAAATCCAGCCACAGCACAAAATACAACAGTGGCTATCTCTGGAACACACTCTCTGTGCTCTCAGAAAACACTTCCAAGAAGATTTCATCTTAGTAATGCTGGTCTCTTCTTAATCACCGCTAATTTCTTAGCTCCAGCTAACCAGCATCAATAGTCCCAGTAACACAAAGGTTTGCTTTAGTGGTTCTGGTATCTTGTTACTCACAGCTGATTCTTCAGCCCCAGCTAACTAAAAACCACAGAATCTTTACAATCAACACATGGCCCCTTTAAGAGTCTTTAATCTTCCCTCTGAAATTTCACAAGCCACCTCCATCTTCTGCACTGTTCCGAACATTGTCTTCCAAGCTCCTACAGAACTTTCCACAGAGCTCTTAATATCCTAATGGCTTTTCTAGCTCAAAGTTCCATAGTCCTTCCACAGTCCTCCCCAAAACATGGTCAGGTTGTCACAGGAATACCCCACTACACTGGTACCAATTTGTCTTAGTCAGGGTTTCTATTCCTGCACAAACATCATGACCAAGAAGCAAGTTGGGGAGGAAAGGGTTTATTGAGCTTACACTTCCACGTTGCAATTCATCACTAAAGGAAGTCAGGACTGGAACTCAAGCAGGTCAAGAAGCAGGAGCTGATGCAGAGGCCATGGAGGGATGTTTCTTATTGGCTTGCTTCCCCTGGCTTGCTCAGCCTGCTCTCTTATAGAACCTAAGAATACAGCCCAGAGATGCTACCACCCACAAGGGGCCCTCCCCCTTGATCACTAATTGAGAAAATGCCCCACAGTTGGATCTCAGGGAGGCACTTCCCCAACTGAAACTCCTTTCTCTGATAACTCCAGCCTGTGTCAAGTTGACACACAAAACCAGCCAGTACAACAGGTACTAGTAAATTAAGTAAATGAATACAAGTGTACAAGTAGTCAGACTCAAACTGACAGTTGAGTCTGGGTAGCAAGCACCTCCGTCTCTTCAGTAATCTTTGTGTGTGAGGAAATGAATTCCAGGCTAGGCATTTTGAAGCATATTCTAGATTTTAAAAGCTAATTATCTCATTGCTATGGCAAAGAATAATTAGAAAGAATTCACGGTCTGTACGTTCCGAGCCCTTTACTAAACTTCCATTCCCACTTCCCCATGCCATTCCTGGGATGGAGTGGCCACTGTTGTATCGAATTCCTTCTTTGTTCTTGATGCAAAATTGGCTATAGGATTTGCACATATTTTCTCTGGCAAGTTGTAATTTTACAACTGATGCCTTTAATGCACTCAGCCTTAAATTTTCATGATGCATGGTTTACTTTTTTCTGTTTTTCTCCAGCTGGGGTTGAATGCAAGGCCTTGTGCATGCAAGGCAAGTGCTTGTCACTGCTTGGTCTCCTTGGCCCCACCTCCCCAGACCCCACCTCCCCAGACCTCACCTCCCCAGACCCCACCTCCCCAGACCCTATCCTCTGTATATTTGTGCTTTGGTTCTAAGAAAAAAATAGTTTTTTCCGTTCTGAAGCAGGATCAAGGATTATTGGCTACCTTTCATTATCTCACGATAACTATTACCTTGGCTGGAGGATAGTGTGTGAACTATAGGAGGTCCTCCTTCGATGGTTATGTTCTACTCCAACATTCTCTACATTTCCCTCCACTAGCCTCTCTTTCTTTCTTTTTTTTTTTAATTGGATATTTTGTTTCTCCTCTGCAACCCTCTATCCCATTCCTCATTACCCTGCTTCTATGAGGGTGTTCCCCCACCCACCCCTCTCCTCACTGCCCTAGCATTCCTCTACGATGGGGCATCCAGCCTTCCCAGGACCAAGGGCCTCCCCTCCCAATGGTGCCAGGTAAGGGCACTTCAGCTCCTTCAGTCCTTCCCCTAACTCTTCCATTAGGGTCCCCGTGCTCAGTCCCATGGTTGGACATGATCTGTATTTGTCAGGATCTGGCAGAGCCTCTCAGGAGACAGCTGTATCAGGCTCCTGTCAGCAAGTACTTCCTGGCATCAGTAACAGTGTCTGGGTTTGGTGTCTGCCTGTGGGATGGACACTCAGGTGGGGCAGTCTCTGGGTGGCCTCACCTCACCTCTTTCGTTTCAAGACAATGTCTCACTATGTATCTCTTGGAACACACTATGCAGGCCAAGCTGCTCTCATACTCACAGAGTTTCAGCTGCATCTGCCTCCTAAGTGTTAAAGACGTGTACCACCATTCCCACCTTTTCTCTAGATTTCTTTTTTATTTCTTTCTTTATTCTTTTTGTTTGTTTGTTTGTTTTTGAGACAGAGTTTCTCCATGTCTGTCCTGGAACTGACTCAGTAAACCCTACTGGAATTGAACTCACAGAGATCCGCCTACCTCTGCCTTCCAAGTGCTAGGATTAAAGGCTGCCCAGCTTCTCTATATTTCTTATTTGGCTTCTTTTTTTTTTTTTTAAAGCTTTCTACAGTTCAACAAATCACCTTATAAAGTTAGGGTTGCTAACCCTATTAAAATGGCGTATAGAGCTAAACAAAGAATTTTCACATGAAGAACTTTGAATGGCTGAGAAGCACCTTAAAAAATGTTCAACATCATTAGTCATTAGGGAAATGCAAATCAAAACAACTCTGAGATTTCATTTTACACCAGTTAGAATGGCTAAGATTAAAAACCCAGGAGACAGTAGGTGTTGGCGAGGATGTGGAGAAAGAGAAACACTCCTCCACTGCTGGTGGGAATGCAAGTTGGTACAACCACTCTGGAAAACAGTCTGGCTGTTCATCAGAAAACTGGGCATAACACTTCCGGAGGACCCTGCAATACTACTCCTGGGCATATACCCAAAGGATTCCCCGGCCTGCAATAAGGACACATGCTCCACTATGGTCATAGTAGCCCTATTTATAATAGCCAGAAGCTGGAAAGAACCCAGATGCCCCTCAAAGGAGGAATGGATACAGAAAATGTGGTATATTTACACAATGGAATTAAAAACTACTCAGCAATTAAAAACAATGAATTCATGAAATTCTTAGGCAAATGGTTGGATCTGGAAAATATCATCCTAAGTGAGGTAACCCAATCACAAAAGAACACATATGGAAGACAGTCACTGATAAGTGGATATTAGCTCAGAAACTCTGAATACCCAAGACACAATTCACATATCAAATGACTCCCAAGAAGAAAGAAGGAGAGGTCCCTTGTCCTGAAAAGGCTTGTTCCAGCATTGTAGGGGAATACCAGGACAGAGAAGTAGGAGGGGATTGATAGGAGAATGGGCAGAGGGAAGAGGGCTTAGGGAACTTATGGGGGGAGGGAACCAGGAAAGGAAAAATCATTTGGAATGTAAACAAAGAATATAGAAAATAAAAAAATTATAATAAAAAAATAAAGTTGGGATTTTTAAATTATAATTTGTTTTATTCCTGAGAATTTCATACATGTATACAATGTATACATGAAATATGATCACAGCCATCTCTTCTCCAGCCACCCTCCAACATTGCCCCTTTCTAACTTCATGTACTTACTACTTTATTTTGAAAAAACACTAAGTTCCGTATGTGCATGGGTGTGGGGCCATCCCCTGGAGCATAGGAAACACAACCAGGGGTCACAACTTCAAAAAGAATGACTCTCCCTCCCAGTATCCATTAGCTACCAATAACACCTCATAATGGATGAAGCCTGGGGATGGCCTTTCTCAGCTATGCCAGAATCTTGGATAGTTTCATCTTGTGGCCACCTGATGCAGGAAACCATAGCTGATGTGAGTTTGTGAGTTCAAAAACCATGTCATATCCAGAATTCTGAATTGCACAGAGCTCCTCCCCATTCACCAGGTCTGAAACTTCCTCTGTGACATTCTCTGAACCTTTGACTCTCTTCCTCCCTCCTTCCTTCTCTCCCTCCCTTCCTCTCTTCCCCCTTCCTCCTTCCCTCCCTCCTTCCCTCCCTTCTTCTCTGTGTGTTTGTGTATGTGTGTGTGTGTGTGTGTGTGTGTGAGAGAGAGAGAGAGAGAGAGAGAGAGAGAGAGAAGAGAGATAGAAGAGAGAGAGAGAGAGAGAGAGAAAGAAAGAAAGATGTCCTATTTAAGGTTGAGTATTCAGACTCTCCTCATTAATAAGGTTAGGATTTGGAGGATTGGAATAATATGCATATATTCCATATATAGAAAAACTAAATCTTGTTATTTCAAAATTCAATCCTCTAGCCTTGTAGATAGTAACTGCCATTCCTCACTTTTATGAACTATTCCAGAAAATTCTCTGTAAATATATGTATAGAGATAGATACACACATCCCATGGATTTCTTCATACCTGGCACGTAGCATTTATTCTTTTTATGACTGGCGTCTGCACTTTCCAGTATATCTTGGAGGTGGTTGTGCGTCGGCACACACAAACTACCCAGTTCTTCTTCATGCCTCTATAGTATTTTGTTGTGTGAACATGCAATTATTGAGAGACATGCAGGCCATTTTAATTCTATTAACTATTTAAAGTACACATCTGACTTCTTAAAAGAGCCTTGACCTTTCTATTTTTCCATTTTGAACTGACAGAATAAAAGGGTAAGAGTGTTGAGATAATTTTCTTCACATGCCTGGCTTTTAATGAGCTATTTTAGGTTGTCATGACTTTCACTTAATGCTTCAGAGTAATACTAATCAAATTAATCTTTCAAGTGAAGACTGATGATTCAGTGATCATTGAAATAGTAATGTTGGACTCAGTCATGCAGGGTTGAATTAGAGCTTTTTCCCCTTAAACTGTCTGACAAAAGAGTCAAATTTTGTTTTTGTTATACAATTCACCAGCCCTTTGTATATCATTACCTTTGTAGCTTGTGGTCCAGACAAATGATCTGAAAATAAAACATAAACATGAGTATAAAAATACAAATCATAGATAATTAGTATGGAGCAGTGATTCTTAGACTTCAGTCTATCTTGACTGCTTCCTGCCCCTTCTCTTTACCACTGTGCCTTCTGCCCCCTCTTCCTTTCATTCTTCTGTCTTTCTGCCTTCTTCTCCTTCCCTGACCCGTCATGTTCTCTCTACGCCTTTTCTCCTTCTGTGACACTGTCTCACCCTGTGCATCAGGCTGGCTTCAAACATGAGCATCTTTCTGTTGACAGCCTCCCAAATGCTGGGATTAGGCACACACCACCACACCAAGCTAAGATTTATGACTGTCGGTGTGAAAATCAGCCAGCTTTTTTTGCTCATTAATTTGTGTAATTTCAGTTGGATCTATGGCAGTGCCACTTTTAGAAGAAAATGCCTATTTAAGCAATTTTTGCAGTCTGTTTTAGTAAAACTTCTAGTGGAGAAGTCAGTTTCATAGAAGTATTGGATGCTTATGGAAGAAACTTTAAAAAAAAGCTTCAGCAAATTAAATACATTTGCTTTACATTAAACAAGTTGTTCTGTCTTTTCAAAAATTACCTTAAGTTTTTATTAGTAATTAATCCTAACAATTGAACCTTTACAATTGTAGCTGAATTTCAATGACCAAAAAATTTATTACATCTAAGATATGTGAATTTCTTCTTCATAAATCTTCTTTAAATTAGAAATAAAAATTTTAAAATGTTATCAAATTATTAAGAAAGTTTGAGCACTAATCAATACTAACACCCAGGGCTGAGCATGTAGCTGTGTCATAGAACTTGCTAAGCATGTTTGAAGCTTTGAGCATCATATCCAGCAATGCAAAACCCAAATTAGATCAAAACAAAACCAAAAAACTCCAATGACTCATTTAATGAACCAGTCAGCCAACCAACCAGCCAGCCAGTCAAGCAAGCAACCAACCCACCAACAACCAACGAAGGAACCAAGGAACCAAGGAACCAAGGAACCAAGGAACCAAGGAACCAACCAACCAACCAACCAACCAACCAACCAACCAACCAACCAACGAAATAATCAAACAAAATGACAACATCAAAAATGTCCATAAACTATTTTTCTTAAAATTAGCATTGAGTTATAGCACATGCCACAATTTCTAAACTTTTCAGGTTTCCCTTTATCTTTTGATTTCATCTCCATTGAATTAGACATGGAAGCCCCTTGCATGGAAATTTCTTAAATTAAAAGTATGCCCAATCTGAAGATAAGTAAATACTTCTGGATATGTAATGCATATTTTAAAAATAATGTGAGGCTACTGGCCATGGTAGCACACTCTTGCAATCCCAGGAAATGAAGCAGGAGGGTCAGGAGTTCAAGGTTACTCTCTCTTAGATAGATTTCCAATGACACTTTGGGTTTGTCTCAGAACAAACAAACAAACAAACAAACAAATAAACAATGTGGCATGAAAACAAGTCTTTCATTTTATAATCAAACATTCTGTATAGAAGTTTACTTTTGATCACCTTTGTAGTTTAATTTACATAAACTGATGATGGTGATATGATATCATGATGAGGAGTAAATCTCTCATTAGTAGCTTAAAACTTTGCCTGGGTCCTTGAAAATGCTCCTGTTCCAAAATGGTAGTTTTGCACAGAATTCTCATTCTATTGCTTCAGTGGTCTATTTGTTAACAGAGAAACTCTAGTACTGCTAATAGTTTGTCTCTTGCAATCTGACTCTTAGGGAGTATGGTCAATGGGAAAGCAGAACACAGACATGGTGAGTAAGAAACCATTCTTATGGTGGTGCTGTTGAACTTGTCTGGGTATAAACAGTGGAAGTGATTTTTTATTAAAAAACCAAACATTTTATTTTTTATTTTTTTACTTTTACTTCGACAAATGCCTGTACTCTGTCATGCTCATATGTCTTTTTTTGTATTTTAATTTTTAAAATTAAAATTGTATCATTTCCCCTTTCCTTTTCCTCCCTCCCATCCCTCCAATCTATCCTTGCTCTCTCAATATCAATGCCTCATTTGTTATTTTGTTATTGTTATGTGTGTGTGTATTTCTGTGTGTGTAAATACAACTTAGTCTGTTTAGTATTACTTGTATGTATATGATTTCAGGGCTGAAATACCAATTAGGGGACTTGTGCCTGTTGAGGACTGTTTCTCCTGCTCTCTGCACTGATTGATTAGTTGCTTGCAAGTCTTGATTATGGATGCGGCCCCATGAGATTTTTCGCCTTCCATGTTAGCATGTGTATTGGTATTGTACTTGTTCAGGTGCCCAGATTGTTGAGATATGGGTGCAATTTCCTTGTTGTTTCTAGGAAACACATTTTCACTGTAAATTTTTTGGTTTTCTGACTCCTATGATTTTTTCAGCCCCCTTTCTATGTTGTTCCCTGACCCTTAGGGATAGAAGTTATTTTGTAAATGTATCATTTGGGGCCAGGAACCCCATTTTTTCTAATTTTTATGATACTTGCTGTTGCAGAAAGATGCTTTCTGATGAGTGGTAAGATCTATACTTTTCTATAGATAGAAATATAAAAATTTAGAATGCAGTTAGCAATTGTGCTGGTACATTAAACTGGCGGTGGTAGGGTCTATAACCTCTCTAACCCAGATTTGTTGGCTTTAATACCAGGCTTGATTTTCCTCATATTGAATAGCCCTTAAATCTATTAGAGCGCTATGAGGGCACTAGCCCTTAGGGTTATCACTTTATTCTGGTTCATTGTGGTTCATAGGTATTAGAGATGTTTAGGACTGTGAGTTACTTCTCTCATTTCGCAGCTTGCAGTCAAGGCAGGAAGTCAATGCAGGAAGCTGGATTCAGAAACTGAAGCAGAGGCCATAGAGGAATGCTGCTTTCTAGCTTGCTCCTTGTTTTATATTTAGTTTGCTTTCCTAAAAACTCCAGGATCAACTTCCTATGGGTGGTGTCATCACAGTAGGCTGAGCCCTTCCACATCAGTCATTAATCAAAAAAGTGTTTTACAGTCTTGTCCATATGTCAATCTGATGGCAGAAATCCCTCAATTGAGGCTTCTGCTTTCCAGATGACTACAACTTGTGTCAAAGTGCAAAACAGACAGATAGACAGACAGACTACTAACCAGGACTAAAATCTAACTACATCTAAACCAAATAAACCACAAACTTTAAGACACATGTCAGAAGTCTCTGATCCACAGTTTGTATCTCCTCCCATGGGTATTTTGATCACCCTTCTAAGAAGGATTGAAGTATTCACACTTTGGTCTTCCTTCTTCTTGAGTTTCATGTGGTTTGCGAATTGTATCTTGGGTATTCCAAACTTTTGGGCTAATATACACTTACCAGTGAGTGCATATCATCTGTGTTCTTTTGTGATTGGAAATATCACTCAGGATATTTTCTAGTTCCATCCATTTGCCCAAGAATTTCATGAACTTATTGTTTTTAATAGCTGAGTAGTACTCTATTGTTTAAATGTACCAAAATTTTTTGTATCCATTCCTCTGTTGAGGGACATCTAGGTTCTTTCCAGCTTCTGGCTATTATAAATAAGGATGTTATAAACATAGTGGAGCATGTGCCCTTATTACCTTTTGGAGCATCTTCTGGGTAAATGCCCAGGAGTGGTATAGCTGGGTCCTCAGGTAGTACTATGTCCAAATTTCTGAGGAACTGCCAAACTGATTTTGAGATGGTTGTACCAACTTGCAGTTTCACCAGCAATGGAGGAATGTTCCTCTTACTCCACATCCTCTTCAGCATCTGCTGTCATCTGATATTAAATACCTTGGTGCGACTCTAAGCAAGTGAAAGGTATGTATGACAAGAACTTCAAGTCTCTGAAGAAAGAAATCAAAGAAGATCTCAGAAGATGGAAAGATCTCCCATGCTCATTGATGGGTAGGATTAATACAGTAAAAATTGTCACCTTGCTGAAAGCAATCTACAGATTCAATGCAATCCCCATCAAAATTCCAACTCAATTTTATATAGAGTTAGAAAGAGCAATTTCTAAATTCGTTGGAGTAACAAAAAACCAGGATAGTGAAAACTATTCTCAACAATAGAAGAACTTCTGAGAGAATCCTGACCTTAAAGCATCCCTGACCTTAAACTCTACTACAGAGCAATAGTGATAAAAACTGTGTGGTATTGGTACAGTGACAGGCAGATAGATCAATGGAATAGAATTAAAGGAGCTAAACCAATCCAGTGGAAAAAAGACAGCATTTTCAACAAATGGTGCTGGTTCAACTATCGGATAGCATGTAGAAGAATGCAAATCGATCTATTCTTGTCACCTTGTTCAAAGCTCAAGTTCAAATGGATCAACGACCTCCACATAAAACCAGATACACTGGACCTAATAGAAAAGAAGGTGGGGAAGAGCCTCAAGCACATGGGCACAGGGGAAAATTTCCTGAATAGAACACCATTAGCTTTTTCTCTAAAATCAAGAATCAACAAATGGGACCTCATAAAATTGCAAATCTTCCATACAGCAAAGGACACTGTCAATAGGACAAAAACAGCAAGCAACAAATTGGGAAAAGATCTTTACCAGTCCTACATCTGATAGAAGGCTAATATCCAAGACATACAAAGAACTCAAGAAGTTAGCCTCCATAGAATCAAATAACACTATTAAAAATGGGGTACAGAGCTAAACAAAGAATTCTCAACTGAGGAATACTGAATGGCTGAGAAGCACTTAAAGAAATGGTCAACATCCTTAATCATCAGGGAAATGCAAATCAAAACAACCCTGAGATTCTACCTCACACCAGTCATAATGGCTAAGATCAAACACTCAGGTGTGCTGAGTCTTTCAAAATGAGTTTAGTTACTAAGGCTGAGGTTCAGGAGACTAAGGATAGCCATCACATATCTTGACAGATGCAGTGTGAGCTATTTTAACCCCAGGTCCTATGACCGAAGGAAAAATCCTAGTGATCAAGTTGTACTACCCAGAAAGATGAAGGTGTCTTCTTCCCTTCCTCCATTCTTCTCTCCCTCCCCATTCCTTCCCTCTTTCTATGTATTTCTATGTTTTTACCTGTTATGAACAATACTGCTAAGGTCATTCTCTTTGTGCACACACATGCTTTTCTTCTTTTGTCTAGAAATACAGTTACTGGATCACATGGTGAAATTCATATGAGAATTTCTTTCTTCCTTCCTTCCTTCCTTCCTTCCTTCCTTCCTTCCTTCCTTCCTTCCTTCCTTCCTTCCTTCCTTCCTTCCTTCCTTCTTTCTTTCTTTCTTTCTTTCTTTCTTTCTTTCTTTCTTTCTTTCTTTCTTTCTTTCTTTCTTTCTTTCTTTCTTTCTTATATTTATTTTATTTATTATGTGTGAGTGCACTGTAGCTGCCTTCAGACACTCCAGAAGAGGGTGTCAGATCTCATTATCGATGGTTGTAAGCCACCATGTGGTTGTTGGGATTTGAACTCAGGAGCTTTGTAAGAGCAGTCAGTGCTCTTAACTGCTGAGTCATCTCTGGGAGAATAACTGTCTAAGGTAGAAAACATGGACACCATTTCCTGTACTGGTTGCCCTTGGTTTGGGTAATTATTGGAATGATAAGCTTTGCCTGGTGTTTAGTAAGAAACAGAACCATTAAGATCCAATGCTGCAATGCTATGTCTAAGTTTTCCTTCTGGACCAAAGGGTCTAGGATTCTACTCTGGGAATGTTGTAGCTGCTATCCTCTTCTCTAGCATTCTCTAGCTACTTCAGTTGTAAGAACAATCAACTTGGAATGGGACGTGGCTCATTTACAGGGCACCCTATATCCAGTGACCAACTGCTATGGGTCTGATTGTGTCCAGTCTTCTCAATCAAGCACCACAGAGCTCAAAAATAAACCATCTAACTTCAGAGCTCTCAGGAAGCAGTTTAAGGGTTTTGTTTGAATTGCATATGTTGAAGCTCACTCCTATTTTTGCTATCTTCTCCCAGAGGAGGAGTTGATTTCAAGAGAATTTCCCCATAATCTTCTTTTAAAAATTATTATTATTATCATCATCATCATCATCATTATTTTTAATGTGGATATGGGCATGGCTATGCACATGCCTCAGTGGGTATGTGGAGGCAGAGGATAACCTATAGGAGTTGGTTCTCTTATTCTGCCACGTGGGTCCCAGGGACTGAAATCAGTTGATCAGGCTTGGTGGAGGTGCCTCTCTACCTGCTGAGCCATGACACTGCCCAGTTAATAATTAGTGTTTTGTATAACACTGTTCATCTCCAAGGAAGCTAACCTCAAAGGCCAATGACATAGATGAATTGCTATGTTCTAAGCATTACAGATTACATTTACATATGCTTTATTAAGTAGATCACTTTATTGGCAAGAATCTGCATTTTATTGAAGTCTGAAGCCAAAATCCAGTCCCTGTCAAGAGATGAGCTTTTGTTATCTCAGTATCTACCAAGAGATGGCAGTGAAATGCTTGTTAAGTCACATCTATTCATAGAGCATAAAAAGTTTAATCACCACAGAAATTCCCAGCACTTTGTCCTTACAAATAGTATTTTTGTTTACTTGTCCTGCGCCAATCAGAGTAGGATTTGAGGTGAAAAACTTCATTCTACTTTACAAAGGTAGAATTTGGACCAATACTATTGTGGGACATTTCTGGGGACCAAAGTGAGGGCTACTACTAAGCACAATCCCCAACTGTTAGGATGTGACTTTATTTTTTTAAATTAATATTTAACTTGGTATTTTAGAAGCATCCAGATAAAATATATTTACCTCAAATTGACTTTTTATTATTGTGAAGCTAGAACTAGAACCTGGTGCCCCATGCATGACAAATATTCACCATTCTGTTGACCTACACTTTCCATACCATCAGTAAAATTTTTAAAAATATTTATTTTATGTGAGTACACTGTTGCTCCCTTCAGACACACCAGAGGGCATCAGATCCCATTACAGATGGTTGTGAGCCACCATGTGGTTGCTGAGAATTGAACTCAGGACCTCTGGAAGAGCAGATAGTGCTCTTAACCGCTGAGCCATCTCTCCAACCCTAGTAAAAATTTAAAATATCAGGAAACGATACCTTATAACAGAGAATGCCCAGTATTCAGAGGCTGAGGCTGGAGGATCGCCTTCCATTCAAGACTATCAATAAAAGTGGTGTCCTGTCTCAAATAAAAAACAAAAATAAAACAAAATGAAAAGCCCCATCACACAGTGTTACACTGGAGTTTATCTGGCTTGAACTCATTCTTGTGGGTAGAAACACATGGTGCATAAGACTTGAAATGATTAGACTGAGGTCTCCAAGGACAGAGGGCTGAAATGTCATCATATGCACAGTTTTCAGGTAGTTAGACATTTTCTTTCTTTTTTTTTTTTTGTGTTTGTCTATTTTTTTTATTCGATATAATTTATTTACATTTCAAATGATTTCCCCTTTTCTAGCCCCCCCACTCCCCGAAAGTCCCGCAAACCCCCTTCTCTTCCCCTGTCCTCCCACCCACCCCTTCCCACTTCCCCGTTCTGGTTTTGCTGAATACTGTTTCACTGAGTCTTTCCAGAACCAGGGGCCACTCCTCCTTTCTTCTTGTACCTCATTTGATGTGTGGATTATGTTTTGGGTATTCCAGTTTTCTAGGTTAATATCCACTTATTAGTGAGTGCATACCATGATTCACTTTTTGAGTCTGGGTTATCTCACTTAGTATGATATTCTCTAGCTCCATCCATTTGCCTAAGAATTTCATAAATTCATTGTTTCTAATGGCTGAATAGTACTCCATTGTGTAGATATACCACATTTTTTGCATCCACTCTTCTGTTGAGGGATACCTGGGTTCTTTCCAGCATCTGGCAATTACAAATAGGGCTGCTATGAACATAGTAGAACATGTATCCTTATTACATGGTGGGGAGTCTTCTGGGTATATGCCCAGGAGTGGTATAGCAGGATCTTCTGGAAGTAAGGTACCCAGTTTTCGGAGGAACCGCCAGACTGATTTCCAGAGTGGTTGTACCAATTTGCAACCCCACCAGCAGTGGAGGAGTGTTCCTCTTTCTCCACACCCTCTCCAACACCTGCTGTCTCCTGAATTTTTAATCTTAGCCATTCTGACTGGTGTAAGATGAAATCTTAGGGTTGTTTTGATTTGCATTTCCCTAATGACTAATGAAGTTGAGCATTTTTTAAGATGTTTCTCCGCCATCCGAAGTTCTTCAGGTGAGAATTCTTTGTTTAACTCTGTACTCCATTTTTTAATAGGGTTGTTTGGTTTTCTGGAGTCTAACTTCTTGAGTTCTTTATATATATTGGATATTAGCCCTCTATCTGATGTAGGATTGGTGAAGATCTTTTCCCAATTTGTTGGTTGCCGATTTGTCCTCTTGATGGTGTCCTTTGCCTTACAGAAACTTTGTAATTTTATGAGGTCCCATTTGTCAATTCTTGCTCTTAGAGCATACGCTATTGGTGTTCTGTTCAGAAACTTTCTCTCTGTACCGATGTCCTCAAGGGTCTTCCCCAGTTTCTTTTCTATTAGCTTCAGAGACATTTTCATTTGTAGTGGAAAACATAGTCGAGGTTCTCTTAGCACATGACCTGTGACGAATGTGAGGGTAATCAAGCTTACCAAGTCACATCACCTTAGCATTCCATTGCCTGTGGATTTTTCTTTCTGCGTTGCTAGCAAGTTCTAATTCTCTTCTAATTATTAAGATTTCTGCGGAAAGCAAGGATTCAGATTTAAAAGTATTCTACCTTGACCACTCAAATTGTGCATCCAAAGCTGCTTGACTAGTTTAGGTCTGCTTCATGGTTGCTCAAACTCTTCTGGGTGAAATACCATTGTATAAGTATACAAACCCCATAAGGAAGTCCTTATCAGAGTGAGATGAACCAACCATGTTCCTCATCATTGCACATTTCAGTATTAATTTACCTAACATTTTTTTCCGAGGCCAAATTGGCATATAATCTAGTTCTAAACCTCACTGATGCTTGATAGCAGTTGCCTTTAAGGAATTGCCCACATTCTGATGTCCTTTGTTGAAAACAGAGGGGGAAGTCCAGTGTATTAAAAAATGTTATTGTTATCTACATGTTTGTATATGAAATGGCATGTTCATATGTGTATGAAATGCGTATGAAGGGTAGAGGGCACCTTTTGTTTTTTTCTTCTACCTTTATGTAGATTATGAGGATCCAATTCTTATATCAGGCTTGTGCAGCAAGCATCTTACTGAGCCATCTCACTGGTCGCTCTCTACTTTTTTTTTTTAATTCAATATATTCTTTATTTACATTTCAAATGATTTCCCCTTTTCTGGCTCCCCACTCCCTGAAAGTCACATAAGCCCTCTTCCCTCCCCCTGTTCCTCCATCTACCCCTTCCCACTTCCCTGTTCTGGTATACTGCTGCACTGAGCCTTTCCAGAACCAGGGGCCACTCCTCCGTTCTTCTTGGACATCATTTAATATGTGGATTATGTCTTGGGTATTCAAAGTTTCTAGGCTAATACCCGCTTATCAGTGAGTGCATACCATGATTGATCTTTTGAGACTGGGTTACCTCACTTAGTATGATGTTCTCCAGCTCCATCCATTTGTCTAAGAATTTCATGAATTCACTGTTTCTAATGGCTGAATAGTACTCCATTGTGTAAATATACCACATTTTTTGTATCCATTCCTCTGTTGAGGGAAACCTGAGTTCTTTCCAGCTTCTGGCTGCTACAAATAGGGCTGCTATGAACATAGTGGAGCATGTATCCTTATTTCATGCTAGAGAATCTTCTGGGCATACACCCAGGAGTGGTATAGCAGGGTCCTCTGGAAGTGTCATGCCCAGATTTCTGAGAAACTGCCAGACTGATTTCCAAAATGGTTGCACCATCTTGCAATCCCACCAGCAATGGAAGAATATTCCTCTTTCTCCACATCCTCACAACACCTGCTGTCTCCTGAGTTTTTGACCTTAGCCATTCTGACTGGTGTGAGGTGAAATCTCAGCATTGTTTTGATTTGCATTTCCCTAATAATTAATGATGTTGAACATTTCTTAAGGTGCTTCTCAGCCCTCTGAAGTTCTTCATGTGAAAATTCTTTGTTTAGCGCTGTACCCCACTTTTTAATAGGGTTATTTGGTTCTTTGGGTTCTACCTTCTTGAGTTGTTTGTATATATTGGATATTAGCCCTCTGTCAGATTTAGGGTTGCCACATTGTATCCACAAATTGAAATTACCCTTTACTCAATTCCCTTTGTCTCTATAAATATAGACTCATGGCAGCATCATATAGAATCAGAAGGTATAATCATAAACACTGTCTTTATTAGATGATTAATGAGATATATATGTGAGAGTGAAGAAGAAATAAGGGAAGGAGAAGAAAGAAAAAGGAAAGGAGGGGAAAGAATAGAGAAGAAAGAAGGATATTTTCTACCTTGGTTCCCCTTCATCTTTTCTTCCTAATTCATACATGGGGCAACCCTATCACCAGTAGTCAATTGTGTTTCAGCAGTGTCTTAGGTAGGGTAACTAATGCTATAATCAAACACCAGAAACAAAAGAAACTTGGGAAATTTCGAGTTTATTTGGCTTACATCTCTTCAGCACTGTTCATCATCAAATGAATCAGGACAACAACTCAAACAGGGCAGGAATCTGGAGGCAGGAGCTAATGAGAGGCCGGTGAAGGGATACTGGTTGCTGCCTTGCTCATCATGGTTCCATGGCCTGCTATTTTACAGAACCCAGGACCACCAGCCCAGGGATGGCACCACCCACGATCACTAACTTAAAAAGTTCCCTACAGGATTGCCTACAGCCCAATCTTATGGAGGCATTTTCTTTAGTGAGGTTCTTGTCTTTCAGATGACTTTAGTTTGTGACAAGTTGACATAAAACTGTGCAACACAATAGTTAATTCTTTCCATGCTGAGGGTCCCTGTAAGAAGACTCAAGCATCACCAATGTAAAATCAGTTTATTTTTCTAGATGGTCCAGCATATCTCCCAGAACACGGTATACTGATTGGTTTTTGTCAACTTGATATAAACTGGGAAGAGGTTATGTCAACTAAAAAGTGGTTCCATCGGAGTTTCTGTGGGATATTTTGTTGATTAATGATTGATGTGGGAGGGAACAGCCACTGGTGGTAGTGCCACTCCTGGGCAGATGATCCTGGGAAGTATTAGAAAGCAGGATGAGGAGTCACCAGACTGATTTCCAGTGTGGTTGTACCAGGATGAGTAGAGAGCCCTGAGGGCTAGCAGAAATAATGGAAACAGGCAACCTAAGGAGGTAGGAGGTTGATGGGACCCGCCAGAATACACCAGAGACATGGGGGGGGGGGTGAGATACTGGAGGGACTGAAAGAAAGGGACCTTAGATGAAATGCCTGGCAGTAGGGAGAAGGAACTTTTAGAGCCTACCTCCAGCAGGAAGACAGGGCTTCAAATGAGGGAGGGGGCATCTCCCAGTCATAACTCTGACCAATTGTTCCTGTCCAAAAGAATTCCAGGGATGGAAATGGAGAGGAGCCTGAGGAACAGAAGGTCCAGCAACAGGCCTAAAGTGGGATCCAGCAGAAGGGGAGGTCCCAAGGCCTGACACTATTACTGAGGCTATGGAGGGCTCACAAAAATCAACCTAGCATGACAGCACTCTGAAAGACCCAACAAGTCGTTGAAATCATCAGATGCAGATATTTGCACCCAACTAATGGACAGAAGCATCTGACTCCTGTTGTTGAATTAGGGAAGGCTGAATGAAGCTGAGGGTGACCCTGTAGGAGGACCAGCAGTCTCAATTAATCTGAACCCCTGGGATCTCTCAAACACTGGGCCACCAAACAGGCAGCATACACCAGCTGATATGAGACCCCTAGAATATATACAACAGAGGACTTCCAGGTCTCTGTTCATTCAGAGATGATGCACCTAAGCTCAAGAGACTGAAGGCCCTAGGGAGTTTAGAGGTCAGGTGGTATGGGGGTAGGGACATCCTCGTGGAGATGGGGTGGGGAGGGGAAGAGGTATGGGATGTGGAACAGTCAGAGGGTAGACAGGGGTTGGCAGGGTGGGAAATAAAATATGGAGTATATAAAAATATGGAGTATTTAATTAATAATAATAAAGCTTGCTAAAAAAGGAAAAGAAAAAGAAAACAGAGAGCAGGCTGAGGCTGAGCAAGCCATGGGGAGCAAGGGGCGAGCAGCACAACGGGTGAGCAGCACACCTCTGTAGCTTCTGCTTCAGTTCCTGTCTTGAGTTTTTGCCTTCACTTTTTTTTGAAGACAGAATAATCTGTAAGCTAAAAATACCATTTCTTCCCTATATTGCTTTGGGCCGTGGTATTTTATCACAGCAATAGAAAGAAAACTAAGACACATGGGTAAGAAAATGTTCAAATGTTTTTGAGCCTTGCATTCCTTATAGACAAACTATGATTAAGAATACTCAAGGTTGGGAGCCTAACCTTTAACAGCTGAGACATCTCTCCAGTCCTTATTGCATCCAGGGATGTTGAGTTTGGTTGCTGTCCCTGGGAGGCCTGCACTTTTTTGAAAGGAAATAGAGGAGCAGTGGATCTGGGGGAGAGGAGAGGTGAGGAAGTTAGGAAGCAGGGAGGGAGGGGAGCCTGTGGTTGGGATGTATTGTATGAAATGATGATGATGATGATGATTGTGGAAAGCCGTGACAGTATTCGCCATTACAAGATGGCGTTGGCTTCAGTTGTGCCAGCTCAGCATTCTTGGTAAACAAGTTAGGTACGCATGTGCAAGAGTATAAATCATGCCTAGTCTCTGCCCATCCCGTGACATAGATATGGGGTGATGAGTGAACAGCCAATTAAGTATGTACACGCCACACCAAGGGGTATATAACGACGTCCATTTTTGGGCTCGGGGTCTTCCTCCATGAAAAGCTTCAATAAAAGCTTGGCTGCAGAAGGATCCTAGTGTCCTGTGTGCGTTCTTGCTGGCGAGACGAAAGCGCGGGACAGATGATGATGATGAATAACAAGGTGTTGATAACCCGTGATGATGGCTATGGGACATAGTACATAGCATCACTTCTGCATTGGCTCTTCATCTTTAAAATCTTCACTCTTTTAGATTATCACTTCTATAGAATGTAGGTTGCAAAGATCTGGTTGTGTTACACATTCTACATTTCATTGAATATCCCTCAAAGGAGGAGCGTTTCACCAGCTCAGATCCTCTGATGGAAGAGATGCATTTTCAGGGGAGTTTGAAACTTAGCTGAATGGCAAGATCTGACTGACAGGGCCATTCCTACAGTCCTCATGGCTTCTAGTATAGATGTCACAGAAGAAATTTGTACTTGTCTTTTGGCGAGTTGTTTGCTTAAGGGATACATGAGTTCTTGACTGTCAGGATAACTATTTTACCCATCCATTCTCTCTCCTTGACTTTGAATCTTTGTGAGATTTCT